>NC_088411.1:28945308-29285308 GCF_034236695.1 Oncorhynchus nerka
ACACCGATTGGGATCGCCATATGGGCCAAAGCTTAATGATCCTACAGGGAGTAGAGGCCGATGACAGCACTGGTGAGAACGAGGCTGAATCATCATGCTATAGACACACCGATTGGGATCGCCATATGGGCCAAAGCCTAATGATCCTACCTGTGCAATGTTTTCCTTTGCAGAATGAGTGTGATATGAGACACACCACTCACGCAAAACATTCAAATGCACACACATTCATCCTCGTTCTCACCTGAAGTTCCCAGGGGATCCCTACTCTCAGGCCAACTTGTGCTAATTAGTTGAAACTGAAGTTGTTAAACAGTATAAAACTCATGAGCACACACACACTACTCTGCTATATTTCCATAGATAAGGATCTCAAGGCCAGCGGACAGGGTAAACAGGCAGTATTTGCATTCACCCAAGGGCAGGTACTGCCTGTCTGTCTGTGGAGTCATCACTGCACACATCACCTGAGTAATGACTAGGCAAGTCAGTTAAGAACCAATTCTTATTTTCAATGACAGCCTAGGAACAGTGGGTTAACTGCCTGCTCAGGGGCAGAATGACAGATTTGTACCTTGTCACCTCGGGGATTTGAACTTGCAACCTTTCGGTTACTAGTCCAACGCTCTAACCACTAGGATACCCTGCCGCCCCAATGCAGTAAGTAAGTGTTACTTACTGCGTTTCATTACACCAGGTGACGTGTGCAGTGACGGCTCCACAGACAAACAGGCAGTACCTGCCCTTGGGTGAATGCAAATACTGCTTGTTTACCCTGTCAATGAGCCCAGCCCTAACTCAAGCGTATTACTCCATTACATGACGATCAAAGTTCACTATAAAAGTGTGGGGGAGGCAATCAAAAACAAAATGGGTTGACAGAACACAAGAAACCTTTGGACATCCAGATTTTCAAGGAAAACTCCTTTACCTTTGCTGAGCTACACCTGTAGATAAAAAAAATCAATGAATCCAAAATAATAATAACATATACAGTATTCATTTTATTAAGTATTTTGTATGTTTATTGGTGGAGAGAGATAGAGGTGAAAGGTAGAAGATAGGGCGCTGATAGAGCAGATTCAAACCCATGCCGACAGCGATACACTGTCCTCCAGAGGCAGTGGCTTAGACCGAAGACCTGAAAACCTGCCTAAGAACCGGATGTGGTTAACAGGTTTCTTTTAACTTATCTGTTCTTCAGGTTTTGTTCCCTAGGTCTTTCCCTCTCCTCCCATTCCTGTCCTCCCGCTCCTCTCTTGTCCTATCTTCCCTAGCCTACAGTAATAATCCTAAATGCAGTACTGGAGACTGTTTGTTTACAGAATCCCTGTGTTTGACAGGCCTTTGTGCTAACCAGGCCTTATGAATTATGTCAACAGGCGCTGGCTGTCTCTTATCTATAGCTTGATAAAGGCCTCCTTCAATGATGGGGCAATAAAATAACTCAATAGACAGGCAGGTAGGAACATTCTTTTTAAAAGTAGTATTCTTATTATTATTTACCTTTATTTAACTAGGCAAGTCAGTTAAGAACAAATTCTTATTTGCAATGCCGGCCTGTCTAGGAATCACTCTCTGCTCTTGAGTGGCTATCCAGAAAGAAAAAGGGAACACACATTCAGAAAGACTAAAGCCAAACAATTAGCCAGTAATTATCTATTGATTCAGCCTATTTATTCAGGTTAGAAATGTAAATAGTCATTGTTTTTGATGAGGTGTTGAACTGTTGATTCACTTCAGGGCAGGATGAGCACCCAGGCCCTGGATGCATCCCAAATGGCACCCTATTCTTCATATAATGCATGTGTCCTGGTCAAAAGTAGTGCACTGTAAAGGGAATAGGGTGCCATTTGGTACACACCCACTATGACGCGAACAAACAACAATCAGCAATGTTTTAACTGATAAAAAAGGACTTAACAGACTTCTATGCAGGAATGTTGAAGCAGCTGCTTAGTAAATCCTGTTTTTTAAACCAAGTCCTGCTCCGGGCTAAGTTTACTGACAGCGTCTACATTTTGTGTTCAATGAACCGTGGAAAAAAAAGAGTTTCTGCCTTTAATAAGTATTTCTTTAACTTCTTTGAAACAGTTTAAAAATCAGTAAGAAAGTTTTAATCTACAACATTATAACTAAGCAGAAAGAGAAGCAGGAAGAAAGAAAGGCAGGGATTAGGAGAGGAAGTGTGGCCAGAATGAAATGATTAATATCTCACATGAATCCCAACAGTCTCAACAGCATTGGCCATGGGGCTTTATCTGTATAGAGCAGTCAGTGGTTGAAAAGGAATCCCTCTCTGCTCTTGAGTGGCTATCCTTTTTACAGGTCAGGATGAGAGCTGCAATAGTGTGAGGCACCAAGGCATCACAGATCAAAATCAATAGACCCCAGGCTAGGCCTATTCAGCTAGAGGGTGAGAAGGGACCTGGAATGAGTGGGGGGTTGGACATTCCATAAAGGAGGATGACATCACAATAGGGAGTTGGGATTTGCTGGTTGGAGCACTGACCATGAAAAATATGCCTCTCTCTGATCACGGGATCAACCCACTTCCTAGAGAAAACCTAACCACTCCAGTTCCTGGGATTGATCAAGAGGAGTGGGATTCCACAGCTCTACCCCTGCCTCCATTTCCATATCCACAGTCTGAGGAAGACTGGTTGGTCGAAACATGTTGTTCAGCTATGTAATTCTGCTCCTACCTCTGTTTACACAGTATCTACATTAAGTATCTTTGTATTATACAGGCTTCCTTTTTTGTATTTTGTTTTGGCATTTCCTCAACTTTGCCTGACTACTGAGCATGGAGATATACTGTAGCACCAACACAAATACAATCACCGCCCACAAAGCAGTGTCCCTGGGCCTGGCTTGGCCTGGGCTTTGTTGTAAAGCCTGGTACTAAAGTAATCCAGGACCTGGATTTACAACCGCAATTGGTCACAGCTTCTCCTGGAAGGACCAAAGGGACAACTGGAGAGTATAGCGGTGCAAAGTTGAACTCCAACCCGATGAGTTAGACTGCCAATAGAGTGCTGACAGCTAGGGAAATGGCATTGTCCAAGCTGTCAAGGAAGGCTTAGATATATGGCATGTGACTTACCCTGTTTTTATCACGTTTACAACCTGCAATGTCCATTGAAACAGCAACTCCTGAAGTTCAGTTTAGCAATATAACAGCATAGCACTGAACTTTGCCTGCTTTTATGTCATTGTAGCAACCAATTCAGTGCTGGTAGTAACTACAGTTGGACAGAGTTTCTTATTGAGCAATAACAACCGTTTCTCTTAAGCCTGGTCCCAGATCTGTTTGTACTGTCGCTATGACAACAACAAGTAGATTAGACAGCACAAATAGATCTGAGACCAGGCTAGTTTCTATTCTTTGTTGTGATTGTGGTTCACGGTTTATAGCCCCAGTAAAACTGCATGGGAGGATAATTCCTCTCTATAAAAACTCCTGCAAATAACCCTGCAATACAATCAACTACATGCAGGGGCAATTAAATTAGCCTATTGATCCTGGACTGTTCTATTACCCTGCTAAATTATGTTTTCTACTGGTAATGACTGCCTCATGCTGGCAAATGAACACCTCGGCAAGTCTATTAACTGACAAGGGAAAGAGGATGAAAAGACGGATGGCAGACAGACAGACAGACAGACAGATACAGACAGACAGACAGACAGACAAGCCACTCTGACATGTTGTGTTATGTTCAGTATAGTTCATTACAATGTTGAAATGATCCAAAATTGTAAATGTATTCATCCTCACTCATCAGTTGTTTGTTGTCATTGTTGTTGTTTACAGTGAAAGGGGGTTCAGCGTAAGTCTTCCTCAACATCTTCAGTGTAACCAGTGAAGGCTTGCCAGAGGTAACAACACTTTACTTTTGCTCTTAGAAAAAAAGGGGCTGTATAGAACCTTAAAGGCTTTTTTGGCTGACCCCATAGTAGAACCATTTAAAGAACCGTTCTTGGTTCCAGGTAGAACCCTTTTGGGTTCCATGTAGAGACTTTTCTATAGAGGGTTCTACATGGAACTCAAAAGGGTTCTGCCTGGAACCAAAAATGGTTCTCCTATAGGGACAGTGGAAGAACCCTTTTGGAACCTTTTTATCTAAGAGTGTACCAGTCCCACTGCCACCACATTGATTTACACAGCATCCCATCCACCCCACTCTGCCTGGGGCACAAGTACACTTTGTGTTGGGGGGACAATTGTGGTGTTTGTACCCTGCCAATGTTGTCTGGCACCATCAGCTCCATAGTAGGCTGCCGTGGAGCTAGCTATTGTTCCCTGAGCAGCATGTGTGTGTGTGTTTTGTTAATGAAGTTCATGTGTGTGTGTACAATTACTGTGCAGTGACTGTCAAGGATATGCATCACAAAAACTTGGGATACAATCTATACACTATGGGGGTTGAGTGTCTATTAGTGTCTGTTAGTGTTACATAAGTATATGTCCTAATTAGTTTGAATAGAGTTAGTGTGTACAGAGTGTTGGAAATGTAAAGCACTAAAGGGCAAGTGTTAGCATGCTAAAATGTTAATTGTGGAACTATAGTGGTGTGGACATTGTTATTGTGTAGACTTGAGTGTACAGTGGGGTGTAGGGCTGTGAGTGAGTGTGACCCGTTGCCTAGGGGCGTGGGGCTGTATAAAGAACTCTAGGTCTATGGGGAGCCTGCCTGGCTGGCTGGCTGTGGCTATGGGCAACACGGCTGCAGACAGTGTGTGTGTGGATAGAAAGAAGCGTGTGCTGCCTCTCTGCCTCACTGAGTACAGGGTAATGAAGCATGGCAGAGGAGAGGAGGGGAGGAGAGTAGGGGAGGGGAGAGGGGAGTGGAGGAGAGTAGGGCAGGGGGGAGAGGGGAGGAGAGGAGAATGTGGCTGCAGGGTAGGTAGGGTGCCGAAAACCAGGATCAATGTTGGGGAGGTGAGACAGTACAGCAAATCAAAATCAAATCAAATCAATAAGACTTAGACTTCTCCTTGAAATGCTTCCCAACGATGCAGAGAAAAATTGTTTTGGGAACAATTAAAATAGTAAGACAAATGGAATAAATAACACAAGAATGCAGCTATATGCAGGGAGTACCAGTACCATATCACTGTGCAGGGGGTACCAGTACCGTATCACTGTGCAGGGAGTACCAGTACCATATCACTGTGCAGGGGGTACCAGTACCGTATCACTGTGCAGGGAGTACCAGTACCATATCACTGTGCAGGGGGTACCAGTACCGTATCACTGTGCAGGGGGTACCAGTACCGTATCCCTGTGCAGGGGGTACCAGTACCATATCACTGTGCAGGGGGTACCAGTACCGTATCACTGTGCAGGGGGTACCAGTACCATATCACTGTGCAGGGGGTACCAGTACCATATCACTGTGCAGGGGGCTGCCTGCCGGCCTGGCTCTGTTCTGCTCTCCGGTCATCCTACTACTGCCAGCCCTGCCACACTCTTGGTTGCGTCACAATAATCTCTCCTTTCTCCCAAAGCGTACACTTGTACACTTCCTTTCATGGATTTAAAAGAAAATGACCGGTATATGGGAACTCCCTCTAGCCCATGCCTGCACCAATCTAATACTTCAACATTTGTGCGGAGTAGTGAATGAGTGCAGACTTCAGTGAGATGAACTGTCCACTCATGTCCTTCGCTCTTGTTTTTTCTCGTGCCATCTCTCATCAAAAACCTCTCTATTTACATCTCAAACAAAAGACAAGCCTTATTACATGTTCATATATAATAGCTGCAGGTACATATTCTGTTTTTTTGTGATGAAAGTTTATGAAAGTGAAGGAAAATCCTTTTTTAACTCAATAATTTTTGTTCACATTGTCCCCGCTATATTAATTCTTCATGAGTTCTCTATTCCTCTTTCTCTCCTTCCTTGTGTTCTTCTGCTCTTCTCTTCCTCTTTACCTTTGCCCTATTGACCTATGAGGTCTAGCCTGAGCAGATGTGATATTGCGTCTCCAGTGTTGTGTTGTCTTGAATGGCGTTCCACAGACTGGGAAAATGACCCCTGTCTGGTCCTCTGTCTTATCTGCACTGGGATCCAGGGGCCTTGAAACGTGAGTCTCCTGAGTGATTGTCTTTTAGGGTGAGAGAAGATATGTCTATTTGTACATTTAAAAACATTTCTAAATCAATGCATGTATTCAGGGCCTAGTTGACTGTTAGGAGTCAATGATCCAAGGAGACGTGAAATTTATGCGAATAAACTTTTATATAAGTTTGAGTTTGTATGTCATATGTATTTGTAAGATGTAAGATGTATGACAGAGCACCTTTCAGAGTAGATGAGCCATCAACCGTTCAACAACACACTACAATGAAACATTTATGGATTTTTGGTTGATATACCAACACGGTGTGAGTCAGCAAGTGTGGTGCTATTCATAGTCTGCAACCCAGGCCCTAACACTTCTCTCTTCCGGCACCCTGCTCCTAGAGGGCCGGAGAGGAGAAGGTGTGAGCTCCCTCTGCCAGGTACCACTGTGCTGGCCACACACACCCGCTCGCGCACACACACACACACACACACACACACACACACACACACACACACACACACACACACACACACACACACACACACACACACACACACACACACACACACACACACACACACACACACACACACAAACCAGGCCCCACTGTGCTGGCTCAGCCCTCAGCCTGGCTCCAGTTGTAGCAATGGTAGGGCCCATCGGCCATCTGTCCCTGACCAGCAGAGAGAGAGAGGCAGCCACTGTCCCCGGAGCAGAGAGCACACACACACACACACACACACACACACACACACACACACACACACACACACACACACACACACACACACACACACACACACACACACACACACACACACACACACACACACACACACACACACACACACACACACACACACACACACACACACACACACACACACACACACACACACACACACACACGCTGTCCCCAAAGCAGGGGGTGAGGGGGCGTGAGCTGGGATGAGGTCGAATGGGAGGGTAGGGGGAGTCATAGAGTCAAGCAGTCAGGCAGCATTGTGTTTCTACCTCACCTAGCAACGGCCTCCTATTTCCTGTGTTTTTGGGCGGCAGGCATCATGGTCCCCTTGGATGGTGTGGGGGTGGTGGCCCCTCTCCCTCACACTCTTTCTGTCTCTAGCTGTCCTATTTATGGTAATGAGCCATCTGCCCTCTCTGAACACAGCGGCCCAAACAAGGGAGGGGGCTGGGGGAGTGGGTTGTAGGGGGCTGGGGGAGCGGGCTGTAGGGGGGCTGGGGAGCGGGGAGTATGAGTGCTGGGGGGACAGGCTCTGACAGCCTACTGGCGGGACACAGAGACAAAGACTCCTCCTCTGCTTGTTGTGTCTGTCCCTATAGATCAGGACTGTCCAACCATTCAGGTGCCTGTAAGTAAGCATTTCGCTGGACGATGTATCGCATACATTCGACTAATAAAACTTGAAACTTTTTCTTGGTGAGCTGCTGTCCTGTAGGTTTTCACTTCAACCCTAATCTAGCGCACCTGATTCTAACAAATAGCTGGTTAATAAACTGAATCAGGTTAGTTACAACTGTGAGAAAACCTACAGCATGGTAGCTCTCCAGGAACTCTCCAGGGTTGAAGAGCTCTGCTATAGATACAGTACCTTCAGACCTTCAGACATTATTCAGTATTTCTGTGGAAGAGACAGAGGATGAGAGTGAGAATGAAAGACAAGCTAAGGATCTTAACACCATGAAACAAACATTGTGGCTTCACTCTCACTTTGCACATTGGGAAAAATGTTGCTGAGCGTTGTCAGTGGTAACCAAACACTCGACAGGTCTTGTTGTGATCGCTAAAGGTGACATCAGTGCCTGATAGTGATGTAGCCTATTACCAGGTGTGACTAAATACAGGCTCAGTTCTGTGTAGACAATGGCTGGTGAACTGCAATGACAACTGTTGGTGAATGTGTGCTTGCGTGCGTCTGTGCATGCACGCGTGAGTGTGTGTTGAGTGTGTATGTTGTGTGGTTGTGTGTGTGTTTTCACATGACTTCTTAGTACTGACTGCTGACAGCTGCTTTATTGAGGAAATTACTATTATAGCCACTTACTATGACTGTGATATGTGGTTGTCTCACCTAGTTATCTTAAGATGAATGCACTGACTGTAAGTCTCTCTGGATAAGAGCGTGTGCTAAATGACTCAAATGTGTGTGTGTGATTAAAGGGTAGCTGTGTTCATTCTGTTTATAAGTCGTTTTTTACAAAGAACTGTTGTAAAATCAGCTGCTACAGGTGCTGATAGACGGACAGCTAACTAAACACACATGCTGATGCAATTATCTCTCTCTCTGTGTCTCTCTGTCTCTCTCTCTCTCTGTCTCTCTCTCTCTCTCTCTCTCTGTCTCTCTCGGTCTCTCTCTCTCTCTCTCTCTCTCTCTCTCTCTCTCTCTCTCTCTCTCTGTGTCTCTCTGTCTCTCTCTCTCTCTCTGTCTCTCTCTCTCTCTTTCTCTCTCTTTGACGTAGTACTTACAACTGGTATACCTGTAAGGCAAGATGGCGCCGACAGACATGGCAACTCTACTTCCAGCTCCTAAGCAACTTTGCAACATAACATGTGTAAATAGCAGGTAAAGCCTTGGTTCTAGTGACACTTAAGCAGGACCTCATTTTATTTTGAGGACAAAGCTAAAAGACAAGTAAACTAGTTGATGGTTTTCTTGTAGTTGCTGGTTTCTATGTTGTGATCGCTAAACGTTACATCAGTGTCTATTACTAGGTGTGACTAAATACAGGCTCAGTGTTGTTTATACAATGACTGGTGAACTGTAATAACCCCATTTAGTAATCAATGCCTGTTATGTGAATACTCTTCATAGGGACTGTCTCTGTGACACAGGCGTGTGGTGGGCACAGAGCAGCCAATACAGAGCCATCGCTGGCTGCTCAATAGACCTCTGTTGCCACTGGATACTAGGTTGGTTACCAAGCCAACACATATGCCTCCCTCACCACACCAACATCTGAATGTAAAACACTCACACACATGCATGCACATACGCTGGCACGCACACACACACGCACACGCACACACACACACACACACACACACACACACACACACACACACACACACACACACACACACACACACACACACACACGCGCGCACACACGCACACACGCACACACACACAGTGTTCTATATTTTGATAGACATCACAAGTTTGTTGACACTAAAACAGTACAAAGTCAACCTGATGGGGGATAAAAGCAGTTACTCACTTACAGCTCTACAGGATACAGTATGGTGCTGTTTCCATGAGAGGGAGAGAGAGAAACTGGCACAACTGGTGAAATTAGACATTAAAGACAAGTTTAGGGATGGTCCATGAGCATTATCATGTTAATGCACATCACATACGCTCACATGTACGCACACGTCATATACATAATTATAGTGCATTTGCATGGGGGGCGGGGGTTAACGGACTTCAACTGAAACTGAAAGTGTATGTGTGAGTGTGGCTTTATGCGCTTGGAGTGAAGTGTCTGTTTTGTGTTTAGTGTGCATCAACAGGACAGGCCACATGACATGGTTGTCATGGTAGCAGCCTGGGGTTATGAGTCATGACTGTGTTGGTGGACAGGCAGGAAGAAGAACAAGGACAGTTATAACAAGATATTACGGTGTACTTGTTAACTTTCTTCTCTTAGTTTTACCGAATATTTGGAGATAGGAGGGTGGGGACAGGGTAGGCTACAAGGAGGTTCACTGTCAAATTAAGTTATGAAGATTTCAAGAAATATACCAAGGAATTGTGATATAGTGTGTCAAAAGAGGGTGTCAAAATTGAATGAGTTTAAAACAATATTGAGGTTGAGTTTCTGTTCTTCTTTTGTCAGCTGGGAAAATATAAGTACTTTAACTTTTTGCCACATCCTGCCATCATGAGCGCACACACACACACACACACACACACACACACACACGCACGCACGCACGCACACGCACGCACACACACACCAGCCCAGCTGGAGTGTACTGATACCCCTCCCCGCCCATGCACACCCTGCCTACAGCTTCCTGTGCACTATACTGTCACCATGGAAATGGTGGAAAACTGTCACATTGTCAGAGGGCATAATAGCATTTTCGTTTTTACTCACTGCTTCTATATGTCCCCCAATCCCTCTTTCAAGGCATCCTATAATTATATAAGTAAATAAGCTTTTTAAAAATATATATAATCTGCCTGATAATGGCAAAAGCAGTCAGGCAGACCTTCCAATGCCCCCCATTTTACGAGAGTGTAGTAACTGTAGTTTTCAGGATCAAGATCACAAGTCTAACAAAGTACCAGCTACCCACCTGTGCTAACCATCAAAACAGAAATCTATTTGAAAGGGCTTATTACGTTTGAATAGAAATCCTAAGTGGCCGTTTCATAGCCTGGGTTATGTAGCCTACATTTTCAGGACCCTGTCACTCCTGTGTCCATAAAATCACAGTGGTTGGAAAATGTATGATGATTTGAGGTCAGCTCCCTCACTGACTAGGAAGGAGGAAGTAAAGAATAGACTACTATGCTATTTCTGACCTAATTTCCACTCTCTGTATTATTGTGAGAAACCCAGAGAAAATATTGTGAGACAGCACCACCGTGTGGCTCGTTAAAGAAATGCAATCAAGCAGAATCACGTGACAGTTCTGTAGGAAGTATTGTGGCTTGTTAAAGAAATGCAATCAAGCAGAATCACGTGACAGTTCTGTAGGAAGTATTTACCATGATCCCTCTCCGCCCATTCTCTCTCTCTCTCTCTCTCTCTCTCACATCAAAGAACTGTTGTAAAATCAGCTGCTACAGGTGCTGATAGACGGACAGCTAACTAAACACACATGCTGATGCAATTATATCTCTCTCTCTCTCTCTCTCTCTCTCTCTCTCTCACACACACCAACGTCAACATAGAAGACAGCCAGAAAAGCACTCTTCATTACTTATGATCTAAGTGTGTGTGTGTGTGTGTGTGTGTGTGACTGTGCGCGTGCGCGTGCGTGCGTGTATGTGTGTGTGATGGATGCTCCATCAGAAATCCTACTAACGACACCTCCCTGTTGGTCAATTAGTCACGGAGGTCTGATATATGAACACACTGCCTGTGTCCTAAATGAAAGTATATCCCCTATGTGGTCTACTACTTTTGGCCAGAGCCATTAGGGCTGCCTGTGTGACCCTGAACAAGGGCTTGTCTGACTAGCCCAGGGCGCCGTTGGCACAGCCTTTATTGTTCATAACAGCCCTGTGTGTGTATGTACTAGGCGCATCCGTGCGTGTGCTCATGCGTGTGTGTGAGCGAGAGACAGAGAGGGTCTGTGTGTGCGTGTCTGCCGCAAGCAGTGGCCTCTCCTCTTCTCCCCGCTGACTGACTCAATTCAGTTCACTAGAAATCAGAGCAGCGGTTTAGGCTCCCCCCTATCCTACATGGCCCTAGCAACCACGCCACGCCAACAGTTACCAGGCAACCAGAGAGCTGGAGCCCTTGGCTTCACAGTAGTGTAGTGTGTGCATGTGTGTGTGAAAGAGAGAGAGAGAGAGTGAGAGAGAGAGTGTGAGAGAAAGAGCAGAATATGGTTTATGACAGCTTCATGCATTACAGCATTATCATCTCGGAATAGAAACTGGGCAATAGAGGATTATTTAAATCTATCAACAAATGAGATTTTAGAAAAAAAAAATAGAGATTATGGGACATAGCCTTGACGAAATTTGCCCAAAAGAGGAAGCATGGGACAACAGCCTTTCCACATTAAAATATAGCTGATTTAAAAAATGTGATTCATTTAAAAAAAAATCACAAAGACCATCCCTGACATGAAAAAACACAAAGACCATCCCTGACATGAAAAAACACAAAGACCATCCCTGACATGAAAAAACACAAAGACCATCCCTGACATGAAAAAACACAAAGACCATCCCTGACATGAAAAAACACAAAGACCATCCCTGACATGAAAAAACACAAAGACCATCCCTGACATAAAAAAAACACAAAGACCATCCCTGACATGAAAAAACACAAAGACCATCCCTGACATGAAAAAACACAAAGACCATCCCTGACATAAAAAAAACACAAAGACCATCCCTGACATAAAAAAAACACAAAGACCATCCCTGACATAAAAAAAACACAAAGACCATCCCTGACATAAAAAAAACACAAAGACCATCCCTGACATAAAAAAAACACAAAGACAATCCCTGACATAAAAAAAACACAAAGACCATCCCTGACATAAAAAAAACACAAAGACCATCCCTGACATGAAAAAACACAAAGACCATCCCTGACATGAAAAAACACAAAGACCATCCCTGACATGAAAAAACACAAAGACCATCCCTGACATGAAAAAACACAAAGACCATCCCTGACATAAAAAAAACACAAAGACCATCCCTGACATAAAAAAAAACACAGACAAGCATGCTTTTCTCATAGGTGTAGCTACTCTTCCAACCGTTAGAGGTCATCATTACCCAATTTCACCCCATTTATTTTGCTTTGATGTTGGAGGAGTCACTGTAGAGTATTTATAGTCACAGCGGCCTTTCACAGGTTTGCTGATGGTTCAGGATTTAGAGATTGCTATGAACTGGCTTTTTGTTCTAACTCACCTGTTTTGTATTCTAGGGACTCTATTGAGTAGACTAGACCCTAGTTTTATGGACACGCAATCGATTGTTTGTCCTGTACAGTGCTATATTTGTATTTATAACCCGGGTAGTTTGGCTCCTGGATGCTGATTGGCTGAAAGCTCTGGTATATCAGACCTGTAAGGGTTTTCTGGTGAAAGAGAGACGGACCAACATGCAGCGTGGTTGTTATTCATTGTACTTTAATAAAGAAACTGTACACAAATAAACCAACAAAACAACAAACGTGCGAAAACCTAAAACAGTCCTATCTGGTGCAAAACACAGAGACAGGAACAATCACCCACAAAACAGGCTACCTAAATATGGTTCCCAATCAGAGACAATGACTAACACCTGCCTCTGATTGAGAACCATATCAGGCCAAACATAGAAATAGACAAACCAGACACACAACATAGAATGCCCACCCAGCTCACGTCCTGACCAACACTAAAACAAGGAGAACACATACGAACGATGGTCAGAACGTGACAGAACCCCCCCAAGGTGCGGACTCCGAACGCACAACCTAAACCTATAGGGGAGGGTCTGGGTGGGCATCTGTCCGCGGTGGCGGCTCTGGCGCTGGACGTGGACCCCACTCCATAATTGTCTTAGTCCACCTCCTTAGCGTCCCTTGAGTGGCGACCCTCGCCGCTAACCTTGGCCTAGGAAACCTAACAACGGGCCCCACTGGACTGAGGGGCAGCTCCGGACTGAGGGGAAGCTCGGGACTGAGGGGAAGCTCAGGCAGGTAGATGGATCTAGCAGATCCTGGCTGGCTGGTGGTTCCGGCAGATCCTGGCTGACTGGCAGATCCTGGCTGACTGGCGGATCCTGGCTGACTGGCGGATCCTGGCGGATCTGGCAGATCCTGGCTGAATGGCGGATCCTGGCTGAATGGCGGATCCTGGCCGACTGGCAGTTCTGGCTGACTGGCGGATCCTGGCTGACTGGCGGATCCTGGCAGACTGGCGGATCCTGGCTGACTGGCGGATCCTGGCTGACTGGCGGATCTAACTGATCCTGGCTGACTGGCAGATTCTGGCTGACTGGCGGATCTAACTGATCTGGGCAGACTGGCGGCACTGGGCAGACTGGCGGCACTGACGGCGCTGGGCAGACTGGTGGTGCTGGGCAGACTGGCGGCGCTGGCGGCGCTGGGCAGACTGGCGGCACTGGCGGCACTGGGCAGACTGGTAGCTCAGACGGTGCTGGGCAGACGGGTAGCTCAGACGGGAAGCTCCGGCAACGCTGGAGAAGGCTCTGGCAGCGCTGGACTGAGGAGCACTGGCGCCTCTGGAATGAGGGTCTCTGGCGTCTCTGGCATGAGGGGCGGGAGCTCTGACAGCGCCGGACAGGCGGGAGACTCTGGCTGCGCTGGAGAGGAGGAAGGCTCCGGCAGCGCTGGACAGGCGGGACGCACTGTAGGCCTGATGCGTGGTGCTGGCATTGGTGGTACTGGGCCGAGGACACGCACAGGAAGCCTGGTGCGGGGAGCTGCCACCGGAGGGCTGGTGTGTGGAGGTGGCACTGGATGGACCGGACCGTGAAGGCGTACTGGAGATCTTGAGAGCAGGGCTGGCACTAACCGCCCTGGCTGGATCTTCACCCTAGCCCGGCAGATGTGGGAAGCTGGGATGTAGCGCACCGGGCTAAGCACGCGTACTGGGGACACCGTGCGAACCACCGCATAACACGGTGCCAGACCAGCACCACACTCGCCATGGTTAGCACTTCTAAGAGCACTGTAGTGCTGAGATGGCACAGGACGTGCAAGGCTAGCGAGATGCACAGGAGGCCTGGTGCATGAGGCTGGCACCATCTTCACCAGCCGACTAGCACGCACCTCAGGACGAGTATGGAGAGCTGACCCAGGTGTCATCAAATCCCCGACACGCTCCGTCGGGCGAATTCCGTGTCTCATGCACCAACACAGCAACTCCCTCATATATCTCTCCTCCAATTTCCCCATTAACTCCTTCACAGTCTCTGCTTCGCTCACCTCCAACACCAGCTCTGGTTCTGAGCTCCTCCTTGGCTCCTCACGATAAGCGGGGGGAGTTGGCTCAGGTCTGACTCCTGACTCTGCCACACTCCCCCTGTGCCTCCCCCCAAGAAATATTTGGGGCTGACTCTCAGGCTTCCGTCCACGCCGCCGTGCTTGCTTCGCCAACCTCATTCTCCTGTAACCTTCCGCGCACTGCTCCATCGAATCCCAGGCGGGCTCCGGCACTCTCCCTGGGTCGACCGCCCACCTGTCTTATTTCCTCCCAAGTAGTATAGTCCATATTCTTGCCGTCCAAACCGTCCTCCCATATCCATTCCTCTTTTCGCTGCTGTTGCCCGTTACCACGCCGCTTGGTCCTGTTGTGGTGGGTGATTCTGTAAGGGTTTTCTTCTGGTGAAAGAGAGACGGACCAAAATGCAGCGTGGTTGTTATTCATTGTACTTTAATAAAGAAACTGTACACGAATAAACCAACAAAACAACAAACGTGCGAAAACCTAAAACAGTCCTATCTGGTGCAAAACACAGAGACAGGAACAATCACCCACAAAACAGGCTACCTAAATATGGTTCCCAATCAGAGACAATGACTAACACCTGCCTCTGATTGAGAACCATATCAGGCCAAACATAGAAATAGACAAACCAGACACACAACATAGAATGCCCACCCAGCTCACGTCCTGACCAACACTAAAACAAGGAAAAAACATACGAACGATGGTCAGAACATGACAAGACCATATACCATAATTTAAGATTTTTTTTTTTACTGTTCTAATTTAATTGGTAATCAGCTTATAATAGCAATAAGGCACCTCAGGGGTTTGTGATATATGGCCAATATACCACACCCCCTCGTGTCTTATAGTTTAAGTATAGAAGGTTTGGTTGACAACTTCACGAAAATGGTCGTTATGATTCTGAATGGTCAGATAGCTAGCAACAATGAAAATAAGATGCCATGTTGGGAATCGTAGGTGGCTCGCTTCAGCTCGTTGCATCTTATTATTGAGCCCCACAGTGGACACGCCATAATACCCATAAAACCTAGCGGTCAAACACAGAAATAGTTCCAATCATTTTCCCACCATATAATTTGATCCATTTGGGATTTTAAAAACACTTTAAACAAGGGCTCTGTTTCGTGTAGGCTTACCCTGGCATGACGCTTACCTAACCATGTCACTTTTAGCAGAATATTCGCCTCTATTTTTTCCCCTGTTTTTTTCAAAGAAGCTATATAGCTAGCAACCTACCTAGATGATATAATGGGCAACATACTCGTACTTTTCCAGAGCCTCTTCTCCTTCAGCCAGTGGAGGTTTTATTTCATCGCTTTCTGCCAACTATATGAACAAGGTGAAATCTATTTCAATTCATGGTGTCCGAATGCACTGCTGTATTAAAGCAATTCAGAACTAACTTGTTGACATGTTCTGTTATAGATTCAAGGCAAATGAACTCATTGCAGAATGTATCCATAATCATGAATGAATAAGCATATTTATTTAACAAGAATACACCTAGTCACACATCAATCACATGAACTCCAACAATTACCTTGTTTTAAAGAAATCAAAACAGTAAACAATGCATACATATGCCTTTTATACATAACATATAAACATCCGAATAAGTAAACATAAAATTATTTATTCATCAATGCCACAAACCTGGAACATCGAAGAGCACCATATAAACTATTATTACTGTCCAAGAAGGCACAGATTCTTCTGCATTTCCATTTTAGGATTTAGACCAGCAACAAATAACAAAATGTAAAACAGCATATTGTAATTTCGGGGGTGAGTTACAAATACAAGGTCAACTCCAGCTGAATGAGAAACACTTAGACTCAAAACAAGGAAGCTATGCCTAAAACAAGGAAGCTATGCCTAAAACAAGGAAGCTACACCCATTTTGTTGAAAAAAAAAGGTAGCAAGAACAGTACACCACAATACTTTTAAACGTGTTATTGAGTCTAGATGATATGAAATCAGGAGAAGATCAAGTGAAGGAAGCAGCATAGGAAAAATGGGTGAAGTTAGGGTAGGTTTATGGAGATAAGAGGGATAGTTAGAAAGTGTCCGAAGTTGAGGGACCATGGAGCATAAAATGCATAGTGTGGAATAAGGGGTAGCTAGAGAGATGGTTGGCCATGGAATAAACATAAAATAGGGTGCTGGTGTGCTTCTGCACGCCTTTCAGGTCGTAGTCGCAAATATCTGGCCCATGTCTAGTTATACTCGGGGTCTCAGCGTGCGTCCCTTGACGTCATTCCAACTCAGTTGCAGCATTTAAATCGTGGTCATAGTATGTCTGGGAATCACCACATTAAAGACTATTTCCACAAATTGAGCCATAGACAATACAATTTAAGCATTGAGGACAGCATTTTGTTTACAACATGGTGGTTTACACTATATCTACTGCGGGTGAATGATGGAAGAATCTTACCCCAGCTGTAGGTCCATTTGAGTGTGTGTGGTCCCTTAGGCCTGCACATCAACCAGTACTGGGACCACTGGAGACTTGGGATGCTTGCTCTCAAAGTAGTTGGGGCGGCAGGGACTAGTAACCGGAAGGTTGCAAGTTCAAACCTCCGAGCTGACAAGGTACAAATCTGTCGTTCTGCCCCTGAACAGGCAGTTAACCCACTGTTCCTAGGCTGTCATTGAAAATAAGAATTTGTTCTTAACTGACTTGCCTAGTTAAATAAAAGTCAAATAAATAAAATAAAATAAAAAGTACTACTTTAATGTCTTCGGGTCTGCATCTATAAAGGTCAAGTACAAAATGAAGGAAGTGAACAATGTGGCTTAGATTGACTTCAAAGTTGACATAAATGATAAACTAAGCAATAAAATGCAACAAACTACTGCACATATGAAAGACTACCACACAGGCCAGTACAATGGACTACACATGGAGAGGAAGCTAAAAGGCACATACAGTACCAACAGTACTACTCACCTGACAGACAGGGCAGGTATGGACCAGTGCTGCCTTGGCTGGAGTCTTCTGGTTCACAGCTGCTCCCTCCATCTTAGCAGCCATGGCCACGGCATCAGTCAAATAAGTTCAACTTTAAATTGAGAGTGTTATAATGTGTTATACAGTACCAGTCAAAAGTTTGGACACAACTACTTATTCAAGTGTTTTTCTTTACATTGTAGAATAATAGTGAAGACATCAAAACTATGAAATAACTCATATGGAATCACATATTAACCAAAAAAAGTGTTAAATCAAATTAGATTTTAGATTCTTCAAAGTAGCCATCCTTTCCATTGATGACAGCTTTGCACTCTTGGCATTTTCTACAACCAGCTTCACTTGAAATACTTTTCCAACAGTCTTGAAGGACTTCCTACATATGATGAGCACTTGTTGGCGGCTTTTCTTTTACTCTCCGGTCCAACTCATCCCAAACCATCTCAATTGGGTTGAGGTTGGGTGATTGTGGAGGCTAGGTCATCTCCTTCTTGGTCAAATAGCCCTTACACAGCCTGGATATGTGATGGGTCATTGTCTTGTTGAAAAACAAATGATAGTCCCACTAAGCCCAAATCAGATGGGATGGCGTATCGCTGCAGAATACTGTGGTAGCCGTGCTGGTTAAGTGTGCCTTGAATTCTAAAGAAATCACAGACAGTGTCACCAGCAAAGCACCCCCACACCCTCACACATCCTTCTCCATGCTTCACGGTGGGAACCACACATGCGGAGATCATCCGTTCACCTACACTGCATCACAAAGATACATCGGTTGGAACCAAAAATCTCAAATTTGGACATTGCCTTGATTCGACAATCTCGTCCAGATCATCAAGGCGCTGGTGATTGATGTGAACCTTGAGACAGGCATTTATAGTTCTATATGATCGCCACATTAGCATATAATTAGCATTTGTTTTGTGTGGGTGGGGGGAAATCCCGGCAAATATGTTGATAAAAGTCACCTTGTCCGAGAGAGATTTACATGGTTATCAAAACGTCATGCCAGGGTGTTAAGGGATTTGTATTAATAATGACTCAATTATGTATACATTTCAATCAGAACTATGACTAAACAGAATACTATTATGTTACTGTATGAATTTTATTATAATCTTAGTACTGAATATAATGTGTGTAATTAGAATCAAGAATTAGAACAAAGACGGTCTGTTCCTTGGTAGAAACGAATGAAGTATCGTCAGACTGGCTAGAATGCTTATCTACACAGGGAGAGGAGAGACCTTGGGCTGGTAGTAAATTATCTAACGGGTGGTGGACGATGTGAGAAGGCTTGTGAACTATACTGCCATTGTATTGGAGTGTTTAGTTAATAACCTGTTGTAAATTGTACCATGATCAGTACTCTCGAGAATAAACGCTATTGATTGATTTTGAGACTGGCCTCTGTCCATTTTATGCAAATAAGGAATGGGCAGAGATAAATAAAGATATAGGAATCTAATTCCTTTAACACAGGGTAAGACTACATGAAACACAGCCCTTATTTGAAGTGTTTCTAAAATCCACAATGGATAAAATGAATGGTGAAAAACCGAACCATTTCCGTGTTTGACCAATAGGTTTTATGGGTATTATGATACTGTGGTAGTCTATTGATACTATGTCTTGTTTTGAGGTGTTATGACTGATGTCTATGCTAATATGGTTCAAATGTGCTCGCTAGCTAACCAACAACTATAATGATGTATTTGAGAGACAACAAGTGTTCATTGTGCAAATGTATTTATGTAAAAAATATATAGTTTACACATTTTTAACCATCTAAGCCAATCCCTTTTGCCCCATAGCTGCGCACAGCATCTGTTTTGTTGCTAAACACATCAACCAATAATCTATACAAAAAATGTGTTCTTCTTTATTTGACCTTGCAAAATGTTTTAAAACCCAAATTGTATTCAAATGTCACAGATATGAACAAATATGAATCATAGTTAATTTATAGACATTTGTCATATATCATGTAGATTAATAATACAGGGACGTCCCAAGGATCCCAGATTCCCCGTTCATATACAGTGCACCCGGAAAGTATTCAGACTCTTTCCACATTCTGTTACATTACATATTTATTCTAAAATTGATTCATTAAATAATGTTCCTCATAAATCTTTAAACAATACCCCATAATGACAAAGCAAAAACGTGTTCTTAGAAATGTTTGCAAATTAAACATTTACATAAGTATTCAGACTCTTTGCTATGAGACTCAAAATTGAGCTCAGGTGCATCCTGTTTCCATTGATCATCCTTGAGATGTTTCTACAACTGATTGGAGTTCAGCTGCGGCAAATTCATTTGATTGGACATGATTTAGAAAGACACACACCTGTCTATATAAAGGTCCCATTGTTGACCGTGCATGTCAGAGCAAAAACCAAGCCATGAGATCAAAGGAATTGTCCGTAGAGGTCCGAGACAGGATTGTGTCGAGGCACAGAACTGGGAAAGGGTAGCAAAACATTTCTGCAGCATTGAAGGTCCCCAAGAACACAGTGGCCCCTGTCATTCTTAAGTTTGGGACCAACAAGACTCTTCCCGCCAAGTCAAACTGGGGAGAAGGGCCTTGGTCAGGGAGGTGATCAAGAACCCGATGGTCACTCTGACATACAGTCAAATACATTTAAACTCAGTTTTTCACAATTCCTGACATTTAATCAGAGTAAAATGTCCCTGTCTTAGGTCAGTTAGGATCACCACTTTATTTTAAGAATGTGAAATGTCAGAATAATAGTCGAGAGAATGATTTATTTCAGCTTTTATTTCTTTCATCACATTCCCAGTGGGTCAGAAGTTTACATACACTCCATTAGTATTTGGTAGCATTGCCTTTAAATTGTTTAACATGGGTCAAACATTTTGGGTAGCCTTCCATAAGCTTGCCACAATAAGTTGGGTGAATTTTGGCGCATTCCTCCTGACAGAGCTGGTGTAACTGAGTCAGGTTTGTAGTGTTGGCTTTGGGGATGACCAGTGAAATATACCAGCTGTCCTTGTCACCAATGGTTGCAGGGAATCTGTAAAAAAAATATATATCCTCATTGTCTTTCCTGTCTTGTTGGAGCAGGCAAATACTGAACAGAAAATGACCATGGTGATGAATCAACTAGTTTAAGGCACCATTATCAAGTAGTTTGTGGTAGTCACTCAGCTTGTTGTCGGATTAATTAATGTGGTCTTCCAGCATGGCCACCAGGAGGCGTCGTACGTCAACTGCAAGTCCTCTATAGTTTCCATTTACCTTATCTTGGAACACTTTTCAGAAGGACCTAAAACTAGATAATTTTACTCTGATTGATGATTTTAAATCCCAGATTGGAGGGCTGCTGACCACAAATTGCACATGTATTTAAACTTGCTCTTTTAACCTGTTTTATGCACTTTGCGCCTTTTTAACTTGCATTCATTGTTATGTTTTATGGTTTGTTGTGTCTCATGCGTTTACTAAATGCAACATTTCTGTTGGATGTATTTTAAACATGTATTTCACTGGAGTAGTTTGTCATTAACATTACACTGGGCTGAACTACACTCCAATATATTTTGTAACAAGATACTTTTGAGTGCTGTAATTTGTATTTTCAAAATACTTTATGCAATTTTTTATATTTTGTATAGCAGTTCACAATTTTGTGTCCCCTTTCACCCTGCATTGGTATCAGAAGTCTGACGGCATGCTCAATGAACTACACTGAACAAAAATACAAACACAATATGTTATGTGTTGGTCCCATGTTCCATGAGGTGAAATAAAAGATCCCAGAAATGTTCCATATGTTCAAAAAGCTTATTTCCCTCAAATATTTTGCTCAAATTAGTTTACATCCCTGTTAGTGAGCATTTCTCCTTTGCCAAGATAATCAATCCACCAGACAGGTGTAACATATCAAGAAGCTGATTAAACAGCATGATCATTACACAGGTGCACCTTGTGCTGGGGACAATAAAAGGCCACTCTAAACCGTGCAGTTTTGTCACACAACACAATGCCGTAGATGTCTCAAGTTTTGAGGGAGCATGCTATTGGTATGCTGACTGCAGGAATGTCTACCAGAGCTGTTGCCAGAGAATTTAATGTTAATTTCTCTACCACAAACACGTCGACTTATTCACCTGAAGAATTGATTTCTGCATAGTGCACCTTTTAAGTATTTCATTAAATTCCTTTCAAAATACAATAATTTTGTTGTTTATTTTCATACATTGATCATTATGGTATTTTGTGTAATTGAATTTTGGAAGTTTTGCACATCCTTGACTACAGTATATTTATGCTGCTTTCTTGCAGCATAAATCACAGTGTGACCTCTGGTTAAATAAATGATAAAGGATTGTAGTCACATGTAGTTATAGTTTCCCTTTACATCATCTTGGAACACTTTGCAGAAAGACCTGGAACTAAACCAGCACATTTGACACTTTTTGACCACAGTAAAAGTCCAGCAACACTTCCCATGACCTATCTTTTTGTTCAAACTCACCTGATTTATTTTCTAGGGACTCCAGTGAGTAGACTAGACCCTGGTTTTATGGACACACAATCGATAGTTTTCCTGTGCAGTGCTATATGTGTATACTGTATACAGAAATGTGTTATTCTTTATTTGACATTGAAACATGTTTTCGTGGTTCAAATGTCACTTAAATAAGAACAAATATGAATCATTGTTAAGTTATACACAATTATTTTTCATATAATAAAAGATACCGTTTATTGATACTTTTCTACTATTACGTGAAGGACTTTTATTTGGAAAATTCACTGACCCGGAAGTGCTTTTTTATTTATTGTTGCTGGATCGTTAGCTTACTAGCTAGCTGAATAACATCCGGCTTTACCACTCAATCAGATTATAGAATAGCTATCCTCCCCTTCCTACATGGCATGAAACTGTTTATCAGTCACTTGCACCAACTGTCATTCAGATAAAGAAACGGCAAGCTAACTCGTCAGTGTACCTGCGCTACAGTAACTAGCCAGTTTATTTTCTCGCGTTAGCTAGCTATTCCATTACATATTGGTTATCCAGCTAACTAGCTTTATTTTTCCTAAAGCAATGGCTGCAGACCTGCAAGCGAAATACACCAAATTGGCCCTGGAGTATTCAAAGGTAAGGAGTTATTTGTTGCTCTATCGTTAGCCACAGTTCTTGGCTATTTAATCCGATTGCTGATTCATTCTAACTAACGTGCAAGGTACACTATCAAAAGTATGTGGACACCTGCTCGTCGAAAATCATATTCTAAAATCTTGGGCATTAATATGAAGTTTGGCCCCCCTTCGCTGCTATAACAGCCTCCACTCTTCTGGGAAGGCATTCTACTAGATATTCGAGTATTGCTGCGGGACTTGCTTCCATTCAGCCACGAGTATTAGTGAGGTCGGCACTGATGTTGGGCGATTAGGCCTGGTTTGCAGTCGGTGTATCAATTCATCCCAAAGGTGTTCGATGGGGTTGATGTCAGGGCTCTGTGCAGGCCAGTTAAGTTCTTCCACACTGATCTAAAAAAATATTTCTGTATGGACCTCGCTTTGTGTACAGGGGCATTGTCATGCTGAAACAAGAAAGGGCCTTCCCCAAACTGTTGCCGCAAAGTTGGAAGCACAGAATCATCTAGAATGTCATTCATTGTATGCTCTAGCATTAAGATTTCCCTTCACTGGAGCTAAGGGGCATAGCCTGAACCATTATTCCTCCTCCACCAACCTAAAAAATAAAAGGTGCTGTCCAAAGTATCTAGTTACTTAGCTCAATCTGTTTCCAATCAAGTTCCTTTTCAGGGTGTCACTACCCACTAGTGTGTCACCCTCCTGGGTGTATTGTCAAGTATAGAGAGAGCAGCCCATTAATAGGTTGATTTTTGTTTGTGATAATCGAAGGCAATATTTGGTGTCTTTACTGCACTGTTTACTATGAACGTGAACTGTGTACAGCAAGGGATGTAGCTAACTGCTGTCAATCAATCAAAACAATCTCATAGTGAACATTATTTTGGTTGGTTTCTTCATTCTATGATTTAGCCTAGGTCACTGCCTGATATGTCAGCTGACACTCACAATGTGTCTGTCTTTTATGACAAAGGGAGGAGGGTAGGCCAGAACAGAAGCCACCCTTCTCTAAACAATACAATGTTACATAGCCTGAGTAAAACACGGGCAGCCATGTTCTTCAAATCCCCTATCATACGTTAGGTAGAAAATGGATTGGTATCCATGTCAATAGTACCCATCCTAAAAACCCTTTTTAGGCATTATTAAAATAAATGTCAGTTAGACTGACTAGCTTTGGTTAATATAAGAACCATTCTCCTGACCAACACTGTCAGTTGACAGGCAGTGAATGGAATGCATGGTGTTTCCTGTCTGACTGTTGTAAAACCATAGCTCCCAGCTGGCCAATATCCTGTTATTTCTATTTTCCATTGAATATGGGGTGTAGTTTCCCAATAAGCAGCAACATTCACCCAACCTTCAGAAATGTTAGTGCAGTCATGCATTGCAGTGGAGTTATCCATATTTGATGATTTAACAATATGTCTCACATAAAATAAATCCATAAAATAGCCGAGGCAATACTGTAAATTTAGAGGTGGTGTGTCTGCAGTAGACCTACAGCTCAGTGTCTATACTCCCCATGTCTCCATAGCTCCGGGCACAGAACCAGGTCTTGAAGAAAGGCGTGGTAGATGAGCAGGCCAGCTCCACCTCTCTTAAGGTACAGAACCATTCAGAGACCTCTGGAATAGGGTTTCAAAATTCCAATTTCCAATCCTGGTTGGAGGAAATAATCAGGAAGGGAATCCTCCAACCAGGAATTCTGAAAAACCTGGGAATTTTGGGTGATATACTTTAAAATCACTGAGCGTCTTCTCCTCCACACCGACACTACAGGATCAGGTGAAGCAGCGAGAACAGAGCCTGAGGAAGGTGGAGCAGGAGATGGACAGTCTCACCTTCAGGAACCAGCAGCTGGCTAAGAGAGTAGAGCTGCTGCAAGAGGAACTGTCTGCCAGCGAGGCCAAGGGCAAGAAGAGCAAGGTAGAGACAGACACTGGTCCTCTGTAGCTCAGTTGGTAAAGCATGGCTCTTGCAACGACCGGATTGTTGGTACAATTTCCGGGACCACCCCTGCGTAAAATGTATGCACGCATGACTATAGCTTTGGATAAAGGCAACTGCTAAAATGGCAGTATATTAGACTGGGAGGCGGGTGCACCCCACAATCAGACATGTCATAGTTCGACAGGCTTACCTTGCTTTCCTTCTACCTTTGATCATGTTTGAGATCAGTTTAAGCAAGGCGAAGTGCAGAATCACTCATCTCGATCACATAATGAGTATTAATTTGGGATGCAAGGTGATTTGTCGATCAGTGATTCGGTGTAGTCGATCTCAGACACTTTCTCTTCACCAGAACAAAGGGGACTCCCCCTCCCAACAGGGCTTGCAGCAGACCCAGAGTGTGTTTGATGAGGACCTGCAGAAGAAGATCCAGGAGAACGAGAGGCTTCACATCCAGGTATGTCTGTGTCTGAGACATGGGAGTGTATACAATGCATTTGGGAAGTATTCAGACCCCTTCCCTTTCTCCACATTTTGTTACGTTACAGCCTTATTCTACAATGGGTTTTAAAAAAAAAAGAATCCTCATCAATCTACACACAATACCCCATCATAACAAAGCAAATACAGGTTTTTAGAATTAAAACAGTAATACCTTATTTACCTAAGTATTGAGACCCTTTGCTATGAGACATGAAATTGAGGTCAGGTGCATCCTGTTTCCATTGATCATCCTTGAGATTTCTACATCTTTATTGGAGACCACCTGTGGTAAATTCAGTTTATGGGACATGATTTGGGAAGACACACAGTTGTCTATATAAGGTCCCACAGTTGACAGTGCATTTCAGAGCAAAAACCAAGCCATGAGGTCAAAAACATTGTCCGTAGAGCTCCAAGACAGGATTGTGTCGAGGCACAGATCTGGGGAAGGGTACCAAAAAATGTCTGCAGCATTGAAGGTCCCCAAGAATATAGTGACCTCCATCATTCTTAAATGGAAGAAGTTTGGTACCACCAAGACTCTTCCTAGAGCTGGCTGCCCGCCAAACTGAGCAATTTGGGGACAAGGGCATTGTTCAGGGAGGTGACCACGAACCCGATGGTCACTCTGACAGAGCTCTAAAGTTCCTCTCTGGAGATCTTCCAGAAGGACAACCATCTCTGCAGCACTCCACCAACCAGGCCTTTATGGTAGAGTGGCCAGATGGAAGCCACTTCTCAGTAAAAGGCACATGACAGCCCACTTGGAGTTTGCCCAAAGGCATTTAAAGGACACTGAACATGAGAAACAAGATTCTGTGCTCTGATGAAACCAAGATTGAACTCTTTGGCCTGAATGCCAAGCATCACATCTGGAAGAAACCTGGCACCATCCCTACAGTGAAATGTGGTGGCTGCATCATGCTGTGGGGATATTTTTCAGCAGCAAGGACTGGGAGAACCCGATCAAACATCTCAGAAACCTGAAAATAGCTGTGCAGCGACGCACCCCATCCAAACTGACAAGAGCTTGAGAGGATCTGCAGAGAAGAATGGGAGAACCTCCCCAAATACAGGTGTGCCAAGCTTGTAGCGTCATACCCAAGAAGATTTGAGGCTGTAATCGCTGTCTAAGGTGCTTCAACAAAGTACTGAGTAAAAGGTCTGAATATTTATGGGAATATTTTATTCACATTTTTTATGTGCATTTGCTAAAATGTCTAAACATGTTTTTACTTTGTCATTATGGGGTATCGTGTGTAGATATATATATTTTTCCCCTCATCAATCTAGTCCATTTTAGAATAAGGCTGTAATGAAACAAAATGTGGACAAAGTCAAGGGGTCTGAATACTTTCCGAATGCACTGTATACAGTTGAAGTCTGAACTTTACATACACTTAGGTTGGAGTCATTAAAACTAGTTTTTTAACCACTCCACAAATTTCTTGTTAACAAACTATAGTTTTGGCAAGTCAGTTAGGACATCTACTTTGTGCATGACACAAGTAATTTTTCCAACAATTGTTTACAGACAGATTATTTAACTTATAATTCACTGTATCACAATTCCAGTGGGTCAGAAGTTTACATACCCTAAGTAGACTGTGCCTTTTAAACAGCTTGGAAAATTCCAGAAAATGATGTCATTGCTTTAGAAGCTTCTGATAGGCTAATTGACATAATTTGAGTCAATTGGAGGTGTACCTGTGGATGTATTTCAAGGCCTACCTTCAAACTCAGTGCCTCTTTGCTTGACATCCTGGGAAAATCACAAGAAATCAGCCTCAGAAATTGTAGACCACCACAAGTGTAGTTCATCATTGGGAGCAATTTCCAAATGCCTGAAGGTACCACGTTCACCTGTACAAACAATAGTACGCAAGTATAAACACCAAGGGACCACGCAGCCGTCATACCGCTCAGGAAGGAGACGCATTCTGTCTCCTAGAGATGAACGTACTTGGTGCGAAAAGTGCAAACTAATCCCAGAACAACAGCAAAGGACCTTGTGAAGATGCTGGAGGAAACCGGTGCAAAAGTATCTATATCCACACTAAAACGAGTCCTATATCGACAAACCTGAAAGGCCGCACAGCAAGGAAGAAGCCACTGCTCCAAAAACCGCCATAAAAAACCCAGACTACGGTTTGCAACTGCACATGAGGACAAAGATCATACTTTTTGGAGAAATGTCCTCTGGTCTGATGAAACAAAAATAGAACTGTTTGGCCATAATGACCATCGTTATGTTTGGAGGGAAAAGGGGGATGATTGCAAGCCGAAGAACACCATCCCAACTGTGAAGCACGGGGGTGGCAGCATCATGTTGTGGGGGTGCTTTTCTGCAGCAGGGACTGGTGCACTTCACAAAATAGATGGCATCATGAGGATGGAAAATGATGTGGATATGTTGAAGCAACATCAAGACATCAGTCAGGAAGTTAAAACTTGGTCGCAAATTGGTCTTCCAACTGGACAATGACCCCAAGCATACTTCCAAAGTTGTCAAAATGGCTTAAGGACGTCAAAGTCAAGGTATTGGAGTGGCCATCACAAAGCCCTGACCTCAATCGTATAGAAAATTTGTGGGCAGAACCGAAAAAGCGTGGGCGAGAAAGGAGGCCTATACAAATCAGACTCGGGTACACCAGCTCTGTCAGGGGTGAATTTTGGCCCATTCCTCAACTTATTGTGGGAAGCTTGTGGAAGGCTACCTGAAACGTTTGACCCAAGTTAAACAATTTAAAGGCAATGCTACCAAACAAAAAAGTATATGTAAACTTCTGACCCACTGGGAATGTGATGAAAGAAATAAAAGCTGAAGTAAATCATTCTCTGCTATTATTCTGACATTTTACATTCTTAAAATAAAGTGGTGATCCTAACTGACCTAAGTAGGGGAATTTTTACTAGGATTAAACGTCAGGAATTGTGAAATGTATTTGGCGAAGGTGTACGTAAACTTCTGACTTCAACTGTATGTATGGGCAAGTGTTTACAAAGAGACTACTGGCTTGAATATGTGCACTACATAATGTATTTGATCAGTTGTTTTTGTGTGCTGGTCTGTTCTAGAATGTGTGTCTGAGAATGATGATATTTTTAGAGTTCTTGTAGGGTGATGCCGAAAGAAATGTTTAATCCTTGGTTGGACAATAAAGTTATGTTCTATTCTAAGTTCTATGAGGCTGATGAGCAGCACAGGCAGCAGGAGTCTCAGCTGAAGGTCCAGTTGGAGGAGTTGGAGAGAGACCACGAACAGCACCAGGCCATAGTGGATGGACTCACCTCCAAATACATGGACACTATTGAGAGACTACAGAGTGACAAGGCCAGACTAGAGGTGAGGTGGAGAGAGTAGTGGATGTCTCAACTCCAACTACATGGACACTATTGAGAAACGTTAGTGACAAGGTCTGAGTAGAGGTGAGATGGCGAGAGAGACGGCTGGAAGGAGCATGAGGGCAAGTTGGAAGCGACTGAACAAAGGCGAAACTCAATCTTTTGTTATTGGTAAATGATAGAATAGTAATACATGATGCTATTTTCTGTGTCCTCCTACAGGTGAAATCCCAGACTCTGGAGAGGGAAGCTAAAGAGTGCAGAGCTCGGACAGAGGAATGGTAAATAACTTGTTCTAATCTACACATGTACCAGTTAGATATACACTAAGTGTACAAAACATTAGGATCACCTTCCAAATATTGAGTTGCAATCCTTTTGCCATCAGAACAGCCTCAATTTGTTGGGGCATGGATTCGACAAGGTGTTGAAAGCATTCCACAGGGATGCTGGCCCATGTTGACCTCTTTGCAAGGCATTGGAAAACCTGGTCTTTGTGGTTAAAGCTGTGTTAGAAATTCACTGCTGGACTGAGTGACCTTACAATTATCTGTATGCGTGGGGTACAGAGAGGTAGTCATTCAAAAATCATGTTTACATAATTACTGCACACAGTGAGACCATGCAACTTATGTGATTTGTTGAGCACATTTTTACTCCTGAATGTAGTTTAGGCTTGCCGTAACAAAGGGGTTGAATACTTATTGACTCAAGACATTTCAGATGTTCATTTTTTATTTAATTTGTGAACATTTCCACTTTGACATTATGGGGTATTGTCACTGGCCTACACACAATCAAAATGTAATCCATTTTAAATTCAGGCTGTAACACAACAAAATGTGGAAACGTCAAGGGTGTGAATACCTTCTGAAGGCCCTGTAGATAATCTTTGATCAGCCTACTGGCCTTACCTAGTGAGTTACACTGAGTGTTAAAAAACATTAGCAACATCTTCCTAATATTGAGTTACACTGCATTTTGCCCTCAGAACAGCCTCAATCCGTTGGGGCATGGACTCTACAAGGTGTCCAAAACATTCCACAGGGATGCTGGCCCATGTTGACTCCAATGCTTCCCACAGTTTAAGTTGGCTGGATGTCCTTTGGGTGGTGGACCATTCTTGATACACACAGGAAACTGTTGAGCGTGAAAAACCCGTTGCAGTTCTTGACACACTCAAACCGGAGCACCTGGCACCTACTATCATCCCAGCCAGCCAAACCCTCCCCTAACCCTGACAAAGCTGGGCCAAATGTGCGCCGCCTCATGGGTCTCCCGGTCGGGGCCGGCTGTGACACAGCCCGGGATCAAACACAGATCTGTAGTGACTCTTCTAGCGCTGTGATGCAGTGCCTTAGACCGCTGCGCAACTCGGGAGGCCCCATCTACACAGATTTGAAGTGGATTTAACAGGTGACATCAATAAGGGATCATAGGCTGACCAGGTGCCTCCAAGTGAAAGCTGTGTCATGGAAAGAGCAGGTGATCCTTATGTTTTGTACACTCAGTGTAGATGGAGAATGATTGTATGTATCTGGTGGAGGACTTGTGGTTAACATGATGGAATAATGAGGGTTGTAATAATGTGGATAGGGAAGTATTTAATATGGTCACTGAGTGGTCATTCACCATCTCCTGATTCCTCTACCCTCTCTTCCTCTCAAAATCATCCCTCTCTCCAGTCAGCAGCAGTTGAGGAAGTGTCAGTCAGAGCTCAACAGACAGGTGAAAAAGAGCAGCATTGTCATCCAAGAGAAAGTGCCCTTCAACGACACCAGTGAGTAATACGCAACATTTCACTGACCCAGATCATGTTTATTAGGAAGAAAACAGACTGAAAGAGTAAGGGACTACCTGGATTTGTCCAATATGAACTGCTCATTATACATTTTCTGTTGCAGTGTGTGCTCTAATGAACACAACCTTGTAGAAACATCACTGATGATGGTTTATCTATGAGCATGTCTTCCCATTCTAAGACATGACACCCACACATATATAAGTATGCAGTACTAACTACTAATGAAATTGAATTACGTTTCTATCTCACTGACGCTGTAAGAGGAAAACTGAAGCACTGTGTAATGTGTGTCGTGCCATGCCACTAGAGCCCTGTTTTCCTCCTCGGATGGTTTTCATGCTAAATGAAGGACCGACCTATGACATGCCATCATTCGGCACTTTAAAGGCATAGTGCAAGATTTTGGCAATTAAGCACCCAGAGTCAGATGAACTCATGGATACCGTTTGTATGTCTCTGCATGCAGTTTGAAGGTAGTTTGGCAAGCCGTTGCTCGCAACCTCTCCTTTAAATTTCCCTCCCCTTTTATCTAGAATTCAGTGACTACAACAGTCTCAACGTTCCACCACACAACAGAAGACACCAGGTGAGAGGAAGTCCTATAGGAGGCATCATCAACAAGATTATATATTTTTTCTTGATTGGATGGTCAGGCCAGAACATAATTACAAATTATTTGTAGACTGTAAATTGATCACAAGAAGCCGAAACTGATATATTGTAAAAATTATTATGTTTTAACCTTGCTTACAAGGTTTGATATGAACACCCACTAAATGCGGGTTGAACTATGAATCCTACAATATATATCGCCCAACGAGCAGCGATGATGCCTGGCTGGGGAGCTGTGAGCAGTGTGATATAAGCGCTGAAGATACATTTTTAGGAGCACTGCGCACAGGCATACAAGTTGGTCTAAATTACTAAAGTCAACTAGTGAGACTTTGTCCTTGTGTTTCTTGACAATTTAATTGTTTTGTTTACAAGCTAGGTTGTTTTTCAATGTTGGAGTTTGCTTCAACTTCTAGCGAAGACATTCTCTAGCTCACACAGGCACATTGTCACTAAGCAGTTGAGAAAATGTTTCATCTGGGATATTTAGGTTAAAATATTCGGTTCACAAAAATGTTTGTAATATTGAGCAATATACCACATCACTTCAGTTGTTTTAGAAACATTACAAAGCATGCTCATTCCATAGTGGTTAGAAGCCCCTTTGGCAGTGATTACAGCATCAAGTCTTCATGGGTATGATGCTACAAGGTAGATTTTCCCATTCTTCTCTGCAGACCCTCTCAAGCTCTGTCAGGTTGGATGGGCATATTTTCAGGTCTCCAGAGATGTTCGATCAGGTTCAAGTCTGGGCTCTGGCTGGGCCTTTCAAGGACATTCCTGCGTTGTCTTGGCTGTGTGCTTAGGGTCGTTGTCCTGTTGGAAGGTGAACCTTCACCCCAGTCTTAGGTCCCGAGCACTCTGGACCAGGATTTCGTCAAGTATCTCTCTGTACTTTGTTTCGTTCATCTTCGTCTCGATCCTGACTAGTCTCCCAGTCCCTGCCGCAGAAAATATCCTCACATCATGATGCTGCCACCACCATGCTTCACTGTAGGGATGGTGCCAGGTTTCTTCCAGGCGTGACACTTGGCATTCAGGCCAAATAGTTCAATCTTGGTTTCATCAGACCAGAAATGCGTCTTTCTCATGGTTTTGAGTCTTTAGGTGCCTTTTGGCAAACTCATAGCGGGCTGTCATGTGCCTTTTACTGAGGAGTGGCTTCTGTCTGGCCACTCTACCATAAAGGGCTAATTGGTGGAGTGCTGCAGAGGTGGTTGTCCTTCTGGAAGGTTCTCCCATCTCCACAGAGGAGCTCTGAATACTTTCCGAAGGCACTATATATACACAGTATGTTTTTAATTTGTAAAAAAAATGTGCCTGCCACAGTGGCTGGTGGACCAGAAGGTCAGTTTAAGGCCCAGACCACATATCTCTATTGTGTGTAGGAATACTTTGGAACTGATTTCCCAAATTAAAATCACTTGAAACTGATTTGCTGGTGTTTTTAGACTTGTGTCCCAAAATGTTTTTGCTAAGAGAAAAAAAAAATCACAGGCCACTAGTTGGGGAACCCTGAACTATAGCATGATCCTCATATTTTATAGAACAGTTATGGCTCCATCATATGTTGTCATTGTAGATATGTGGTCCAGAGTTTTGGTACTAATTTCTCATTTTCCTGTCCTCTAGTTGAAGGCCCGAGACGTGGCTGGTCAGGCCTTAGGCTTCGTCCAGGACATAGTGGCTGCTCTGTTAAACTTCCACTCCTACACAGAGCAGAGGGTACACATCTACCCTCTGGACTCCTCTATCGAACCCATCTCACCACTCAACCAGAAGGTCAGGGACACACACACACACACACACCCACACACAGTCTATGCCCTGACATCCTGTTTTTGTCATTTAGCATATGCTCTTATCCATACGTGTCAAACTCATTCCAGAGGGCCGAGTGTCTTTGGGTTTTCGCTCCTCCCTTGTACTTGATTGATGAATTTAAAGGTCACTAATTAGTCCTATATACTAGGCGGTGTCAGAGGAAGGCCCCAAAAAATTGTCAGACTCCAGTCAACCAAGTCAGACTATTCTCTCTGCTACCGCACGGCAAGCGGTACCAGAGCTCCATGTCCCCCCCCAAGCCATGAACAATGAATCATCTGCCTCGCTATTGTTATTTTGTTTTCATAATTTTTTTTACTTTAGTTTATTTAGTATATCTTTTCTTAACTCTTTATTGAACTGCATTGTTGGTTAATTAAAGGCTTGTAAGTAAGCATTTCATGGTAAGGTCTGTTGTATTCGGCACGTGACAAATACAATTTGATTTGATAATTAGTAAGGCACTCACCTCATTGGGTTGTCTAGGGCTTAATTGAAAGCAAAACCAAAAACCCGCAGACGCTCGGCCCTCCGTGGAATGAGTTTGACACCCCTGCTCTTATCCATAGTAACATACAATAAGTGATTTTGGCTGAAGTAGGTAAGATGAACTCTCCTCCGCAATCTTTTCCCCAGTTCTCCCAGTATCTACATGAGAATGCAGCCTATGTGCGCCCCCTGGAGGAAGGACTAGTGCAACTACACCAGAGCATCACAGAGGACACAGTAACAGTGCTGGAGACTGTGGGGAAACTCAAGGACTTTGCCGATCACTTCACCTCCTACACCCACTTTCTGCAGAAGATTCTACCATACCAGCTCAAAAGGTCAGTACTCATTACATTAGGTAATGTGTACTGTACGCATGCGCGTGTGTGTGTTCCTCCCTATCCCCCTCTTCTTTTTCCCCTCTCCAACCTGGAGGAAGAGTACGGCCCCTCTCTGTACCTGAGCCCTCACCTCTGAGTGTGTGTGTTTCTCTATGGCTGCGTTTACACAGGTAGCCCAATTCTGATATTTTTTTCCTACTAATTGGTCTTTTGACCAATCACATCAGATAATTGGTCAAAAGAAAATATCAGAATTGGGCTGCCTGTGTAACTGCAGCCGATGTGTCTCAACCTCTCCTCCTCTCTTCTCCTCACCAGTCTGGAGGAAGAGTGCTGGACTCCTCTGTGTACCTCCTCTCTCACCTCGAAGAACCAGGAGCTGCAGAGTGATATGAAGAGAATCACTTCTTTGTTTGACAAACTACACAGCTACATCAGCCTACTGGCCTTACCTAGTGAGTTAACACAAAGGATAGAAGTGAGAGGACTGACTCTGCGCCAAAATCAGTCCGCGCAAGAATAAAGCGTGAAGCAGACCAAGTGCGATTTGTTTAGTATGGAGGGTGTTAGGGTTGGGTGGATTTCCATACCTTCATACAGTTCCTGTACCATACCGGGGTATACGGTATTACCAGCAGTGCACATAAGGGGCGCTATTTCTTTCAGAGTATAAAAAATATATATCATGCTAACAAAGTACTAGTGAATTCCTATATTGGATGCTAACTAAATGCTAACAAGCACAAGCGAACATAAACTAAATGCAAGTACAGACAACCCAACTCATAAAGTTATACAAATGTCTCAAAAGGCAACTCACACTTTATCCAGGAGGGGATTGATCGTCTGCTGTAACCAAGAAGCTTGAACTTGCACACTAACCATCACACACTAACCAGCTAGCAAGTTAGCAAACCAAATGCATAGCTGGAGCCCTGAGATGGAGAAACTATCTAAATGCCAAATACATTAACTTATGTTTAAGATATTTAGTAGGGAATTTCAAGTGGAACTTGATCATCACTTGTGCTGCTCAACAGTGGACATCGTATCACAAAAGTAAGTTTAAAACACCAGTTTGCTCCATGTGATCTTTGTAAACAAACATATGTAACTGGCTCAATAGAATTTGTGAATGAAAAAGAAACAAAAATATTTGGGGGATGGTATTGAACATCATACAGTCGGTTTTCGAAAATACCCCGATATACCACTAAAGCCTAGAAGTGTGTCGAATTTTGTTAAGCGAGGCTTATTTGGTAGAATAGAAGTTGTTACGAATGTACTGATATAAGAGGATGAACGTGGCATCCCAGCAGCTTTGAGAAACATATTTTATATCTGGGTTGTGCATGTTCACATGCAGATCTGCCCTCTCATTGTCTAGGATGTTCCCGTCTCCTCCCGCCTGCCTTTGCCCTTTGCAGACATTTATTCCCATTGGTGGAGCAGAGGGTCAAATATCTTGTCAAGGTCGTGCCTTCAGAAAGTATTCATACCCCTTGATTTATTCCACATTTTGTTGTTACAGCCTGAATTCAACATGTATTAAATAGATGTTCTTTCCTCACCCATCTACACACTACACCATAATTTCAAAGTGAAGACATGTTTTTGCAAATTTATTGAAAATGAAATTCAGAATGTTTTCTGTAAGTATTCACACCACTGAGTCAATACATGTTATAATCTTTCTGGGTAAGTCTCTTAAGAGCTTTGAACACCTGGATTGTCCAATATTTACCAATTTGTATTATTTTCAAAATTCTTCAAGCTGTGAAATTGGTTGTTGATCATTGCTAGACAACCATTTGCAAGTCTTGCCATAGATTTTCAAGCAGATTTAAGTCAAACCTGCAACTCAGGAACATTCACTGTCTTGGTAAGCAACTACAGTGTAGATTTGGCCTTGTGTTTTAGGTTATTGTCCTTCTGAAAGGTGAATTAATTTCCCAGTGTCTTGTTGAATGTAGACTGAATCAGGTTTTCCTCTAGGGTTTTGCTTGTGCTTTGTTCCATTCCACTCCTCAGTCCTTAATGATTACAAGCAGACCCAATTACCCATATGATGCAGCCACCACAATGCTTACAAATATGGAGAGTGGTGTGTTCAGGAAAAAAGTGAATTGCTTTGCAACATTTTTTGCAGTATTACTTTACTGCCTTGTTGCAAACAGGGTTAATGTTTTTGGAATACTTTATTCTGTACAGGCTTCACTCTGTCAATTAGGTTAGTATTGTGGAGTAACTACAATGTTGATCCATCCTCAGTTTTCTCCTATCAAAGTATTATTGTGTGTAGGCCAGTGACAATCAAAATGTAATCCATTTTAAATTCAGGCTGTAATACAACAAAATGTTGAGAAAGTCTAGGGTTAGGAATACTTTCTGAAGGCCCTGTAGATAATGTTTGATTTACCATCAGCCTACTGGCCTTGCCTAGTGAGTTACACTGAGTGTAAAAGTTGCACCCCTTTTTGCCCTCAGACCAGCCTTAATTCATCGGGGCATGGAATCTACAAGCATTCCACAGGGATGCTGGCCCATGTTGACTCCAATGCTTCCCACAGTTGTGTCAAGTTAGCTGGATATCCTTTGGGTGGTGGTCCGTTCTTGATACATACGAGAAACTGAAACCGGTGCACCTGGCACCTACTACCATAATCAAAGGCATATGTTGTCTTCCCCATTCAACCTCTGAATGGCACACATACTGTACACAATCCAAGTCTCAATTGTCTCAAGCCTTAAAAATCCTCTTAACCGGTCTCCTCCCCTTCATCTACACTGATTTTGAAGTGGATTGAACAAGAGACATCAATAAGGGATCCTAGCTTTCACCTGGTCAGTCTATGATATGGAAAAAGTTATGTTTTGTACACTCAGTGTATATCTTCCTACTGGCTTTACCTAGTGAGGAGAGAGCGGGACCGCTCGGGAGTTCTATATCTGAGGCATCACAGTGCTAGAGGTGTCACTATAGATCCTGGGCTGTATCACAACCGGCTGTGATCGGGAGTCTCATAGGGTGGCACGCAATTGGCCTGGTTAGTGGAGGGTTTGGCCGTCATTGTAACTAAGAATTTGTTCTTATTAACTGCTTGACTTGCCTAGTTTATTTGACTTTATAAAGTTTTTTTTATTTATTTTTTTACCCCTTTTTCTCCCCAATTTCGTGTTATCCAATTTGGTAGTTAAATTCCTGTCCCATTGCTGCAACTCTTACAGACTCGGGAGAGGTGAAGGTCGAGAGCCAAGCTTCCGCCGAACACAACCCAGCCAAGCCTTACTGCTTCTTGACACGATGCCCACTTAACCCGGAAGCAAGCCGCACCAATGTGTTGGAGGAAACACCGTACACCTGGCGACCGTGTTAGTGTGCATTGCGCCTGGCCCGACACAGGAGTCGCTAGTGCCCGTTGGGATAGGAATATCCGTAGGGGCCAAACCATCAGGGGCTAATTGGGCCGGCTGCGACAGAGCCTGGAGTCGAACCAGGATCTCTAGTGACACTGCGCCACTCGGAAGACTGACTTTCCTAGTTAAATAAAAATTAAATAAAAAATGTCAGCTTACTGGCCTTACTAGTGAGTAGTGTGGGACTTGAGGAAAATCATGTGTGCAATTGTTTTCCAGGTGTTCGACAGGACTCCATGCCCCAGAGCAGTTCCTCTGCTGTCTTCACCCAGCTAGCGGCCTGTCTACACAGCCTTCACGATGCGGTCAAAGGTGAAACCTTTTTTTTTTTACTAGAAATTGTTATTTTGTCTGTTTTTATAGACTAATGTTCAAGCCACTCTGTCCTTCCTCTGTGTTCTGTAGAGATGTCTAAGCTTAACTGTTATAAAGCAATATACCTGCAGGCTTCAAATAAAATGGAACCAATAACAGAGTAAGCCCCCTGTGCCATCCTTTAACTGTTGGCCCCTTCCTGTGTGTGTGGAGATCATTTTGTATGTATAAGCTAAATCCCTCTGTCTCTACAGAGATGTCTACTCATTACAGCCAGAAGGCCAGTCTGGAACAGGAGTTGTCTACAATCACTCAGAAGCTCCGCACTACTAATGAGTGTCTGCTGGCTTCCCTGGGCTCCCTCACCAGCAGCACCGGCAAGGTAGGACCATTTACTGCTATAGAAACACTGGGAATGTATTAGTGATTGGGGGGAAAAAATAGATGCAGTTACATATCGCAATATTATTTTGGGATGATATTCTATCAATTCAGCTGTCATCAAATCATCCTTGTTCTCGATCTTATTTTTAAATAGTGAGCCAACATGTTTTCAGCACTTATTTCCATGACTGATCAAAACACATTTTCTCTTGTCTTTGCAGCAGATGTATAATGAGCAATATGTTTGGAACATCAAATCGCAATATATATTGTATCGGCACCGAAGTATGGTGATAATATCGTATCGTGAGTTCCCTGGCAATTCCTGGCCCTATCTGTTATCACAACATCTGTGTCTAAATGGACACAACTGGCCCCAGCAAACAAGCACACTGACAGAGACGCTGTTGTTTTGGTTGGCATTCTCACATTATCACAGTTTCATAGGTTGGGTAACATGAAAAAAATATTGATGGATTTTTGTCAGTAAAAAAACAAGATTTAAAAAAAAAAATGTACTTCCCGGGAATAGTCAATGACATTGGACTTATTTCCATTGTGGTCCCTATTTTTGCTGTTTTCTTTACATATGATTAGTTTAAGCAATAGTAGCAACTGCCTTGGTATCTGGCTCATCGACCCTGAGGATTGGTCATTTACAATACATGACCACTAATAAGAAGGGAGGGCTTAGTTGGGGCAGGAGGGATTTTTTCACAGATCCGCACCATATCAGAGCAGTACAGCTGTGTACCCCAGATAAAAGGGGTGGGGGATGGGGGCTTTGAAACTGAGACGGTACAGTGAGTGGATACGTTTGTACTATACGTATGAGAGCCTTGCGGGAATTGAAACCACGACCGTACCAACTGATTGTATGTAGAGGAAGTAGATATGTTACTGTTATAACTGTAATAACCATACGGATTATTTTTTGGTATTATAGTTATAATAGTAAGGCATGTTTTTAGTCTCTACTGCTGCCTGGTTGATGAATGCACCAGACACAGACCGACTGTTTGTTTGAGGTATGAGAGATGGGCTACTGTTCTGTTGTTGTGGAAGAACAGGGATGGAATGCTCTGGGCTGGCTGGTTGCAGAGTTCTGTTTACTATGAGGTGATCTGAGTGGGCGAGTTGTTTTGAATGGCCTGGTGCCCTAGGTGGTCTAAAATGTGCAAACTCCGGCCACCTGGCCATGTTAAATAAAAAAGTAATACGAACTTGGTTAACAGTAGTTGGAGTGTCAAAAAAGAGGAGCAAGGCACTCGTCATATAATTAAAGTGTAGTGGGAGTGTGTATTAGAAATGTGTCTATTCTGTCAATCCCTTCCACTGACCTACTTAAAGGAACAGAGATGTAGTTGTATTGGATAAGTGTGTATAGGAAAGTTTGACTTGGTGTTGTGGGTTTGTTTTAAGTGTGTGTATAGTGAAGTAATCATGACAAAAGATTTGATGTACTCCTTTCACATTAGTTTGTTTAATTGCACCTGTTTCACCCTCATATTGAAGCGTATACAATATTGACAGATTGAAAACGTATATTCTATGACATTGTTGCACCGTGATATTGAAATAGCAGTGTGGACTACAACATATAGGCCTAGAAGACCATGTATATGGCTCACCAATACTGTTTATAAGAAGACCTTTATAAAGCTTATACTTCCTTAAAACAAATGATAAAGAATTAGTGTCTATACCTGGATAAGTCTTACCGTAATATTCATTCTGTACTGTTTTTCTACAGATTGCGACGTTCTTCAGCAACAACCTGGATTTCTTCACGTCTTCGACAGGCTACAGTCCAAGAGGGGGGGCCGGGGCACTCAACCCCCTGCAGGCAGAGAGCATGCTGGGTAACAAGAAGAAGGCCTCTGACTACATGCATGCCATCAGAAAGGTCAGTAGCTTTCCCTCGCTTTGCTGGTCATGTCACCTTCACAGACCTGGGTTAAAATACTATTTTAAACATAATTCAGCTGTGTTCAATTAAGCTTGCCTAGCAAAATAGAACCAATAAAATAGTCTTAAGTGTAAATCCTGCCCCATCTGGCACGCCAATCCAGGCTGCCTAAAGCAAACAGTGGAACATCCCCTTAACAACGATGCTGTGGTTCAGTATAACAGTGTGTATTTGACTCCTGTCCTGTCTGTTGTGTATCCAGCCCAGACCAGAGACTGTTCCATACAGAGAGGCCCTGTTGCACCGCCGTGTTCTAACTAGCTCTACAGAGAGCAGAGAGGGACTCACACAACAGGTATTGTTTGTATTTCCACACTCCTCTCTTCCTTTCTACCCTTCAGTCTGTCAGTACACACGTCTGACTCTTTATAATGCTCAAGGTAACCCATTTGGTTACTGACTAGGTAAGTGTGTTAGAGAAGTATAGTCCTCTTACCAACTCGCTCCTCTTCTTTCCACCTCTCCTCACTGTGTCCTCTCCTCTGTGTCATCTCCTCCACATCTCCATTTTCCTCTGTGTCCTCTCCTTTATCATCCCAGGTGGTGGCGAGCCAGGAGAAGATTGCTCGTCTGGAGCAGGAGAAGGAGCACTGGCTGCTGGAGGCCCAGCTGGGCAGGGTGAGGCTGGAGAAAGAGAGCCAACGCATACATGACCTGGAGACACAGCTCTCCTCTGCCCTGGGAGGAGGAGGCAGCCCAGCCCACTCCCTGGGCCAGGCCCCGGGCAGCCCAGCCCTCACCAGCCTGGAGGACGGCGAGGTGGAGGAGAGAGGAGCAGGGAAGGAGGCTATGCTAAGCAACAGTCTGGTAGATAAATCTTCACTCTTGTTTTTTCTTTACGGCTGCAAGAATCCTCAAAGGGATTTCAGGAAATCTGGTAACTTTTGGAAACTTTCCGGAATTTTGCGACCTTATTTTTCTTCAACAGTGATTGAATTTGTCTTCATCCTCATGCTTAACAATACTACTTTGCAGTTGTGTGAGACTGGCATGACGTGAGATTAAATCTAGGGACATCATTCCTCCCTTTACAACCCTCCCCTTTCCCACAAAATGAGTCCGACATCCTCGTGGGAGCAGCCGTAACATGCATTTGAGTGTTTTGGCTTCAGTGAAGGCGGTTGTGTTATCAGTGTCTGGTTAAGTTCCAATTATCTCTCCTTTGGCCCAAGGTGTGCACTTGTTCATTTCCCTTCTCTGATTTGAAAGTAAATGATGGGTATAAGGAATATGTTGGAAACTCCCTCTAGCCCATGCCTCCACAAATTCAATGGTTTTTAATTTTTAAATATATATATCTTTTAATCCTTTATTTAACTAGGCAAGTCAGTTAAGAACACATTCTTATTTACAATGACGGCCTACCCCAGACGACGCTGGGACGATTGTGCGCCGCACTATGGGACTCCCAATCATTGCCGGTTGTGATACAGCCTGGAATCGAACCAGGGTCTGTAGTGACGCCTCTATCATTGAGATGCAGTGCCTTAGACCGCTGCACCACTCTGGAGCCCTATAGTAGTGAACGAGAGTACACCTCATGAGAAAATAAATATTATTGGGAGGCACCAGCTTCCTTGTTACATAATGCCTGTATTTTAATAGCATACTCAAGGTCCAGGATACACCCACTTAATCTGGTCCCAGATCTATTTGCGTTGTCAAGATCGCACAAACAGATCTGGGACCTGGCTAGCACCATGCTAGTCACTAACTGGACACGGTTGTCATTAACAACCAGCTAAACTCTTCATTCACAGGTGTTTATAAATGTAATTCCTTGCAGGTCCAGTTTCAGATACCATTAGGGGCCTGTAGTGTTTTATTGGATTTCAGTGGGTTTTATTAGCCTGGGCCCAGATCTGTTTGTGCTGTATAGCCAAAAATGACCATAGCAGTTGGCAAGATGACAGAAACCGATGTGGGACCAGGCTTGGTTCAATTTGTATAGCTTTCTCAATTCTCATAGGGAGTGAGTATCTAACTGTGTTTTTCATCTCATCAGGTTGGCATGTTAACCACAACTCCTACCAATGAGGATGTAAGTTTGTCTTGTTCTTCTTGACCCAACTATTCCTAGTGTAATTACAACACCGGTGTAAGAGCAATTTCATGTAAAGTTGTTGTCCTCTCTGTGCTTACAGGTGGGAGACGAGGAGTCCAGAGAACAGCTGATTAAGACTCACTACATGGCCAGAGTAGGAGAGCTCACCACACAGCTACAGGTCTCTGACAGCAAGGCGGTTAACTTCCATGCTGAGGTGAGATACTGGATCTAATTCCCATTCATAAACACAGAACTATTATTTCCTATTGAATGTAAAAGGATGTGTAGATCTTATTTTGTTGGTGGATACTGGGGAGAGATATGGGGAACAAAGTCATATGTGCGCTCAATTTAGACGCTGCTATACAGAAGACTAACTTACTAGTTGTACAGTCACTTAACCATTTCCCCTCACGTCTTCCTTCCTCTACATACAGTGCATTCGGAAAGTATTCAGACACCTTGACTTTAAGTTACAGCCTTATTCTAAAATTTTCCCCCTCAAATCTACACACAATACCTCATCATGACAATGAAAAAACAAGTTTATATATATGATTGGACTCCAATCAAGTTGTAGAAACATCAAGGATGATCAATGGAAAGAGGATGCCCCTGAGCTCAATATCAGTCTCAGAGCAAAGGGTCTGAATAGTTATGCATTTGTTTATGTTTAATACATTTGCAAACATTTCTAAAAAACAGTTTTAGCTTTGTTATTATGTGGTATTGTGTGTAGATTGCTGAGGATTTAAAAAAAATTGTAATCCATTTTAGAATAAGGCTGTAACGTAACAATGTGGAAAAAGTCAAGGGGTCTGAATACTTTCCAAAGGCACTGTACATGTGTATATGTTCCTGCTGCTATTTTAGTAACCTACTTCAGTCCTATACGTCTTGTTCCAAGGGAAATGGAAACGGCAACAGTTGACTATATTGTAGTCAAACCTTGTTTCCCTAAGAAGACAACTTTGTCTTTTCTCTTCCTCTTTCGGTTCTCTCGATCCGCTCTTTCTATTCCATCCTGTGTTTCCAGCTGGACGGACACAGGTGTGCTCACAGGGAAATCATTACATTTTTACACTGGTGTTCCCGGTTCCAGACCTACACTAGGATCTATATATATATATATATATATTTTAGAATTGTTACTTTTTAAATATTTTTTTTATATACATGTATCTACATTGGCATGAAATAAGTTGTTATGCTATAGTTAACCAAATCTAAAGATAGCCATGTGGCGTTAGTATGTAGTATTGACTTACTGTCACATGTCAACCCTCCGTGCTATGCATCACGGCAGTATGATTACTCCTGATAGATGGGGAACTGGAAGTAGTGACTTAGAGTCTCCCACAAAGTCAAACATTACTGTAGCAGGGTCCGTTCAGTTCAAAACCAGACATCATGTAGGCCTATATTTAAATAGTTTTAGTGAAGAGCATCCCATTTTGTGACTTCACATTAGTTGAAGTGATCATCTGTGGATATGTTATATTTTGTAGGTTTGTTTATTCTCTATCTCCTGTGATGTAACTTCCCACCCTCAGTGTCGAGCCCTGGCCAAGCGTCTGGCTATCGCAGAGAAGTCACGGGAGACTCTGACGGAGGAGATCAAACTGGCCAATCAGAACATCACACGTCTCCAGGTAAACGACATCTGTTGTCTAACTGCCTGACTGAAAGAAACCAGCATATCCCAGAGCCAGTCAGCTTTATCATTTATTCATTGATATTTGTTGTTTATTTGTTGTTTATTAGGTATATGTATATTTGTTCTGACCTTTTTATTTTTAAGTAGGATTTAGAAAGTAGGATTCCCATGTATTCAGTAAACATGGCATATTAACTTTAACCTTAAAAAGAAATATACAAATGTTCAACTTCATATTCAGTTCCATCACCACCTCATGTGAAAATTGCACGTTTCTGTTTTGTAGTAAAAAAGAGAGGATGATAAATTTGGTTGTCATTTTCCTCCATTTTTTTTTACAAAAGACATCATTTTCACATATGTTGATGTTTGGGTGGTGCTGGAGATTATGAATATAAAGTTGGACATTTTTTAAATAAACATATTGGCTCTACCTAGCCACAACATGTTCCTTGTCTTTCAGGATGAACTGGCCACGACCAAGAGGAGTTACAAGGAACAGCTCAGTATGATGAGTGACCACCTGTGCAGCATGAACGAGACTCTCAGCAAACAGAGAGAGGAGATCGACACACTCAAACTGGGCAGCAAAGTATAGAGTCCCCTCACATATTCCTCACTTCCTACATACTCTGTCGACTGCTACTATATTGATGAAGTCTCTTTTGCAAAACAGATTTGATCTCATTGAGACTAACCTTGATAAGTTAAGGTTCAATAAAACACTTCACTCACTGGCCCACACAGCAACATAAGCAGTACTAGGTCAGGTTATGCTGATATAGACATAACCCAGTAACAAACTACTATCCATTCTGAGGGGAGCTGGGATGTGCCAGTGGGGGATAAGGGGGGGGCACAGCAGGGTCTGATAGGAAAAGCACCTGCTGGAGTCAGAGGCTGACATCTGAGAAATTCATTACTGTTTGGCTGGGCTGTTGAAGTCGAGGAAGAGGCCTTCTGTTAAAACCCACTTCTCTTAAAACACTTCTGAGATGAGGTGTGTGTATACGTTCTTGGGTATCAACCCAAGCTATTGTGTGTGAATGGTGGCTGCCAAGTGCTGATACAAGCCTATTCAACCTGAATACAATCCAAGTGTAAAGAAATAAACCGATTACATGATTAGCTGTGAGTGAAACTCTAGAATGGAAACTAACAGTGTTTCAAAGTCGAGACTCATTCATGTGGTTTCTTTCATGAGTGCTCACTGGTCACGTACTAACACCACAATCTTATTCAAAAAATGCCATTCCGCTCTCCAGATTACAGTACCAAACCAGAAGTGTTGATACTAGGACTAGCGCTCCTGCTTTTGCTTTATCGCTTTAATGTTCATTCAAAAATGTATTGAGTCTTGGTTTACCATGCGTTATATGTAACTCAACCCCTCCTGCCTTTTCCAGGGAAACTCCAAACTTCTGAAGAAGAGTCGGTAGGAAAGTCTGTTGGGAAACTTGCTACATTTTGGATCGGCAGAGCACCCTGGACTGAGCTTTACTATGGGACAACCCACCCACTACAGTCCTGTCAGCTCCCCAAGATGGAGGACCCTGTTAACTTCTCTATCAGAGGGTGGGCTATTGGGGGGTGTCTCTCTGATACCACTCTGCTTAACCATAAATAAGCAGTTTATCTAATGTGTTTTTCTGATTTACACAGATAATGACTTTTGTAAAGTGCTTCCTAACGTATGACGGAGGGCAGACTGACAACTGCTTGACCCTTTGACCTTTGGTTTGAGGGAAGTAGAGGAAAAAATAAAAATCCTAGTGAGGTCATGGATGCTCACTAAAGTCAGGGATGAAGACCACCAGGCCCTCATGGTTACTGTCTTTCTCTCTCTCCTATCTCTGTGTGCTAAGCGTAGGAATGACATATGTATTACTCAAATTGCTATTAAGTGGGAAGAGTGAGAATGTGTTTGCATTATGTAAGGGATTGTCTGTCTAATACTGTGACAGAAAATAATTGAATCTTTCCATGTTTTATTAGATGGTTTTTAGTTTCAGTGAGAGAAAATGTGTGCAAATGTTGGTTGTGTTTACCACAGTCTTCTGTTTGAAGAAGGGCTGCCCCAGATTAAATCAAGGAATGAGTGACCAATTAATTAGACACACACTAGCCTCTGAAGTCCAGGCTTCGCGCTTAACCGAAAGCCTGAAACAGACACATTCCCTTAACTAGATAACCCATCTATCCTCTAGAACGGATAGAAGAATCCATACACTCAAGTAGCATTTATGACCTTACTCGCCAGAAGGTGGAGATAGCCCTTGTCTATGTCCCAATGGCAGACTAATTCCATATTTAGTGCACTGGCTTTGGTAAAAAGGTAGTGCACTATATAGGGAAAAGTGTGCCATTTTGGAAGTAGTCCAGGGGTGTATTCCGTGAGATGAAACGTAAAGAATGTGACGGTGCAGATAGATCTAAGTCACTGTATTTCTGTCTCGATTCCCCAATCAGTTCTAACATGACAGAACTGTTCTATATGATATTTCTATCTGCACTCGGGCCAATGTAGAGTTCATAAAATGGTGACCGTTTGTCTGTGATGTTTCTGTAGTGTGGATGTGCACTGAGGAGAACTATGTCTGCGTCCCAAATGGCACCCTATTCCCAAATAGTGTGTTACTTTTACCAGAGCCCTATGGACCCTGGTCAAAAGTAGTGCACTATATAGGGAATAATGTGGTGCCATTTGGGACATAGTATGTGTAGCACCACAGTCTCTAAACCCATGTTATTATGTATTGATGAAAAAGGGTTGTGAATATAATACTCCTTTTGAATCATTCAATGTACATTTATTGTATTGTGTACTTTTTAAAAGTAATATACTAAAAAACAAAGGCATTCATTCTACGGTTTCAAATGTCTAATTTCCATGATGACCCAATGAAATGACTGGTTGATCAATGAAAAAGATAAGAAATATCAAGGTAATCAATCACTCACCTGCATTTATTTTTTGAATATTGGGTTTGAGATCTTTGGAAATATGTCTATTGAAAGGCAATACACACACAAAGGTCCACTCTCTTGGAACTTGAGTGAGACTGTATCACTGTTTGTGTACGGCACTTTACAATTGTATTATTGGCATGTTGGCAAGCTAGTCAACCCCTTGTCTGGAAATGTGTAATGACATCTCTAAACTGTTTACAATTAACAGCAGGGTTGTGTTCATTGGGGTACACCGTATCAAAACTTTTAGCAACGGAAAATGAAAGTTCAGATAGTTAAATGCTGTTTCGGCCAGTTATGGAACATTTTCTTCCATTTTGTACCTTATCCTGTGGACGGTTTAGACCGAAAATTGGTTTTGATGAGTTTGGATGCTTCTGATGGGTTTTGACTGGTTCTTACGTGTTCAGTTCAACCACCAGGTTTACCAAGAATGAGATCTCTATTATACCTGCCACTGGATCTTTTATATGATGAGAATTCAAGAGGTTTGCCAACATGCCCTATACTACTGAAACTTGTAAAACAATGTAATCTGACAGACCAACAGATTGCACATATGAAATAAATAATAAAGAGCTCAATATTCTTTGTTTTGTGTTAGTACTAGTACTTATTGATGACGTACCACAGAGTTGAACACTTCAGGATATGTTGACAAGCTACTGTAGATTTATGAAGTTCCAATGTTCTATGGCAAACAAACTTGTTAACTATGTCCAAAATGTTCCCAATCTCAAATAATTCAGGCAACACTAGCAGCTAGAACCAAACACTCACTCCTACACAAGCAAATGTCATAAGCCACTCGCACATGTGAGCTATTTTTGTTGCAGGTGCATGGTAACAGTTGAATAATATGAGAAAAAAGAACCTGCACACCGCTCTTGCTAGTATTCAACACTGCTCTTTAATAAGCTTTACCCATCGGCCCCAAGGCCTTCGTCAGAGCTTTTGCAACCACTCATACACTACCACCCATAATAATAGTTGGCAGTTCCAGGATGATGGCCCTTACAGACTTCTGTTGCCAGCTGCACTGTTACTTCTTCAGCAAAGAACAGGATAAACCCTGATCACATTCATGTTGTCAGTGTGCCCTTGGCCCACTGTGACTGGGTGTTCTCATCCAAATACTCCTCTTGCTCTGTCCTCTCCATCTCTTACTGAATGTTCTCATCCAACTACTAGGGTTGTCCAACTGAATGTATTCAACTGAAAGGTATTCAACTTTCACATTTCACCCAACCCCTCTGAATCAGAGCGGTGCAGGGGGCTGCCTCAATCGACATCCATGTCTTCAGCGCCCGGGGAACAGTGGGTTAACTGCCTTGCTCAGGGGCATAACTACATATTTTTTCCTTCTCAGCTCGGGGAGTCGATCCAGCCCAACGCTCTAACCACTAGGCTACCTGCCACCCTTCTCTCTGACTGAATGTTCTCATCCAACTACTACCTCTCTTCTCTCTGACTGAATGTCCTCATCTAACTTCTACCTCTCTTCTCTCTCTGTGACACTGTTCTCATCCAAATACTACCTCTCTCTATTTGCATTGTGTTTGTTTTGGGTCTGTTCCAAAGGGGCTAAATGACCTTGTATTGTGTTAGGCTGAAGGTTGGCCATAACCCATAGCCATCCTCCTCCTCCCCTCTGTGAAGAGTGCTATGTTATCCCATTTATCCACCCTCCTCCACTCATCTATTATCGGACAGAACAGAAAGAAAAGGGGGATACCTAGTTAGTTGTACAACTGAATGTCTTCCGCATTTAACCCAACCCCTCTGAAACAGAGGTGCAGGGGGCTGCCTTAATCCACGTCTTCAGCGCCCGGGGAACAGAGGAAAACCACTTCAGTTTGTGTTGATATTGGTTTAATTTAGTGTGTGTATGTGTATGTGAGAGAGTGTGATTCTTGTCTGGACCAACTCCAGATGACAGCACTTCAATGACTGTTATCTTCAACCCTTTAATTATCTCCCATCCAACCGCTGACCCCTCCCTTGGTGAGTAATCTCTAGTCATCCACGCCTAATTGTCCCACCCTAGCATCAGACCTCTGTCACTGTGTGAACCACTACCCTTTTTATCATGGAGTCATATGAACATGTCTGCCAGAATTCAGCTCAAACTCTCCATCTCCGCTCAAATCTCTTTCTCACTTCAGATTTTTCTCTTTGGTCATAATTTATAGTCTCCAGTCTCCATAGCTTGTAACTAGGACTAGCCCACTGTGATGTCGGGCTAGGGCTGGGGAAGAGGTTAATTGACAGACAACCTTGTCCTAATCAGTGTGTGAGTGAGTTGACTGGGGTGGAACGAGGTTCTTTGACAGACAACCCTGTCCTTGTCCTAATCCAACTTCTAAATGTCCCACCTGGAATGTAAAAAAAGAGTCAGAATGTCTAGAATGTGCTTTACTACTTATTCATTATTCATTCGTTTTACTTAGTTGGAGGAAATCAACAAAAAATATTATATTCATAAAGCTTCCAACTAGACTATCTACTCGTAATGTATGCTAATGGCTCTTTGCGCTTGCAACAATGCAGCCTGATGTTTTATCGTGTGTGTTATTGTAGCCAAACCATAAGCTTTGTCTACTTCACCGGACACTCATAACATTGGCAAAAACAAACTCCCTGTCACACCAAAAGCATCGTCATCGTTCGGCCAGATGAGATGTGGGAGGAGAATATGGGCATCCTCGGTTCATTCCTTCACTCGCCCCACTTCATTTCTCTAGCAGGGACGTCCCGTTAACGGGAGGGCTGAAAGGGGATAGCAAATCGGATGCATTTTCTCTCTCCCTCTGCCATTTTGAGAGAAACCTGTCGGCCTCGCATATTGGGATTTCTGCTGTTTTAACGGAAAATAAGAATCATGACCTGATTGTTGTTATTTCGGGATTTGTGTAGAACGTGAGTATTGTTTTGTTTCGTTGCAAGTTTCCACCAGAGAGTCAATTGACAACTTCCATCTCATTGCTCCGTCAAAACAACCTACTGTAGAAGAAGCAAGCAAGGCTACAACAATAGCTAACTTCTATTTTGGGGACAACTTGTTACCACACACTGTGCAAAGTTGTTTATTCTATAAAATATGTATTATATTCTTAGTGGCAAATCTTGACTATCATGGCCATTGATATTTCTTGAACGAGTGGACTTTGCGTTTATAACGGTAGCATATAATTAACCATTTTAAAACTGTCATATTCTTTTGCTGACAAACTACAACGAAAGTCATAGGTCGAATGACAATACAACAAATACGCTGGTAGGATAGCCCCATTCTCATTTCGTGACATTGCATTGAAAACAACATCGTTCCTGTCCTGATGTTGAGACCAGAGTTCCTCCGGCGGTAATGAGTCATGGACGATCACAGCACGGTTGAATTATTACCGAGACCAATGCACAGTCTGCGTTGTAGCAAAACATGGAAAAACAACGATTGTCACTATGCACCGTTTCACAGAAGGATGCGGTAGGACCAAAATTCAGCATTTTGTTGTCTCATTATATGTCCATTTTCAAACCACTAGGTCAGACGTCACTCAACAATACATTCTTGTACACTGGACATAGACTTGGCGTATGTCACTCAAAAGCAATACATCAGCTATAGCAGAGACGCTTTGTCCACACATAGTGCCTGCTACATTTACATTTAAGTCATTTAGCAGACGCTCTTATCCAGAGCGACTAAACATGTATTGGTTGATAAACAATAGCAGTTGTAATTTAGGATCTGAATTTGATCACACTGTTGCAGGATTACTTTCCTCAAATGCAGGAAATCTTTAACTTGTATTAACTTGAAACATATTATTTGAGGTTTTAAAAGGCTTCTGAAGTTTGTAATTTCCAATATGAAATGTTCCCTTCTGAAAAATGCATCAACCCCTACAAAAATGGTCATTAATTATAATCCACATAATATTTCGTGTTGCTGCTGGATTATTTTCCTGCTGTAGCAAACTGGCTCAAATAAAGATCATTTGCTCCAGAGTGGCACAGCGGTCAGATCACTGCATCTCAGTGCAAGAGGCGTCACTACAGTCCCTGGATTGAATCCAGGCTGTATCACATCCGGCTGTGATTGTGAGTCCCAATAGGGTGGCGCACAATTGGCCCAGCATCATCCGGGTTTGGCCTGGGTAGGCCGTCATTGTAAATAAGAATTTGATCCTAACTGACTTGCCTAGTTAGATAAAGGTTACATTTACAATTCAAAAAAATAGTATATATATATATATATATATGGGGCATTGAAAACTCAGCCTTGTGTAGATTTTGCCACGAGGAAACAGAATCAATAGAAAACATCTTCTGGTACTGTCCATCGGTTGCTCGCTTTTGGAGTCAGGTCCAGGAATGGTTATGTCATAATATCAGGGTTCAGATGGACCTGGAAACTGTATTGTTAGGAGGATCTGAAAAACCACGATCAGTCAATGGGAACTATCATTATACTCTTACGTAAAGTATTTAGTTTTAGCGAAATATCGGTAGACATTTTACAAATAGGGAGGTTCAGGACCGTTGTAAGACATTATAGTAAAATGGAGGGATGTATTGCAAAAGGAAATTGCAAATCGCATTATACTGGGAAAGATGGGCTAATGTGTGGACATCGGAGGGTTTGGGGTTAAGATCAGAATGATGGTGGATTGGCCGTTATGGGTGAAAATCAAGCACTTGAAGAGGAAATTAGGAATAGGTATAATTATTTAACTACAGGTACCATAGGTATAAGGGAAAATAGCTGTAAATAGAAGTATTCTTGTCCGTTAGTTTACTTCTGGATCAGAAAACCAGTCAGTATCTGGTGTGACCACCATTTGCCTCATGCAGCGCGACACTTGTCCTTTGCATAGAGTTGATCAGGCTGTTGATTGTGGCCAGTGGAATGTTGTCCCACTCTTCAATGGCTGTGCGAAGTTGCTAGATATTGTCGGGAACTGGAACACGCTGTCGTACACGTCAATCCAGAGCCTCCCACACATGCTTAATAGGGGACATGTCTGGTGAGTATGCAGGATATGGAAGAACTGGGACATTTTCAACTCCAGGAATTGTGTACAGATCCTTGTGAAATGGTGCCGTGCATTATTAGGCTGAAACATGAGGTGATGGCAGTGGATGAATGGGCCTCAGGATCTCATCACGATATCTCTGTGCATTCAAATTGTCATTGATAAAATGCAATTGTGTGTGTTGTCTGTAGCTTATGCCTGCCCATATCATAACCCCAATGTCACCATGGGGCACTCTGTAATAACCGTTGACAACAGCAAACCGCTCGCCCACACAACGCCATAGACACTGCCTGCCATTTACCCGGTACAGTTGAAACTGGGATTAATCCGTGAAGAGCACACTTCTCCAGCGTGCCAGTGGCCATCGAAGATGAGCATTTGCCCACTGAAGACTGTTACGACGCCGGACTGCAGTCAGGTTAAGACCCTGGTGAGGACGATGAGTATGCAGATGAGCTTCCCTGAGATGGTTTCTGACAGTTTGTGCATAAATTATTTGGTTGTGCAAACCCACAGTTTCATCAGGTGTCCAGGTGGCTGGTCTCAGATGATCCCGCAGGTGAAGAAGCCGGGAGTGGAGGTCCTGGGCTGGCGTGGTTACATGTGGTCTGTGGTTGAGGAGGTCCTGGGCTGGTGTGGTTACACCTGGTCTGTGGTTGTGAGGCCGGTTGGACAGACTGCCAAATTCTCTAAAATGACATTGGAGGCAGCTTATGGTAGAGAAATGAACATTAAATTCATTAAATTCTCTGACAACAGCTCTGGTGGACATTCCTGCAGTCAGCATGCCAATTGCACGATCCCTCAAAACTTGAGACATCTGTGGCATTGTGACAAAACTGCACATTTTAGAGTGGCCTTTCATTGCCCCCAGCACAAGGTGCACCTGTGTAATGACCATGCTGTTTAATATGCCACACCTGTCTGGTGGATTGATTATCTTGGCAAAGGCTCACTAAAAGGGATGTAAACAAATTTGTGTAGAAAAGTTGCGAGAAATAGCTTTTTGTGCATATGGAACATTTCTGTGATCTTTTATTTCAGCTCTTGAAACATGGGACCAACACTTTAAATGTTGCGTTTGTATTTTTGTTCAGTATATCGGCAATATTAAAGCTGATCTGTTTGAGTGGTTACATTTCTTCAGCGCCATCCCTCAGCTGTGTCCCCTTTGTTATCATTCGACCTGCAGATTGGCCCTTTTATCAAGTCATTGATTTGTTCTAATCAAGCCATGCTGATCTAAGTTGCCAGTGGGACATCTAGAGGACACGGTGTCAGCACAGGGTCAACACTGATGGCTATAAAGGCATTATCAAGATCTACAGATCATAGTGTGTTTATCTTATGCTTACATCAACACTCTTGTTTACATTTGGTCATAATCAAGATGGGAAGGAGACATAAGAATACCCACAACTTCACAAACGACACCGTTTTTGCAAAGGTACTGTAGGGACTCTATATTTTATTCCCTGTTTAAATGCCTGAATTCAGCACAGTAGCAGGGGGAATAGCAGGGCATAGCAGTACTTGTAGGGGGCATGAATCTCTTCTTTAGTCACAGCAGGGAGTATTTGATTCCAGATTACATTGTTTATTCTGCTATTAAGTATTCTGTCAAAGTTTGGAAGCAAATACGATACTGTAAAACGCTCAAGAAGACAGTAGTCAAATATGCATTCATGTACATTTCCACTGGCTGAACACGTTAAATAAGGTCACGATGACAACCTTCAAAGGGGCAATCTGGAATATGACCACTTGTTTTGATAAACAACTGAATGATGGGACTGAAGAAATGTTGCCTCTCTCAAATAATTCATAGACAAAGCTATGGATGCAAGTAGGAATAGCTATGGATCAAGTAAGAAAATAAATCTGTCTGTGACTCACTCAACTCACTTCTGCAGCAAGCGTCTGACAGTTTTAAAGACTAGACAACGAGACGGTTCTTTATTTAACAAGGGAAGTCACATCTCTTTTCTAAATGTGGCTTTTTTTGTCTCTCACTCATCAAGTCATTGTCTTGTGACTGTTTGGAAAGAGTCTCTGCCAGAAAATACATAACCTAGAGTTAAAAAGTTCCATAGCTATCTTGTAGGTGCTTTGAACTTGGCGTCTCCCTATATCTTGATTCATGGGGACAAGGGCTGTCTTTCTCCCACTTCAAGTCATTATAAAAGGATGATTTATATCATGTGAGACAAACACTACTGGAAAGCGAGCGATCATATCATGCAAACATTATGAACATATACTTCTTATTTAGTTATTAGACCACTGAGCATGCTTGCCCTTACAACATTTATATTTTAGTCATTTAGCAGACACTTTTATCCAGAGTGACTTACATGAGCAATTAGGGTTAAGTGCCTTGCTCAAGGACACAGACAGATTTTTCACCTAGTCAGTTCGGGGATTCAACCAGTGAACTTTCGGTTACTGACCCAACTATCTTAACCGCTAGGCTACATGCCAACAAAAGAGTTTCATACAGTAAGGGATTGTTTCCGGACACAGATTACATTTTGTGTCCGGGAAACCATGCCTAAAAAGCAAGCTCAATGGAGAAGGTCCATTCAAAATGCTTTTTAGTCCCAGATTAGGCTTAATTGGTGTCCCTAACCCTAAAAGTTTGGGCTTCTAATCGTAAATCAGCTGACATGAGCAACCAAACCTGAGTGACATGTACAGTACAGTTCAAAAGTTTGGGGTCACTTAGAAATGTCCTTGTCTGAAAGAAAAGCTATTTTTTGTCCATTAAAATAACATCAAATTGATCAGACATACTGTGTACACATTGCTAATGTTGTAAATGACTATTGTAGCTGGAAATGGCAGATTTTTTATGGACTATCTACATAGGCCCATATGAGTAACCATCACTCCTGTGTTCCAATGGCACTCTGTGTTAGCTAATCGAAGTTTATCATTTTTAAAGGCTAATTGATCATTAGAAAACCCTTTTGCAATTATGTTAGTACAGCTGAAAACTGTTGTACTGATTAAAGAAGCAATTCAACTCGCCATTCTTTAGACTAGTTGAGTATCTGGAGATGGCCAGAAACAAAGCACTTTCTTCTGAAACTCGTCAGTCTATTCTTGTTCTGAGAAATTAAGGCTAACGAGTTTCAGAAGAAAGGTCTTTGTTTCTAGCCATTTTGAGCCTGTAATCAAACCCACAAATGTTGATGCTCCAGATACTCAACTAGTCTAAAGAAGGTCAGTTTTATTGGCTTTTTAATCAGAACAATAGATTTCAGCTGTGCTAACAATTGCAAACAGGTCTTCTAATAATTAACTAACACAACGTGCCATTGGAACACAGGAGTGATGGTTGCTGATAATGGGCCTCTGTACACCTATGTAGATATTCCATTAAAAATCTGCCGTTTCCAGCTAAAATAGTCATTTACAACATTAACAATGCCTACACTGTATTCCTGATCAATGCCTACACTGTATTTCTGATCAATTTTATGTTATTTTAATGGAGAAAAATGTGCTTTTTTTTCTGTGACCCCAAACTCTTGAACGGTAGTGTACAGTGTAATCACTGTCATTTACAGTGTATGTGAACCCATTGACAGACTGACATTGAGTTGATGTTTGCTGTGTGTGTGTGTGTGTGTGTGTGTGTGTGTGTGTGTGGTGTGTGTGCAGAAGCAGTAGAGTAGGCTGGTATTTCCTGTGTGCATGCTGCTCTGTCCCTTAGGAATGATTAGAATGTCTGTTCTTTTCTGCCTTTGTAGATTTAGTAACCTTTCATTCCCCCTGCTACTAGCCTGGTCAGAACTCCTGCTAGTGTGACAATACATCTAGGACCAGGATATTTCTCTGCTCCATCTCTTTGGAACAGGCTGATGGAGGTGGCAGTACTGTTTGGAAGTGAACTGCAGGAGTTGCCAGTATTGGACTGGAGCAAGGTTCAGTTAGCCTCGATACAAGGTTCTTCCTCCCTAAAGTCCACATTCTGTCATTTCAACAGGCCTGAATCAATGGGATTCATTTAAATGACCATTAAACAGCAGGAACAATTCCAGAATGTGGCTTTAAGGCTGAAGCACTGCTGGATCCATTGCCCACTTAGCCTGTCGTCTACAAGGCTATTGAAGCACTGCTAGATCAAACCACAGTTCAGTGAATCCATAAGAAGGAGGGAGAGGATGGTCCTCATTTTAATGACCCAGCTCTCATACAAGCCACGACCTATGTATCTAGTTTGTAAGCTAAGCTAGCCACTTCTCCAGTATGTGTTGATGTTATTTCACAGGATTTGTTTTTGGGTGGAAGCTGTAGAAATCAGTAAGAACTTACACTTCTGTAGCCAAATAACTTTTTTGTTTGTTTTTAATCATTAAATGACCTGGTATGATGGTGCATTGATCAGTTATACAGTTTAAAATTAGTTGTTTTTGCCCAAAGTCAACCTTTGAAGTAACTGTTCAGTGTTTCCAGATTTCTATGAAATATGACATATAATTAACTACAATATGAGTAAAATAGTTTTCTTACAAAAAAATTGTAATTAAGTATGTTCAAAAGCAGCTTTTCTGTGTAGGAATGGTGTGGGTGTACCTCAACAACAGAATGGTGTGGGCGAACCCCAACAACAGAATGGTGTGGGCGAACCCCAACAACAGAATGGTGTGGGCGAACCAATGGTGTGGGCGAACCTCAACAACAGAATGGTGTGGGCGAACCCCAACAACAGAATTGTGTGGGCGAACCAATGGTGTGGGCGAACCCCAACAACAGAATGGTGTGGGCGAACCCCAACAACAGAATGGTGTGGGCGTATATAGTGGTCATAAAAAATATTAGTAGACCGCTGATTGGCCAGCTCATCCTGCTCAGGAGGATGACATCTTCTGAGGAGATAGCAAGCATTTTTTAAATGGTCTGTTTGAGATACACGTTCGAGGTGGGGCTTTTGAAGTGTTTTTTTCCCCTCCAATTTATGCGCTGGCCACAAAACACGAGTATAAGAGGAGTCAACAACATTATTTGGGTATGAGAATATTAACTTTTAAAAGTGAGATTTTCACTGGAAAGTTACTTGAAAACTGCAACATTGTCTCTGTCTCATGGCAAAATGTGTAGAGTAGAAGGAAATTAACTTTAAAACTACAAAATTATGCCTAATCCTCATGACAAAACGTGGTGAATAGCATGAGATCAGCTATAAAACAACTTTTTTCTCTGCCCCATAGTAAAACGTGTTGAAATGCAGGAAGTTAGCGGTTTTCTTTCCACTTATACTGTGTTTTCAAAATACCCCTCCATATACCCCTTATTATGCCTCGAGAGGGGTATTTTAAGTAATGTCAAACTGTAGAATTGCAGGAAATTATTTGAAAAGTAAATACACCCATTGATTCATTATGATCTAAAATGAAAAACTGATCCTAGATCAGCATTCCTACTCTGAGATGCTACCTTGGGTTCCTACAGCCCCTGAGCTCCATTCATATACTTCATTATAGCATCAAGGGAAACTTGCCCTATTATATTTAACCAATTGACTGTGGCAAATGTAATGTAAGTTAGGCCTCTATCTCTGTGGTGAGGTCGGTGGCTGTGACAGATACAGATTGAAACCAGTTGATCTGCCTCTGTCTGGGTGTTACTACTGTCATTAATGCTGCTGCTGCTGCTGGCAAGAGCAGTGTTGCCAGCGTGTCACAGCCAAGGAACAATTGGCTGCTGAGGTTGACTGGGAATCAATTGCTAGATGGTATGTTGATTACAGCGTGACTGCTCTCCATTCTGCCATATTCTCTAACTTGGAAATCTTTAACAGCTGGGGTCGAGGCTAGGGTGGAGGACATGAATGACATCAGAGCTCAGGATAATGTACTAGCCTATATTTTGAACTGCCTGGTCCCAGATCTGTCAGTGATGTCTTGCAAATCAGATCTGGGACCAGGCTATATTTCCACAGCTCTTAAGAAACTGCTACCACATAATAGGCTATGCAGTAACCATTGTATTAGATTTTTTCCACCATCCGGCTCTTTCTCTAGCAATTAGTCTGGGAATGAGGTTTACAGTACACTACGGGATATGTACAAAAGTATGTGGACACCCCTTCCAATTAGTGTATTTGACTATTTCAGCCACACCTGTTGCTGACAGGTCTTTAAAAATAGACCACGCAGCCATGTAATCTCCATAGACAAACATTGGCAGTAGAATGGCCTTACTTAAGAGCTCATTGACTTTCAGCACGGCACCGTCATAGGATAACACCTTTCCAAAAAGTCTGTCAAATTTATGCCCTGCTAGAACTGCCCCGGTCAACTGTAAATGCTGTAATTGTGAAGTGAAAACGTTTAGGAGCGACAACGGTTCAGCCACGAAGTGGTAGGCCACACAAGCTCACAGAACGGGAACGCAGAGTGCTGAAGCGCGTACAAATCATATGTCCTCAGTTGCAACACTCACTAACGAGCTCCAAACAGCCTTTGGAAGCAACGTCAGCACAAGAACTGTTTGTCGAGAGCTTCATGGAATGGGTTTCCATGGCCGAGCAGCCGCACACAAGCCTAAAATCATCATGCGCAATGCCAAGTGTCAGCTGGAATGGTGTAAAGTTCGCGCCATTGGACTCATTAGAAACACATTTTCTGGCTTGATGAATCACGCTTCACCATCTGGCAGTCCAATGGACAAATCTGGGTTTGCGGATGCCAAGAAAACACAACCTGCCCGAATGCATAGTGTCAACTGTAAAGGTTGGTGGAGGAGGAATACTGGTCTGGGGCTGTTTTTCATGGTTCGGGCTAGTCCCCGTAGTTCCAGTGAAGGGAAATCTTAATGCTGCAGCATACAATGACATTCTAGACGATTCTGTGCTTCCAACTTTGTGGCAACAATCTGGATAAGGCCCTTTCCTATTTCAGCATGACAATGCCCCTGTGCACAAAGCGAGGTCCATACAGAAATGGTTTGTCGAAATTGGTGTGGAAGAACTTTACTGGCCTGCACAGAGCCCTGACCTCCAACCCATCAAACACCTTTGGGATGAATTGGAATGCCGACTGCGAGCCAGACCTAATCACTCAACACCAGCGCCCGACCTCACTAATGCTGTGGCTGAATGGAAACAATTCCCTGCAGCAATGTTCCAACTAGAGGTCGACCGATTAATCAGAATGGCCGATTAATTAGGGCCGATTTCAGGTTTTCATAACAATCGGATATCGGTAATTTTGGACGCCGAATTTTCCTTCTTTTTTTTTTACACCTTTATTTAACCTTCATTTAACTAGGCAAGTCAGTTAAGAACACATTCTTATTTTCAATGATGGCCTAGGAACGGTGGATTAACTGCCTTGCCCTGGACAGAACGACATATTTTTACCTTGTCAGCTCAGGGATTCAATCTTGCAACCTTACGGTTAACTAGTCCAACGCTCTAACCACCTGCCTCACGAGGAGCCCGTCTGTTACGCGAATGCAGTAAGAAGCCAAGGTAAGTTGCTAGCTAGCATTAAACTTAATCAATCATAATCACTAGTTACAACTACATATGGTTGATGATATATTTTTAAACCTGCATATTTAGCTAAAATAAATCCAGGTTAGCAGGCAATATTAATATTAACCAGGTGAAATTGTGTCACTTTCATTTTATTTTATTTTTTAAACTAGACAAGTCAGTTAAGAACAAATTCTTATTTTCAATGATGGCCTAGGAACAGTGGGTTTAACTGCCTGTTCAGGGGCAAAACGACAGATTTGTACCTTGTCAGCTCCGGGGTTTGAACTTGCAACCTTCCGGTTACTAGTCCAACGCTCTAACCACTAGGCTACCCTGCAGCCCCAAGAGCAGTGTTGCCAGCAATTCATTGCACGCAGAGTCAGGGTATAGGCAACAGCTTGGGCCGCCTGGCTCATACCGAACTAATTTGCCAGAATTTTACGTAATTATGACATAACATTGAAGGTTGTGCAATGTAACAGGAATATTTAGACTGATGGATGCCATCCGTTAGATAAAATAAGGAAAGGTTCCGTATTTCACTGAAATAATAAACGTCTTGTTTTCGAGATGATAGTTTCCGGATTCGACTATATTAATGACCAAAGGCTCGCATTTCTGTGTGTTATTATGTTAGAATTAAGTCTATGATTTGATAGAGCAGTCTGACTGAGCGATGGTAGGCACCAGCAGGCTCATAAGCATTCATTCAAACAGCACTTTAGTACGTTTTGCCAGCAGCTCTGCTGTTTGACTTCAAGCCTATCAACTGATGTGAAATGGCTAGCTAGTTAGCGGGGTGCGCGCTAATAGCGTTTCAAACATCACTCGCTCTGAGACTTGGAGTAGTTGTTCCCCTTGCTCTGCATGAGTAACACTGCTGCGAGGGTGGCTGTTGTCGTTGTGTTGCTGGTTCGAGCCAAGGTAGGCGTGAGGAGAGGTACGGAAGCAATACTGTTACACTGGCAATACTAAAGTGTCTATAAGAACATCCTATAGTCAAAGATATATGAAATACAAATGGTATAGAGAGAAATAGTCCTATAATAACTACAACCTAAAACTTCTTAACTGGGAATATTGAAGACTCATGTTAAAAGGAACCACCAGCTTTCATATGTTCTCATGTTCTGAGCAAGGAACTTAAACGTTAGCTTTCTTCTCCAACACTTTGTTTTTGCATTATTTAAACCAAATTGAACATGTTTCATTATTTGAGGCTAAATTGATTTTATTGATGTATTATATTAAGTTAAAATAAGTGTTCATTCAGTATTGTTGTAATTGTCATTATTACAAGTAATTTTTAAAAAATCGTCCGATTAATTGCTATCGTCTTTTTTTGTCCTCCAATAATCGGTATCGGCGTTGAAAAATTATAATCGGTTGACCTCTAGTTCCAACATCTAATGGAAAGCCTTCCCAGAAGAGTGGAGGGTGTTATAGCAGCAAAGGCAGCACCAACTCGATATTAATGCCCATGATTTTGGAATAAGATGTTCAACAAGCAGGTGTCCACATACTTTTGGTCTTGTAGTGTGTGTCTTTGGTCTTGTAGTGTGTGTGTGTGTGTGTGTGTATATATATATATATGGAGGTGTAACTAACTAAGTCCTATGAGGACATTCATTATGCTTGGATTTTCCAATTCCCATTACACCACAACACAGTAGTGTCTGTGCCTCATATCTCACCAGCTGTTAAATAATCCAGAACCCTCACACCAGCTGTTCCAGTGTTCCACAGCCTAGTTATCACAGATGGCTTCTTACTGATGCAGAATAAAGAGGATGATTGGTTCTCTGCTCGAGTGCCAGTGACACGTTTCCTGAATCCTACCCAGGCTTTGGGTTCCCCTCCAACCAATCCCAATTCAGTTCCGTCTTCTACATTTCCTACCAGAGCATGGTATTTTCATCCAACACAATTTATCTACAAATTCCAAAACCCTACATTTTATTCCAACTCCACTTTATTCCAAATTTCACCACCTTTGAATAGGAGGGCGCTGACGCCTGAAGTTCAACCCAAATTGAAATTGACCACAATTCCTCTGGTAGTGGCTGACAGAGCAGAGCTGTACCTCTCTGCATTTTCATTCAACAAGGCTGCAACTGTAGCGTTTAACCAAATGTTACTCAGCAGCGTCCACTAGCATATTCAGTGTTTCTATATTTATCCTACTCAATTCCAGTGAGAGAACACATGGAGTGTGTGTGGTTGACTGGTGACAAGACACAGCAAAGAGTTGTACTATATTTTTTCCTCCCTTCATGTATTTTACTTGAATTTGCTCCTAGCATAAAGTGCAATATTGTAAATATTACCACATGGAGCCAGTTGCTGAATTGCGACAAATAAAAAGGAAAAAAGAAACACACCAACACACCAGCTATTAAATAATTAAACCAACAGTCATGTGGGAAATGTAATGTCGCCGAGTGGCCGAGAGGGGACATCATCTAACTGCACTGTGTTGCCAGATTTTCATGACACTTTGCAGGTGAATCTGAGCAAAAATCCCCCTCCAATCTACTAAAAGTAGCCCATGAAACAACCCTATCTGGCAACACTAACTGTAGATGTCTCTTAGGCCAGAATGCTCACAAGGGGACACTGTAGGGTCATTTCTCTGTGTACACAAGAGATAACTGATATCTTTCAAAGCAAATGCATCAATATATAATAACTGTAGATATTATTTTCTGATACTCTGTGTGTTCTAATCTATGACTATGTTCTGTTCAGTGTTTCAGCAGGGAAGACTCCTGTGGCGGAGTCTGAGGATAACGCCAACAACAGAAGCAGGAAGTGCTGACTTGAACCTTGACACCAAACAACCAAAGCCATGTGCTCCGTGAACAATCCAAACTGGGTGACCTTCGAGGATGAGGGGAGAACGTCTAAGTCTCCTTCTTTTGCCTCAACCCCCTTGAAGATCCCAGAGAGTGGGACAAAGTTGGCCGCAACACCCCTGAAGTCACCAGGGGCAAAGACAAGTTCACCCCCTTCCTTTGCCTCTACACCCCTGAAGACAGCCCTAGGTAGTGTGACAACGACAGGGTTAAAGACAATCCCCCGTCCCAATGGACTAAAGCTGATACTGCCCCCAGTGGGAGATCCATCCTGGATCTTCAGCAGTTCCCTTGAATCCAGCTCCCCTCCAATGCACTTTAACCTCAACGGAAGTTCCTGTGTGCCCTGCAACACTCCTCTTTGCACTCCGGTGAGGGAGGTTCCTCCTACCGGCGCGTTACCTTTCCATTGCAGGCCCTGGGATCAGCACGATTTCTTCAGTAGTTTTTCCAGTTCATCCTCTGCCTCTGTGCCTTATTCTTCTTCTCCCCCTGGCCCAGACCAGGCCACCACTACCAGCACCACCACACATCTTCAGGGTGACGTCTCTGTCTCTGATGGCCCCAGTACCTTCCCCTCCTTCCAGGGGGACCCGGGACATTTCAACCCATTCTGGGAGGGGGCTGGTGGGCATAGCGTGGACTCTGGGAGCTCATCTTCCGACTCCGAGGCTGGAGGTTCTAGTCTGCCTCGCTTCTTCATTCGGACGAAAGACGGCAACAAGCCTCCTCGACCAGACCACCTCCAGAGCTCCTACTCCTACATCTGCCACAAGCTGGAGGGCCTGCGGGCCGAGGAAGACAATGACACAGAGGAAGGAGTAGGGATGGAGAGGGGGGAGAGGAGAGGAGTAAGAGACAGGGAGCCAGCCAAGGAGGGACCATCCCCAGCCTTTGTCTCTCATGGTCTGTTCCGTAGCGAGAAGAGAGACGGCTGGTCTTTAATGCTGAGGATCCCAGAGAAGAAAAACCGAATGTCGTCCCGACAGTGGGGCCCCATTTACCTGCGTTTGCTGTCTGGAGGTGTGCTCCAGATGTACTATGAGAAAGGACTGGAGAAGCCCTTCAAAGAGTTCCAGCTGCAGCCTCACTGCAGGTTGTCAGAGCTCAAGCTAGAAAGCAATGGAGAGCCTCGCAAGATCCAGACAGTGAAGGTGGAGCACGTGTCTTACACAGAGAAGAAGCGTTACCACCCCAAGGTAATGTGGGGGGAGCACAATTGAGGTTTTTAAATCACATTTAAAACACACCTTTGTAGCTTGGTGTTTAATCAATCAATGATATTACTGTTATAGATGTCATCATATTGTTTTACTGTGTGTCGTGATTTTAAATGCATAAAGTTTGATTTGAAGCTGGAGGTGTCCCACGAGGCAGAGGTGGAGCAGCTGCTGAAGTTTGGAACCACGGAACACGGCGACATGGAGGACCTTTTCGAAACTATGGAGGAGGAGCTTCTCAGGCTGGCGCCGCCGCTGTTGCAGAAACGGCACTACGACGAACAGGAGATGACACTGCAGATCACAGACCACCTCTGGGTGCAGCTGGACAAGGTGCATGTACTTCTTCTTCCACTACCATACAACTACTGTAAGACAGTTGGTGCAAGCACACATTTTGGTCAGGAAATGTAACTTTGCTAGTGTAGTTCATTGGTATTTCAGCATTATTACATGTTTGAATTTTTTACATAAAAAATTTAAAAAAGAATATCCAAAACATACAATATACTTGCAGTGAAGCCGCTCAACAACTACACCATACCAGTCATCCAACAACTACACCAAACCAGTCATCCAACAACTACACCACACCAGTCATCCAACAACTTCACCACACCAGTCATCCAACAACTACACCACACCAGTCATCCAACAACTACACCACACCAGTCATCCAACAACTACACCACACCAGTCATCCAACAACTACACCACACCAGTCATCCAACAACTACACCACACCAGTCATCCAACAACTACACCACACCAGTCATCCAACAACTACACCATACCAGTCATCTAACAACTACACCATACCAGTCATCTAACAACTACACCACACCAGTCATCCAACAACTACACCACACCAGTCATCTAACAACTACACCATACCAGTCATCTAACAACTACACCATACCAGTCATCTAACAACTACACCACACCAGTCATCCAACAACTACACCACACCAGTCATCCAACAACTACACCACACCAGTCATCCAACAACTACACCACACCAGTCATCCAACAACTACACCACACCAGTCATCCAACAACTACACCAAACCAGTCATTCATTCAACAGACTCCCATTCAGGGCGACACACAGAAGCATCCAGGGTCAATGCCCTGCACAAGGGCATGTCGACCGATCTCTCACAAGACAAAAAACAGGGACACGAATCCTCTAAGATCTCCCCCCCCACAGTTCCCCAATAGCTGCCCCTCAACCATCCGAGACCCCTCCCACACCCCCAATAATAAAAAAAATTATGAATTCCATTCCCCACCCCCAAGAAGCCCCCCAATGCATCAACAACCAAGAATATTAACTAAAGACAAAAAAGACAAAAAGGAAAACAGAAAACAATGCAAAAAAAAAAAAAGAAGGACATCAAAGGACAACTAAAATCATAACAGCAAGGCCAACTGTTTGTTTGAGTGCATGTCTGGCACTATTTACATGTGTGTATTGAATGAGAGTGTGTGTATATGGATGTGTACAAACACCTGCATGGCATCAGCCTCTGGCAAACCGGCATTAGCTGTAAAAACACTGCCCCTCAGTGTCATTCTTTTTATTATGTTTTATTTTGACTTTATTCTTTGACTTTTATCTTTGACTATCATTCTATCTCCCGCCCAGCAACTCCACTCCCACATCCCATCCATCTCTGCTGGCCACCCGCTTTGGATTTCTACGCCACGTATCTTTCAACTATGCTGTGATGTTGAATGTACAATTTCAATCTATCTAATAGAATCCACAGATTGCGAGTTGAAGATAAATACTTTTCCTAAGAGTATTATTATATTAGTAATTGACTGACCCGGTCTCTCCAGATCTCCTAACAGTACTATTATATTAGTAATTGACTGACCCGGTCTCTCCAGATCTCCTAAGAGTATTATTATATTAGTAATTGACTGACCTGGTCTCTCCAGATCTCCTAAGAGTATTATTATATTAGTAATTGACTGACCCGGTCTCTCCAGATCTCCTAACAGTGTTATTATATTAGTAATTGACTGACCCGGTCTCTCCAGATCTCCTAACAGTGTTATTATATTAGTAATTGACTGACCTGGTCTCTCCAGATCTCCTAAGAGTATTATTATATTAGTAATTGACTGACCCGGTCTCTCCAGATCTCCTAACAGTGTTATTATATTAGTAATTGACTGACCCGGTCTCTCCAGATCTCCTAACAGTGTTATTATATTAGTAATTGACTGACCCGGTCTCTCCAGATCTCCTAACAGTGTTATTTCTAGGGTCAAATTTAGATCAATGTTGTGCATTTTCAGCCATACTTCTCTCTGAGAAGTAGCAGTTATTTACTATTTTACACCTGGGGTTGCTATACATTACAGGTTCTTAAAATCAGGCGTTATTAAAAACAATTTTATTAATTAAATTAATTATTATTTAGGCTATGAATGTCTTTTCCTAAAATGTTTCACATAAAAATGATTCCCTACCTCCTATTTTGTATATATTGCATGCCCCTTGGGGATCCTTTTTGCCACTCCACCTCTCATTTGCTAAAATCAGAGGATACATTTTTCAAGGACGGTGTATTGATGGACCGGGCGGCCATGACGAGGATCCACTGCCTGGCGTTCCTCAATGGCCCAGGGGAGTGCTTCCTGGCTCTCAACGACTTGGGGCTTCTCCGCTTCGACGCCAGCTACGGCTCTGGCTCCGAGGAGGTTTAGTATTAGTTTCTTAACATGCATATCAACACACAAACAACATTTTAACATGCATAACAACTAAACATACAATTTGAACACACACATCAATGCACAATTTTACACCCATCAACACAAACATACAATTTGAACATAAGTAAAATCATCCAGGATGACCCAAAAAAATCAAGATATGTCTATTGCCATTGTGGTCTTTCAGGATGACCTCCTGGAGGGCTGGATGGAGATCAGTGACTGCCACTTCCACAAGTGCATCAACGACTTGGAGTTCCACAGGTCTCGGCTGCTCAAGTTCTCTCCTCCGGACGCCTGTAGAGTAGAACTGATGCGCTACAAGACATTAGCCCTGGGAAGTACCGAGCTGCCCTTCTCCGTCAAAGCTGTGGTGACTGTCCAAGGGGCCTACGTGGAACTCCAAGCCTTTCTCAACATGTCAGCCATCTTCCCATCATTTATCAGCGTGTCGGAGACTCAGCCACTCTGCGAGAATGTCCTGATCCGTGTGCCGGTACCGGGGGACTGGGTGAAGGTGTCACGTACAGTGACGTTGCTACGACGTAAGTCACTGACGGCCAGGATGAACCGGAACGCGTGTCTGGGGTCAGTCAGCGCTTCAGAGTCACAGCCAGTCATGCAGGTTACCGTGGGGACGGTCAAGTATGAGAATGTGTACTCAGCCATAGTGTGGAGGATCGACAGACTGCCTGCTAAGAACATGGGTAAGGACTAAGGAAGAGTTTGGCTGTCTATTGATGATGGCGGTCTATTGATCTATTTTCATATGGAATGCTGGTTTATTCTGACAATAGTGGCTTTATTTTACATGTTATAATTACAACTTACCGAAATAGGTTTCCAAATAGTCTATGTGAATTGTAACTTATGTTCCCTAATCAGTTTAGCTACAATACATATTATTTATAGTATTATGGTTTGTTAAACTATTGCTTGGCTAAATATTAAATTCCAATTGACTGACGTTAGTGATTTGTTTGCATTGTGCCAGAGGATGGAAACATGCATCTTTCAGATTCTGCTCATATTGCTCCCCCAAGTGGTATAGATTGCTAACTACACATTCTCCTTTTTACCTCACAGCAGTGGACCATCCCCATACCTTCTCCTGTAAGTTAGAGCTTGGTTCAGACCAGGAGATCCCCAGTGACTGGTACCCGTTTGTCACAATGGAGTGTGACATGGTGGGGGCCGTGGTTTCACAGACCAGAGTGACGTCACTGGGCACAGAGAGTGACATTCAGCCTCAGAAACATGTCACCAGTAGGACCCACTATCATTGTCAGGTAAGGCCTGAGATATTATTAATTAAGTTTAATATCTATAATGTTTAGTATTTTTTTGCTGTTTAATATCTATAATGCTGTTGTAGACTCTATTTCAATCTATTTCCCAAGCAGAATCATGCTTTGTGATTAAGGGTGCAGGGTATTTTTTATACTGTAGTTATTACTGTGACACCAGCTGACCTTACACTATAGGACCAGCCTAGGCATGTGCTGTAGTGTAGCAAAATCTTTTATCGTTGTCATGCCATAGTGATTATTCCATATCTAATGAAACTGAACCGTATCGGTCTGTCCTTTTTATAGGTAGAAATTGAGAAGAAGTGGATTGAGACAGAAGCACAAGGGCAATCAGGCTGCACAACACAGTAATGATTATGATCAAGGAAGTCTTAAAGGATCAAGTCTCACATTACCATACTCCCAAGTCTAGTTAGTCGTAAGGAAGCCTGGAATTGAGGCTATACACTAGATGCCTATTTCCTTGGTCCAAGACATTTTTGCCAACCAAACTCATCCTCGCTGTTTCAATACAAGGACAAATGTTTGAAAGGGACATAATCTACATGTGGCTGATGAACAATTGTGCTTTTATATTTTGTGTTTGTGGTGTACACTTTATCACCTTTAAGTCTGTCATAATATTGTTTGGTCCTATTGTACTCCTGTATGTATGGATATTAACATGTTGTATATCCTGGGTGCCAGACATGACAAGAGAGCAGAAACAAACTGGCAGCCAGGCTAGTTCTAACCTGCACGGTAGAATAGAATTAGGCTACAACAAACAAATATATTATGATTGGAAGAACAAACAACCGAACACACAGCCCTACCATCACAATGCACTTTACATTTCTCTCAGAAGATTATTCATTGTGAAATGACAGGCGGTTGAAGAAGCTCTCTTTATAAAAGAGTAAATACCACATATAATCTTGTAGGCTTGTATTTAACACACTCAAAAGGACTGGTTTTCCAGACACAGATTAGGCACAGGAGGCTGCTGAGGGGAGGACAGCTCATAATAATGGCCGGAATGGAGCAAATGGAATGGCATCAAACACATGGAAACCATGTGTTTGATACCATTCCACCTATTCTACTACTGCCATTACCACAAGCCCGTCCTCCCCAATTAAGGTGCCACCAACCTCATGTGAGATTAGGCTAAATCTAGTCCTCTGTAGCTCAGTTGGCAGTTGCAACGCCAGGATAGTGAGTTTGATTCCCGGGACCACCCATACATAAAATATACTGTATGCATGCATGACTAAGTCGCTTTGGATAAAAGCATCTGCTAAATGGCATATATTATTATTATTATATAAAAAGCACCTTCAATGTAGATTCTCAATTGAGCTTGCTTTTCGGTCCAGGACAAGGCTCGATCTGTCTCTGGGAAACAACCCATAGTGTTTCCAAAAACTATCTGGAATGAATTTCCAATTAAGACAATTAGGCTAATTATATAAAATGTCCTGTCATTTGTTGACTAGCTAGCTGACCATGGTCCTTTTGCACAGCTAAGCATGTGCACTCATCTATTATTCTATAAGTCAATATCATTGACTTATGGTTATATGAAGTAGCCCACATACATTATGGTCCCATGTACTTGCCACGCCAGGGCTGTGGGTTCGATTCCCACGGGGGGGACCAGCACGAAAATGTATGCACTCACTACTGTAAGTCATTCTGGATACGAGTGTCTGCTAAATGACTAAAATGTATTACTAATTACAATATTTCAGAGGGGGCTCTAGAGATGCAGCAATGGTCTGCGCTCACTAAAGAAACTATATAACTACATTTATTAAATATGTTGTATGTGTATATGAATTAAGTGGTAGTTATTAACAAAACAAATTAAAGATATCTGCATTTTATGCCTGTGTTTGTGAAATGGTAGAGGTGTAGATCAAAAGTTGCAACCTGTTCTCAGAGCATTTTGTATTATTTTGATAGTAAATCCAGGACAAACCATTTAGCATGATACGTTATGTTTCATGTGATATGCATTCATTTGCGGATGTCCATCATACATTTACGGGGTTCGTACAGACAATGGCAAGTCAAATCCAAGGACTTTCAAGTACTTTTTCAAGCACTAGTATTTATTTTCAAGGACCTCCATTTGTAATAGTTCCTATTATGCAATTGTTCTAGTCACCACCAGATAGCAGTATATTGCCACAATCTTGTAAAAAAAACTAAAAACGTACTATTCATCACTACCTTACAAGTTCTACTCAATAATACGTGTTTCACTACTTATTTACTACATACATGAGTGATATGTCAGTACTGATGATGTTGACTGATTTCCTTACACAAATTGTAAGTCAGTAAAATCTTTGAAATTGTTGCATGTTGTGTTTATTTTTGTTCAGTGCACATTATAATAATATTAAATTGTCTTTATATTAAAATTCTCTATATATTTCACTAAATGTTAGGTCTCGTAGGCTCTCCCAACACAATGACATGAAAGTGAATTTTAACAGTGTAAAAGGCCCTTAGTTGACTCTAAAATGTTGTATCCTATACCCATTTGAAGAGAAACAAGTTATTGTGTTTGATAACATTAAAGATGATCTCATGAGACCCTATTTAAAATTTAGGGGACCCAACATGGGTCAGGGACCCCAAGTTTGGGAACCACTGTCCTACTAACCTCTCCCTGCTTGCTTCAATGCTTCCTCTCTCTGTGCATCTCTTTTGCCTCCTTCATTGCAGCCTGACTCATCACTGTCTATCTCACTACTCTCAGTAAAGAAAATGTATTTTGTTATGAGAACTTATAATAGCCCATCCTTTGATTATAGCTAGCTTAATTTTAGTCAACTGCTCCTGCTGAGGTCATGCTCTGTTCAACGTTAGAAGCTAACTTAATCCTTCTAGCCAGCAAGCTATAGCTAGAGCCCTTGAGCTAACTATCTAGCTCACATATGTCAGAGTCAAGGCCCGCGGGCCACATCCGGCCCGCAAGAAGGTTTTTTACGGCCCCTGGGATGATCTTGATTTATTATTAGAACCGGCCCGCAGCAAGCCGGCAGCCCGCAGATCTTTTACACGCACCAATACTACATTTCCCACAATGCAAAGGTGACGCACCGAGCAGTAGGCTGCTTCATTTCAATATTTATTGGCACAGCAGTCGTCAGCATCACAGTAAAATTAACTTTCAGATACCCATCAAAAATGGCAAAACGGAAGGTGGATACTGAGAACCGGGGGTTTCAAACAAGGTGGGAGTCGGAGTATATGTTTACGAAGGTAGCTGGAAAACCTGTGTGTCTTCTGTGTGGAGAAAGTGTGGCGGTACTGAAAGAGTATAATCTGAGACGACATTATGAAACGAAACACGCGGACAAAAACAAGAATATGGACATGGAACAAAGGCTACAAAAGGCAGAGGAATTAAAAACGAGGCCTCAAATCTGACAGGCTCTGTTCAAAAAAGCCAAATCACAAGGCCAGGCTGCTGTCAAGGCCAGTTTTATTTTGGCAGAAGAGATCGCTAAATCAGCCCGGCCATTTACGGAGGGGGATTTCATCAAAAACTGCATGATTAAAGTTTGTGACGAAGTTTGCCCAGAAAAAAGGCAACTCTTTTTAAATGTGAGTCTGAGCAGAAACACCATTGCCGAGAGAGTAGACCAGTTGTCCATCAATCTAAAAGAGCAGCTTGTGAAAAAGGGAAAAGATTTTATTGCATATTCCTTGGCTGTGGATGAGAGCACCGACATTTCTGACATTGCCCAGTTGTCAATTTTCATCCGCGGAGTGGACTCCAACCTAAGCGTGACAGAGGAGTTTTTGGCTTTACGTCCTATGCATGGCACAACACGGGGCATGATTTGTATGAAGAGGTGTCAAGATGTGTAAATGAGATGGAGCTGCCTTGGAAAAACTCGTGGGTTTGACAACCGACGGAGCACCTGCGATGTGTGGACACAGGAGCGGACTGGTGGCGAAGATACGGGAAAAGATGCAAGAGGAAAACGCGACAGGTGAGCTGACAGCTTATCATTGTATCATACACCAGGAAGCGTTGTGCGGTAAAGCCTTGAAAATGGAGCATGTAATGAGCATCATCACGCGCACAGTTAACTTTATCAGAGCCAAAGGTTTGAATCACCGCCAGTTCAAGGCATTTCTGACGGAGTTAGAAACGGAGCATGGTGATTTGCCTTATCACACAGAGGTGCGATGGCTAAGCCAGGGAAAGGTGCTTCAAAGATGTTTCGAGCTTCGTGAGGAGATTTGTCTGTTCTTGGACAGCAAAGGGAAAGACACAACACAACTCCGAGACGAAATGTTTCTGTGTGAAATGGCTTTTCTGTGTGACATTACGAGTCATCTGAATGCAATAAACTTGCAGCTGCAGGGTCGGGATCGTGTCATCTCTGATATGTACAGTACAGTGAAGGCATTTAAAACCAAACTGACTCTGTGGGAGACGCAGATGCGGAAAGAAAATTTGAGCCACTTTCCCAGCTGCCAGACCATGAAAGAGAAGCTCTCTACCAGTGCGTTTCGAGCACACAGTTGGCTGATAAAATAGGTATGCTTGCCGCTGAACGCCGATTTGCTGACTTTGAAGCACAAAAAAGCAGGTTGGAACTGCTGGTAACCCATTTGCTGTTGACGTGGAAAGCTCACCACCAAACCTCCAAATGGAGTTGATTGACCTCCAATGCAATGATGCACTGAGGGCAAAATATGCGGCAGTGGGTGCTGCGGAGTTCGCCCGTTTCCTCCCCCGCACAATGCCCCAGCTGCGCATCCAGGCTGCTCAAACGTTGTCTATGTTTGGCAGCACATACCTGTGTGAACAACTGTTTTCTTTGATGAACCTGAACAAAACATCACACAGAAGTCGACTTACTGCTGAACACCTCCACTCAATTCTGAGGATTTCTTCAGCTCAGAGCCTTACCCCGAACATTGATGAACTTGTGGAAAAGATGGGACACCACCAAGTATCACCCTCAACCTCAAACAAGTGAACATTACTGTGCAATCACATATTTAGAGTTTTTACTCAGTTCAAGTTTAAAAGTTAAAATTTAATATTTGTTTTCACTGCATGTTACTTCTCCTTAAACAAAGTGTTGTTTTTGATTAATAGATTTTTGCACTTTATTTTTTTGTATTTCAATCCAATTATATTTTAAAAATATTTCAGTTGAGTGGATGATAGAAAATTGCTATTATTGTTTTTTCTTTGAAGTAAATTTAGCCCACTTTTGCTAAAATAGAAAATATAGTCTACTGATGGTGCCTTGAATACCGGTTTCTTTCATTTAATGTTCATGTTATGGGGATATTTATATAAAGGAAATTTGTCTTTTGTGTCTGTTGAAAATTAAAGATTACTGACAGAGCCATAAGAAAATATTGCTTTATTTATCTGATCATATTGTAATATATTTGTTAGGTTTTCAGTAGGTTCAATTAGGTTCACTAGACTATATGCGTCATTTAAAAAATTTTTCAATGAACATTCGAACAGTCCGGCCCTCGTCTTGTAGCTGATTTTTTTATTTGGCCCTCCGTCCATTTGACTTTGACACCCCTGATCTAGCTAGACATCTGACTGAAATATCAGCGACTATTTACCAGTTGTAAACTCATTCTCAGAGAGTCAGTTTTTATTTTTATTTGGGGAATGTCTGTTGACACGTGAAAAAAATCCCACTCTGCCATTTACCACTGTAGGTCTGAGCTGAGGAAGTTTGTTTTACCTCTTGGCCTGTCACGGGCAGAGTGGTGAATGAATGTGCTGCTAACAAGGAAAATCCAAGGCAGCTGGTGAACATAACGAGCATACATGAATCATCCATGATTCAACTCGTTAGCAAAGGTAGGCACAATTAGAACTCCGATCAAGAAGCCTTCTGAGCATTTTCAACGCTAGGAACACAATAATGGGTAAATGTTAATTAACAAAATAAAAAAGGTGAGTGAACACTATATAAAAAGGTGCGTAAACTGCATTTACCCTCCACTACATCCCTGGTTGGGTCTGGCAAAACCAATTTATAAACATCAATATCCTGCCAGGCAAGTTTTAATCTACATTTGCCAGGCATTTTAGCTATCGATGTTTGAAGCATTCAGTTCAGTACCTGTCTGGCTGAGTGGAAGTGTGGGTGGAATGAGCGAGCTCATCTGGCAACCAGAGCGCAAAAATGTATTTGCATGACCAATACGTTAATCTAATATTTGTCATATTAACATATTTTATCATTTTCTGTTCTCTCATTTTAATTGAAGTACTTTTCAAGTACCAACTTGATAATATCTGATTTTCAAGGTATTCCGGTACTTGAATTTCAGAGTGCCAAATTCATGTACTTTAAGCACCTCAACTGTAATTCTTAACATACCCTGGTACAATATGTTAAGAATTACAGTTCGTATGATATGAATTTCAATTTGTTGTGGCTAACCTTAGCTAGGCTAGGGTTTGGAGTTAGGTTAAGGGTTATTAAGGCTAGGGGAAGGGTTAGCTAAAAGGGTTAAGGTTAGGGTTAGCTAACATGCTAAATAGTTGCAAAGTAGCCAAAAAGTAGTAAGTAGTTGCTAATTAGCTAAAGTTGTCCGTGATGAGATTTGAACACGCACCCCTTGGGTTGATAGACTTTTGCATTACACGCCCAACATTCTTTCATTTTTACCTTAAGTAATCTTCTGTTTTATGTAACTATATCATACTAATTTGATGTTCCGGATTTACATTTACTATGTTACTTCTAGTCTGAGACCAGGCTGCAACCAGATGTCAAGAATAAAATGTCATACTCACCTGTGTTGGAATGAACAGCCCCTCCAGACTAGCCTACTATTTCAGCCGTTTCTATCGAATGAAACCAGATATAAACTTCAGTATCAATGTCCACCTAGGAAAGAAAGACCAACCGATGATGTGTCAATAATGAAATATGTGTCAGTCACATGCGCGAGCTATTTAGCTGCCCAGCTAGTTAGCTACTTCGCGCCTGCTATCAAGACCAAGGGAGCCGATCGTCTGGTCCCTCAAAATGTTGTCAAATTCAAGTCATGTGGTACAATGGAAGTAGCCTGTAAATGGATATGTATATTGTTGTTTGGTTTAGTTAGTAACGTTATCATTTGTCACAACAACATAGCCACGTCACTAACGTTACTCTTCTTAATTGCAAAACTGTCTCCTTCTTTCCTTGTATCCTCCTTTAAAAACCCTCTAACCGAAGCTATCTAGGACTGGAGGACCATGTCCTTTAATTAAGACCTGAGACAGGTGAGTGGGACTTTACCTGGACTAATGATTTGTATACCGGGGTGGTGAGATACATTGAGTAAATTGACAAAACAGACCATTTTATGGGACTCCTTTTCACATGCGAGCGCGGTGGGTCTGTGTAAACTATGCGATTATATTAGAGACAGGGTTATAGCAGCGAATGTCATCTATTCATTTACTGTTATGGTATTTCTAATTACTAGCAGCCATGTCAACCAGGGATTTTCTTTCTCTCAATTTATGATAGAACATTCCTATATTTTCTGCTTTACTGTGTCTCTTTACCTGAATTGTTAGGGTTTTCTTTTCATCACAAAAAAAATCTAATTTTGCTGAAATATAGATATAATTCAATTGTGTTTCCTTTGAGAAAATGGGCCTGGCTGGAAATAGAACATCCCGTTTTCTGCCTGAGTGTGGCGCTGTTTATCGCTATTGTCTGAATTATTTTGTGACCTGAACAAAACTCATTTTACTCAACTAGAGATGTAATTAAATGGTGTTTATTTTCAAATTTGTGACTGGCTGACATGAAAAATACATTAAGGGGAAAGGATCCACAGACACCAGAGGCTGATAATCTTTCTGCACATCTCTTTATTACAATGTTGGCTGCTATGGTTAACACACACGCATGACATTGAATGCTACCTGAATTGACTCAGCAATGTCAAACAGGTGTGTGTTAGTCAGATTATCCAGTGTCCACAGCAACACTATTAATTATTCTCTACTCCAAGTGCATGTGGTGTACTATGCTCTTAGTGATGCCCTCACTTTTACTTAACACTTATTTTTCTTAAAACTGTATTGTTGGTTAAGGGCTTGTAATTAAGCAAATTTAATTTGACTAACCCTAATATTCTCCCCTTCCGAAGGGCCTGAGGTGATTTGACCGCCTCTACCTGCCCGTTACCTTAATGTCCATCATTAACATATACAGCTCTGGATCCATTGCCTTACTACTGCAACAACTTGTCAATTATTTGCCCTTATAGAAACCTGCTTTTTTTTTGTTATACTAATGACTGGAAGGTATGTGACCATTAACATTGGCTGCATATCCATTGTCCTTCTGAAGTGTGGACTTTTTAGTCATTTAGCAGACACTCTTATCCAGAGCAATTAGGGTTAAGTGCCTTGTTCAAGAGCACATTTGACAGATTTGTCACCTAAGGGATTCAAACCAGTAACCTTTTGGTGACTGGCCCAATGCTCTGTTAATTACTTTATGTTCTAAACTTCCTTTATTGTGTGTGTCCCTTTTAAATAAAACCTTTTGCCCAGACAATAAATCCATATTTTCATTGATGGAATATTCAACAGACTGAACAGTCATGTACCAATGAGATTTAGTTGTATTTTGTGTGTATGTTTGTTTGTGGTCTTGGCATTCAAGCCTCATCTTGTCATGTAATAACTGACAAAATACCTCAGCCTTAGGAAATCATTGGGGAAAGAAGACACACTTCCAGTTTGCACAAATATTTATTTGACTTTCTGTAAGACAGAGATCCAGACCATATATTATGGTCAGACGTCATAAAGACACCATGGAAGAACTCTATTTTTATTTTATTTTTAAGTTTGTTGTTTGAAAGTGTATTGGAAAGTTCATGGCAACTAGCTAGCTTCTTAGTTTGGATCCCGCCACTCAGTTGGCATCAGTTGCTGGGACTGCTTGTCTCTTTCCAGTGATCCTGCCGACCAAGGACTGGTCTGAGGAGCTATTTGGCATCGCAGCTAGACTAGCAGCATATTAAGCTAGCAGGGTCTTCATGAACGCAGCCCACGACGCAGTTAGCCATTGTGGCTGGGACCGCGGATAGTCTCGGGTTTGTGGCGGTCTAGATCCCGGCTGTTTATTGTGTTCAATCTTCCCTGTGACCTGCCCTGTCTGGAACTGCGAGGAGTGACAGTGTAAACTACATTGCTAGCTACCATGACAAAGACCAAAGCCAGCGGGAGTACCGTTGAGGACAGTGGTGTCTCTCTATCACACATGAAGGATATTTTTCAATTAACAAAAAGAGACCTTGTTACAACAAGGAAATGGCTTCAAGTGTTTTGTCCAAATACTCTTAGATTCTACTAATACAAGAATGGACGACCTGACCAGAGAGGTCCAGGACCTGAAGAACAGTTTGCAGTTCTCCCAGGGTCAGCTCGATTAGTTGAAACAGGGAAATTTTCTCTAAGAAATTGAAGATGGACTACAGGAAGATTGAGGTGGAGTGCGCCCGGAGGACTGGAAAACCCACCACCGGCCCAGGACGATGGTGGTCAAGTTCCTGAGGTTCAAGAACAAGGTATCTCTTCTGGAAAGAGCCAAGAACTTGAGAGGAACGTATATCTTCCTCAACAAGGACTATCTTGAAGCTGTGCGCCAGAAGAGGAAAGAACTGATCCCAGCCATGAAAGCTGCCAGAGTGTGTGGGGACATTGCTTACATCCGCTATGACAGGCTCATTGTCCACCCTCCCTCCCAGAAGCCTCGAAGGGATGAGAGAGCCAAGCCTATGGGTTCGTAGCTTCAATCCCGCAGCACACACACACCAATTGATTAATGGACTGCTGATTGTATTTTTTTTCTCTTGCGTTGTTTGCTCTTTTCAGTATTATGTCTCTCTGATAAGCCTCCCAGGAAAGGGCTGAAAATAGTCCATATGAATATATGTAGCCTTACAAGGTTCATGAAATCAATAACTTGCTATCATCCAATAACATTCAAATATTATCAATTTCTGAGACTCGCTTAGATAATTAATTTGATGATCCAGCAGTAGCAATACAAGGATATAACCTCTTTAGAAGAGACATAAATGCCTCTGGGGAGGTGTTGCTGTGTATATTCAGAGCCATATGCATGTAATGCTTAGAGAAGATCTTATGTCAAGTGTTATTGAAGTGTTGTGATTGCAGGTTCACTTGGCACATCTAACGCCTTTTCTTTTGGCGTATTGCTATAGGCCACTAAGTGCTAACAGTCTATCTAAATAATATGTGTGAAATGCTTGATAGTGTATGTGATGTAAACAGAGAGGTATACTTTCTTGGGGACCTGAATATTGACTGGTTTTCATCAAGCTGTCCGTTCAAGAGGAAGCTTATTACTGTAACCAGTGCCTGTAATCTGGTTCAGGTTATTAATCAACCTACCAGGGTGTTTACGAACACTACAGGAACAAGATCATCCACATGTATCGATCACATTTTTACTAATACTGTAGAACTTTATTCTAAAGCTGTATCCGGCTATATTCAGGAAAGCCAAAGTTCCAACAGCTGGGCCTAAAATAGTGTATAAGAGATCATACAAAAGATTTTGCTGTGACTCTTATGTGGATGATGTTAAACATATTTGTTGGTCTGATGTGATTTAATGAGGAGCATCCAGACGCTGCACTTGAATTTATGAAATTGCTTCTTCCAATTTATTGATAAACGTGCACCTGTTAAGAAACTGACAGCACTGTTAAGGCTCCATGGATTGATGAGGAATTGAAAAACTGTATGGTTGAAAGAGATGGGGCAAAAGGAGTGGCTATTAAGTCTGGCTGCACATCTGACTGGATTAATTTCTCAATTTTCAGTAAGTATGTGACTAAACTCAACAAAAAGATGAATAAACTGTATTATGAAGCCAAGATCAATTATATAAAGAATTAGGGAAAAACACTTTGGTGTACTTTAAATGTAATTATGGGCAGAAAGACATTCAACTCAATCTTTCATGGAATCAGATTATTCATCACAAAACCATTTGATGTTGCCAATTATTCTAACGATTATTTAATTGGCAAATTTAGGCAGGAAATGCCAACAACGAACAGTGAGCAATTGTATTCATGCATAAAAAAAAAACTAATAATGAAAGAAAAACATTGCATATTTGAATTTTGTAAAGTTTGTGTGGGAGAGGTGGAAAAATCGATAAATAATGACAAACGTGGCATTGACAATTTAGATGGAAAGCTACTGAGGAGTGGCTACAGAGTCAGCTACCATATTATCTGTCATATTTTTAATCTGAGCCTAGAGGAAAGTCTTTGTCCTCAGGCCTGGAGGAAAGCCAAAGTAATTCCGCTACCCAAGAGTGGTAAAGTGGCCTTCGCTGGTTCTAACAGCAGACCTATAAGCTTGCTGCCAGCTCTTAGCAAACTGTTGGGAAAAAAATAGTGTTTGACCAAATACCATTTCTCTGTAAACAGATTTTCAGCATGCTTATAGAGAAGGGCACTCAACATGTACTGCACTGACACAAATGACTGACTGGTTGAAAGAAATTGATAATAAGAAGATTGTGGGCTCTGTACAGTTGGATTTCAGTGCAGCCTTTTCATATTATTGACCGTAACCTGTTTGTGAAAACTTGGGTTGCACATTTTGGGAAATATTCAGAGGTGGACACTTTCCATATAATAAACGGGAATATATGGGAATTAACGGAAATTATATGCAAATTAATATTAATACCATTTAAATGTAGATGTTTTTTTTGTGTTGGATATATTTATCATATGGAGACAGAAACATAAACCTTTTGCTTATCATAAGTAGACATAATTGCAAATGATTAAATCCTTCCAATAGAAACAAAATAAACTATTTAGTTACAAATTCAACTTGAATTAATTGAGTTGACGCTTCACATGGGATGATTTCACTGAACAACAAAAGAAAGGGAATATTGAATGATCCCCAATGATCCATCGCATCTAACAAAAATATTTGACATCTGTAAAATGATAGTCTAGAAACTCAAGCTTTGGTTGTCTTCCTCTCAGGCTTCCATGTCTTCTCCCTGGACCTCAATGTCCATCTCTTGAACATCAGACTCTGAGGCCTCATCTTCACCTTCACTTTCCAACCTTGTTGAGGATGGCTCGTTGTCAGGCTCAAAAAGCCTCAAATTTGCCCTGATGGCCACCAATCTTTCAACCCTTTTATTGGTCAGCCTGTTGCGTGCTTTGGTGTGTGTGTTCCCAAACAAGGACAAGTTTTGCTCTGAGGTGGCTGATGTTGGTGGGATTTAGAGGATGATGGAGGCAACAGCGGAAAGAGCCTCCGATCCACGAAGTCCCTTCCACCAGGTGGCTGATGAGATATGTTGGCACACTGCCATATTGCATTTCCATCCCAAAGCCCTTGCTTGGAAGTGTACTTCACCAGACTGCCACGAACATTGCCCTTATCCCGGCCAAGGTGGCGAGACACGGTAGTGATGACACCGTAGGCCTTGTTGATCTCTACACCAGACAGAATGCTCTTGCCAGCATATTTGGGGTCCAACATGTATGCTGCGGCGTGTATGGGCTTCAGGCAGAAGTCTTCATGCTTTTTGATGTATTTCAGAGCTGCAGTTTCATCTGCTTGGAGCAACAGTGAAGTGGGCAGGGCAGTACGGATTTCTTCTCTTACTTCTGCAAGCAGAGTCTGAACATCAGACTGGATGGCATTGTCTCCCTCAATCTGTGCAATGGCTACTGCTATAGGTTTCAGGAGTCAGGCTGCTTACCACTCTCTCCCAAAATACATCATCCAGGAGGATTCTCTTGCTGGGGCTGTCCATATCGGCAGACTGTGATATGGTTGTTTCTTGGAGAGACCCCTTCCCCTCCAGGAGTCTGTCAAACATGATGACAACACCACAGCAAATACCTTCTGTGGTCCAAGTTCATTGATGACTGCCTTCAGCTCATCTGCAATGTAGAGACCGGTGTGTCTGTTGTCCCTTGTCTCTATGCTCTTGTAGAATACTGGTTGAGAGGTGGAGATGATGTAGTTACTTATTCCTTGCCCACAAACATTCGACCACCCGTCAGAGATGATTGCAATAGTCTGCTTTCTCTATGATTTGCTTGACCTTCATTTGAACTCTGTTGAACTCTGCATCCAGCAATTGAGTAGGAGGGGTGTATGCTAGGTGTAGAACATTCAGAAATCTCTTCAATACACAGTGCCTGTGAGCATCAGAGGTGAACCAGTTGCATACACAGCTCGAGCAAGACATTCATCAGCATTTCTGTGACCACATTCCTCCATTGAGTCAAAAAACCTGATTCGAGGAGGACCATGAGCTGTTGCTGTCAATAAGATGTCTGATTCATTATTTTCACCTCGACTAGAAGTAGAGGGAGTTTTGTCAGAGGTTGCTTGTTGTGAGCACTGAGGGAACTTTATGCACTTGGCCAGATGATTCTGCATCTTTGGCAGTCTTCACATATGATTTGGCACAGTATTTGCAAATGTACACAGCTTTCCTTCTACATTAGCTGCAGAGAAATGTCTCCACACATCAGATATTGCCCGTGGAATTGTCCTGTGAAGATTAGGGAAAAAATGAATAAAAAAAATACAATTCAATGATAAAAAGTTAAGCAGTTAGATTAAACAACTCCTTTTGTAAGATGAATGTTTTAAAATGAAAAATGTATGGAAACAGGTGAATTAACACTCCTCAGTTAGCAGGCTCAAGCAAGCTAAAACCCACATGTTAGCAAACACTAACTAGCAGAAATTGTTAACAAGTTATAAATGATTTAAACACACGTTGCTGTAGGCTACTATTTACTAGTTAACAAAAACAATGATGTATGTCAAAATATATTCACCCCACCCAGTATCGTAATCAAACTAACCAGAAAGCATGTAGTCCTTTGCTCAGGCAGTGTAGTAGTTTGGGCTCCATAGCATCTCATTAGTGTGCAAGATCTTGAGAATCAGCTGTACATGTGATGGAAGACACTTGATTAATTGGGGCCGATTTCAAGTTTTCATAACAATCGGAAATCGGTATTTTTGGACACCAATTTTGCCGATTTTAATTGTATTTTATTACACGTTTATTTAACTAGGCAAGTCAGGTAAGAACACATCCTTATTTCCAATGGCGGCCTAGGAACGGTGGTTTAACTGTCTCGTTCAGGGGCAGAACGATAGATTTTCACCTTGTCAGCTCAGGGGATCCATTCTTGCAACCTTACAGTTAACTAGTCCAACGCAATAACGACCGTTGCACTCGTTGCACTCCACAAGGAGCCTGTTACGCGAATGCAGTAAGCCAAGGTAAGTTGCTAGCTAGTTAAACTTATCGTGTAAAAAAACAATCAATCATAATCACTAGTTAACTACACATGGTTGGTGATATTACTAGATATTATCTAGCGTGTCCTGCGTTGCATATAATCTGACTGAACATACAAGTATCTGACTGAGCGGTGGTAGGCAGAAGCAGGCTGTAAGCATTCATTCAAACAGCACTTCCATGCGTTTTGCCAGCAGCTCTTAGTTGTGCGTCAAGCTTTGCGCTGTTTATGACTTCAAGCCTATCAACTCCCAAGATGAGGCTGGTGTAACTGAAGTGAAATGGCTAGCTAGTTAGCGCGCGCTAATAGCGTTTCAAACTTCACTCGCTCTGAGCCTGTGGTTGTTTCCCTTGCTCTGCATGGGTAATGCTGCTTCGAGGGTGACTGTTGTGTTCCTGGTTCGAGCCCAGGTAGGAGCGAGGAGAGGGACGGAAGCTATACTGTTACACTGGCAATACTTAAGTTCCTATAAGAACATCCAATAGTCAAAGGTTAATGAAATACAAATGGTATAGAGGGAAATAGTCCTATATAATTCCTATAATAACTACAACCTATAACCTCTTACCTGGGAATATTGAAGACTCATGTTAAAAGGAACCACCCGCTTTCATATGTTCTCGTGTTCTGAGCAAGGAACTTTCTGAGCAAGGAAGCTTTCTTACATGGCACATATTGCACTTTTACTTTCTTCTCCAACACTTTGTGTTTGCATTATTTAAACCAAATTGAACATGTTTCATTATTTACTTGAGACTAAATTGATTTTATTGATGTATTATATTAAGTTAAAATAAGTGTTTATTCAGTATTGTTGTAATTGTCATCATTACAAATAAATGAATTAATAAAAAATGTGGCTGATTTAATCTGTATCGGCTTTTTTGGTCCTCCAATAATCGGTATCGGCGGTGAAAAATCATAATCGGTCAACCTCTAATGCAGAGGGTTGCAATTCCATTGAATTGGGGATAGTTTAACCAAAATATGCCACAAGACCTAGAATTGCGTTGTGTATCCCACAAAAAAGTTGACTGTTATAAGCTAACTTTTTTGATGAATTTAGCAAAATTCCCCAAATTCCCGGGCTTAACTTCCCATGGAAAATGTTCAGAAATTTACCTGACAGTTTCCGACTCTTTGCAACCCTAGTTATGGCTTTTCAACCTCCTATATCGTGGATTCAGAGCAGTTGAAGTTGGAAGTTTACATACACTTAGGTTGGAGTCATTAGAAATCGTTTTTCAACCACTCCACAAACTTTAGTTTTGGGAAGTTGGTTAGGACATCTACTTGGTGTATGACACAGGTACTTTTTCAAACAATTGTTTACAGACAGATTATTTCACTTATAATTCATTGTATCACAATTCCAGTGGGTCAGAAGTTTACATGCACTAAGTTGACAGTGCCTTTTAAACAGCTTGGGAAATTCCAGAAAATTATGCCATGGCTTTAGAAGCTTCTGATAGGCTAATTGACATCATTTGAGTTAAGTGGAGGTGTACCTGTGGATGTATTTCAATGTCAAACTCGGTGCCTCTTTGCTTGACATCATGGGAAAATCACAAGAAATCAGCCACGACCTCCACAAGTCTGGTTCATCCTTGGGAGCAATTTCCAAACGCCTGAAGGTACCACATTCATCTGTACAAACAATAGTAGGCAAGTATAAACACCATGGGACCACGCAGCTGTCATACCGCTCAGGAAGAAGATGCGCTCTGTCTCCTAGAGATGAATGTACTTTGATGCGAAAAGTGCAAATCAATCCCAGAACAGCAGCAAAGGCCCTTGCGAAGATGCTGGAGGAAACGGGTACAAATGTATCTATATCCACAGTAAAACGAGTCCTATATCGACATAACCTGAAAGGCTGCTCAGTAAAGAAGATGCCACTGCTCCAAAACCACCCTAAAAAACCCAGACTACGGTTTGCAACTGCACATGGGGACAAAGATTGTACTTTTTGGAGAAATGTCCTGATGAAACAAAAATAGAACTGTTTGGCGATAATGACCATCGTTATGTTTGGAGGATAAAGGGAGATGCTTGCAAGCCGAAGAACACCATCCCAACCGTGAAGCACGGGGGTGGTAGCATCATGTTGTGAGGGTGCTTTGCTGCAGGAGGGACTGGTGCACTTCACAAAATAAATGGCATCATGAGGGAGGAAAATTACGGATATATTGAAGCAACATCTCAAGACATCAGTTAAAGCTAAAGTTAAAGTTTGGTCGCAAATGGGTCTTCCAAATGGACAATGACCCCAAGCATACTTCCAAAGTTGTGGCAAAATGGCTTAAGGAGGACAAAGTCAAGGTATTGGAGTGGCCATCACAAAGCCCTGACCTCAATCCTATAGAACATTTGTTGGCAGAACTGAAAAAGTGTGCGTAAGCAAGAAGGCCTTCAAAGCTTGTGGAAGGCTACCTGAAACGTTTGACCCAAGTTAAACAATTTAAAGGCATACACTCAATTAGTATTTGGTAGCATGTAAACTTCTGACCCACTGGGAATGTGATGAAAGAAATAAAATCTGAAATAAATCATTCTCTCTACTATTATTCTGACATTTCACATTCTTAAAAGGAAGTTGTGATCATAACTGACCTAAGACAGCAAATTTTTATTAGGATTAAATGTCAGGAATTGTGAAACTGAGTTAAAATGTATTTGGCTAAGGTGTATGTAAACTCCCGACTTCAACTGTATCTATCTAATAGAACTCAAAAGGCTTTTCTTTAATAGAATCCTCTCTAATGTCAAACATGTTAAATGTAGTTTCCCGCAGGGCAGCTCTCTAGGCCCTTTTTATTTTTTTTAGACCAATGACCTGCACTGGCGTTAAACAAAGCATGTGTGTCCATGTATGCTGATGATTCATCCATATACGCATAAGCAACCACAGTTATTTAAGTTACTGAAACACTTAGAGTTGCAGTCTGTTTTGGAATGGGTGGCCAGTAATAAACTTGTCCTGGACATCTCTAAAACTAAGAGCATTGTATTTGGTACAAATCATTCCGTACGTTCTAGTCCTTAGCGTAATCTGGTAATGAAAGGTGTGGCTGTTGAACAAGTTGAGGCTAAATTACTTGGCGTTACCTTAGATTGTAAACTGTCATGGTCAAGACATATGGATTCAAAGGTTGTAAAGATGGGGAGAGGTCTGGCTGTAATAAAGAGATGTACAGATTTTTTTTGGACACCCCACTCCAAAAAGCAAGTTCTGCAGGCTCTAGTTTAGTCTAATCTTGATTATTGTCCAGTCGTGTGGTTCAGTGCTGCATGGAAATACCTAGTTAAGGTGCAGCTGGCCCAGAACATAGTGGCATGTTTTGCTCTTCATTGTAATCAGAGGGCAGATAGTATTTATATGTATGCCAGTCTCTCTTGGCTAAGAGTTGAGGAGAGACTGATTGCATCGCTTCTTATTTTTATAAGAAACATTCATGTGTTGAAAATCCCAAATGGTTTGCATCGTCAATTTACACACACTTATGCCACTAGGGGTCTTTTCACAGTCCCCAAATCCAGAACAAATTCAAGAAAGCGTAGTATTATATAGAGCCCCTATTGCATGGAACTTCATTCCATCTCCTATTACTCAAATAAACCGTAAACTTGGTTAAAAAAACAGATACAGCAACACCTTATGGCACGACGCCTCTCCCCTATTTGACCTAGATAGTTTGTGAATGTATTGATATGTAGGTTACGTGTACCTTACATTTTTTTATGCTGTTCTTGTCTATTGATGTTCTGTATTATGTTTTGTTGGGACACCAGGAAGATCAAATCAAATGTATTCATATAGCCCTTCGTACATCAGCTGATATCTCAAAGTGCTGTACAGAAACCCAGCCTAAAACCCCAAACAGCAAGCAATGCAGGTGTAGAAGCACGGTGGCTAGGAAAGGCCAAAACCTAGGAAGAAACCTAGAGAGGAACCAGGCTATGTGGGGTGGCCAGTCCTCTTCTGGCTGTGCCGGGTGGAGATTATAACAGAACATGGCCAAGATGTTCAAATGTTCATAAATGACCAGCATGGTCTAATAATAATAAGGCAGAACAGTTTAAACTGGAGCAGCAGCACGGCCAGGTGGACTGGGGACAGCAAGGAGTCATGTCAGGTAGTCCTGGGGCATGGTCCTAGGGCTCAGGTCCTCGAGAGAGAGAAAGAAAGAGGGAAGGAGAGAATTAGAGAACGCACACTTAGATTCACACAGGACACCGAATAGGACAGGAGAAGTACTCCAGATATAACAAACTGACCCTAGCCCCCCGACACAAACTACTGCAGCATAAATACTGGAGGCTGAGACAGGAGGGGTAGCGGCTGCTTTTGCAACAGCTAATGGGGATTCTAATAAAATACCGTTCAATGTCCTGCGTTTTGTATTAACCATGGCAGCCAGCATTGTAAATACACAGGTGTGCAGAAAGATAATCAGCCTCTGGAGTCTGTGGATATTTTCCTCTTAATGTATTTTTCATGTCAGCCAGGCCCATCTTTTCAAAGAAACACCACTTATTTCAATCTCTAGCTGAGTAAACAGATGATATTCACTGCTATAAACCTGTCTCCAATATAATCGCATAGTTTACACAGACCCAACGCGGACCTTTGACACACACACATCTCAGTGTGAAAAGTGGTTTGTTTTGTCAATGAACTCAATGTATTCACAACACTGGTGGTAACCAGATGATCCCAATAATTTAGGTAGCCGAGTAAATGATGCCCCCCTCTGGTCAGCTTCTGGCATGTTCTATTGCGAGTTGTTTGGGACTCTATTGCGAGTTGTTTTCAGTGTTTACTAATCAAAGATATTTTACTTAAGTCAAATATGAAATGATCTGCCATACACTGGTCTTTTACAATGGTGGAATCAATGTAAAATTAGAGGCTTTTTATTGTATTAAAACGTGTCTCAATCCAACGTGCCTAGCTAGCTCTGCCCACTGGGGCGTGGCTTACGGAGCACACTGAAATAAGTGCTCTTAACTCGATCCATTGGAATAAGGCGATACTTCACCAGTGAGCACGATCTTCTAGCTAATGTTAGTCCTCCCTGACCAATGGACTATTGACTTCGCTTTGTAACGCACAGTGGACTTGACTACTTATTTTATGTCATGAAGGGAGTTAATAAGTATTTCAGAATATATCACATTGAAGTGTGGTGTTTTGAAGCTACATGTTGAAATCAAGAAAAGAGCAGAGGCCATATGGAACTAGAACTGCAATCATATTAAACACAGCTTATGTTATGTCAAATCAACTAACTAGCAAACCAAATGAGTTTTCCTTCATCTGTAGCTCTGGGAGTCAAAGATTCTGCAGTCCAAAGCAGTGGATGGCTTGGCCCTCATGAAGAACACCAACTCATCAGACTTTGTGCTGCAGCTCCCTCCAAACTATGGACAGACTTTTACAAAACATACATGTAAGTAAGTAGAGGGTTTACAGTCCAAGGGTACTTCTCTATTCTCTCTTTCCTCCAAAAGTGTGCACTTGTTCACTTCCCTTCACTGATTTGAAGGGAAATGACTGGTAAAGGAAATATGGTGGAACTCCCTCACAATGACTCCACCGATCTAATGCTTTTAGAATTGTGGAAAGTAGTGAACAAGTGTAAACTTCAGGAGAAAGGAGATCTTATTGGGACGCACCCAAAGGCTCTACACCGCACCCATTACTATCTGTCACAAATCATTGAGTTGATCCACCATATAGGGATGCCCAATGGTTGCATATTCTACAGAGCGAGTTAATCAGGTCAATTGAATACAGATCGCTACATTTACTTATTTAATTGAATAGCCTAATCATTCCTCTTCCAGCCTTTGTTGTGATCCCTACAGGCCAACATGTCCAGAGTTTCACAGCGAAGGCAAGTTACACGAAACCGTCATACATTTGAATGATAACTTTTTTGTTGTGCAGTGCATGTCTGCAAACCGCTGTTTGGGAAAAGAGCTTACTGCTAACCTGTCGAACGTTGATTTAAATAATTTGGTTGACAGGTGTAGATTTACATTACATTTGAGTCATTTAGCAGAGACTTTTATCCAGAGCGACTTATAGTTAGTTCATTCAACTCAAGGTACGACAACCACATGTCATAGTAAGTAAAACTTCCGTCAATATGTTTAATTTTGGAGCCACACCCTGATTGACATGCCAAGTTGTCAATAAGGTGTTCAGCTGCTTGATCAGAGCCAGGGCAGCAGCACTGTATGGTTAGGGTCTGCACGATGGTGTGAAAAAGGTAACAGAGAGACCTCACCACCTTGTTTTGTGGCAACCTTTTACACCTCATTGGGATTGCGTTACAATAATCTCTCCTTTCTCACAAAGTATGCACTTGTTAATTTCCCTTCATGGATCTGAAACTTCCTCTAGCACAGTGTTTCCCAACTCCGGTCCTCCAGTACCCCCAACAGTACACATTTCTGTTGTAGCCCCGAACAAACTCTTGATTCAACCTTTTAACTAATCATCAATCCCTGGATGAGAAGAATCAGGTGAGTTTGTCTGGGGCTACAACAAAAATGTGTGCTGTTGGGGAAACACTGCTCTAGCACATGCCTACATCAATCCAATGCTTTTAAAAGTGAATGAGTGCACACTTTGGGAAGAAGGAAAGATTATTGGGACACACCCTGAGAGTGACTGGGGAAAAGCAGCAGCAGCAGCCTATTAAACCCCACGTTCTTATGTGATTCTGTACACACCAGGGTTGGTAACAAATTTGTCTGGGAAAGGGCCTTATGTTGTGTCTGGTAACAGGAGGATAGGTCAAGATGACACTATATTAACCATACAAAGGATGGGGATGGTGGGGCACTTTTTAATTTAGGCCTAGATGTGGGCAGAGCAAAGAAAGGTAAAAGGAAATCAGTCTTTAGAGCATCCTGTTTGTGGGCAGCTAGGGTTTTTCTTCTCTCCCCTCTCTCTCAATTTGATGTTAAAGGCCCAGTGCAATCAATTCTGTTTTCCTGTGTTTTATATTCTATTGTACAGTAGACGATGAAACGAACACTGTAACAGTGTGGTCAGTGTTATTTCCTGGTAGTTGCTGGTTTAAAATTCAATCTACACAGGAGCTTTTAATGAGCAGGTTTGCATGGATGGGAGTTTCTGCTTTCCATTGTGACATCACCATGTGGTAAATTGGTTAATTGATCAGTAACACAGATAGTTCTAAACCCCTCTGCCAATAACGGCAATCTTTGGCACTTTTTCATGGAAATCTATTACAGTAATGTACTTAATTGTTATCCAGAAGTGATTTGATATTTATATAAAAATGGCTACATTGGGCCTTTAAGTAGCTACCTTTAGCACCTCTCAGTACCTTAAAACAGTATTATGTGTTTGGTTATACTGTAGCGGCATGAGTCATGATGTCAACAGTCCTCCTATACTGTATGAGTCATGTCAAGCTGAACAGGATCATCTTTTTTCTACACTAACTGTATGATGACCTACTACAGTAACTCCTTTTATGAAATTACAGACAGTGATGTAGTATAATTGTTAGTGAGTTTTTAGAATGGCATATCTATATCTCTGTGCAACTGATGAGGTTAAAATGTAGAGTGTTTTCTTATGCTTGTTAGACAGCCTCTAATTTCCCAGGACTTGAGCCTGAACCCAGGACTCACTGGAAAACAGTGGTAAGTGTAACTGACAAGTCAACTCAGCGACCCTGTTATTTGTGTGAGAGCAGATGTCAAGAAGACTTGTAGCCTACTAACTGTTGCATTTTATTTTATGTGTGCTCTTGTTGCAAAAGCAATTTCCCTGTCTATACAACAAATACAGTTGAACATTCTTTCATTGAGTGGAGCAAATATGTGTAAACTGTCTAATTGTGTTGCAGAACAACAGTGGGACTCTGGCCACCTTCTCTCTTCCTCCACGGATGATCTACCCAGTCCAGATCCCTGCAGGGTTCACAATGCAGACATCCTCTGGTAAGAAGGAGAAAAACATGCATTAGCCCTCCATACAGTCCCTCGATTAACTTAATTGAATGGTCCAATGCTATTTCATAGAAACATTTACCAAAATCTCTATGATGTATGTTTATGATATAGAAAAAATAAATAGCTTCATCAAGTCTTTTTTTTCTCCAACATTTAGAATGGGACTTTAGTATCTATTTCTCCCCTCTTTTACCTCCATAAGGCCAGCTTTACATGGTCAACTTTATAGTGATGGTGTCTCAGGTTCCAGCCGGCCACAGCCCTCTCCCCTCAGCTCCAGAAGGGGGTACCTGTAGTGGAGTGGAAAGATCCCAGCTCATCTTCCCAGCAGTCAGCTATGGTGGTCCCTTCTACTGTCCTCAAGACCATGACCACTCCGAAGACAGATCCGTTCTCCCCACGACCTGTGGCCCCTCCCACAGCTGTACCTCAGACACCAGAGCAGACCCTGATACGTCCAGTCCAGGTGATGCCTCCGGTCCAGGTGAACCACCATCTTGATGTTTTTGTAGCACTTTGAAATGTTTTTGAAATATGTTTTACAAATAAAATGTATTATTATTATTCCCCAGCCACCTGATGAGAAGCCTGTGCTACCCAAACCCGTGGTCCAGCCACCCAGTTCAGGAGAACCATCTCCTTCAGCAGCCACAGGTTCCTTTAGCTCAGGCACGCTTTTCTGTGCAGACTCCAGTGTCCTTTTATTTTCGTCCCAACCGCCATCTCACCCCCAGAGAGCCCTTTCGACAGTCCACAGCAGCTAGACATGAGCCTGTCCTCGTCCCTTTCCTCTGGCTCCGCCCAGATGCCAAGCCTTTAGGTAAAGTATTATGTTTTTTTTCAACGACTTGTGGACAACTCAGCCATATCTTCATCAAATAGTCAACAATCTCATGTAATTGAATTACAATGGCAAGGCAGGGTACTGCTATAATTAATAAGACAGAGGCTTCCTCCCAAATGACACCCTATTCCCTATAGAGTACACATCCTGACCAGGGACCATAGGGCTCTAGTCAAATGTAGTGCACTTTTATTGAGAATAGGGTGCCATTGGACAACAAGAGACCCGAGCCAAGGTTCAACATACAGCTTACATAATCATGTCTATTTTACCCAGGTCAAGATGAAGATGAGCATTTCTGAAGGGTCTTGGTTGGGGGGGGGGATTTCGGGGCCAGTGAGGTGGGGGTGGAGGAGATGGTGAACAGAAGGACAACACACCTGAGCAGGATATGACAACACACCTGGAGGGTCTACCTGTGTATGGTACCAAGGTAAGACGGGAGATAGCAATCCCAAATCTACCCCTAGACCCTATGCACTTTGGAGATCTGAAAGGATTTCATACTGTAGGTACAGTTTAAGCAATATGGTGAAACTTCCACTTAACCTTTCAGAGGGCAAGGTGGAGCTTTTGTCATATTGCTAATGTGGGAAGGGAATAAGATGTGGCATATGTGTTGAAGGAATTTTATTCTGATAACATCCACCTGTACTCTAATTGGCTTCTGTACTTTAGCAAGGGGCTGCTGGGTGGGGATCAGGCAGAGTGGCTATAATGTAGCCTACTCAGTGGAGGGGTCCCATTCCCCCTCCCCTTATTATTTATTTATATTATCCCCTGATAAGTTATGCGTTCTGTCTCATCATTAAAGTGCAGTCTGGCACTGATGGTGCATTGTCAGCTTCTACAAGATGAAGACCTAACTCACAGAATTACACGAACACCAGTCAAATTCTCTCAGATCTCCACAAACATATCGGGCATCTGGTCTCAATTTGTAGTTCATAACACTTCCTGTTCCTTCTTCTCCAGCTGGAGATGACCCTGTTGAAAGACTACAACTTCAACGATGCTCTAGCAGACATCATCCACCTGAACAGCAGTTCTGATGTGGAGGAGTTGGAGGAGATGGATGGAGGTGTGTAGCATTGTGTCAACAATAGTTATGCTAGCCAAAGGAAGTGTTTGCCTTGATAGCTAACGGTCGCTGCGTCATTCTCATAGAGGAGCTTGCTGATGCATGCACAAGCTAACGAGTGTGGTTACAGCAAAGTTGGTGGATAAATGAAGATGTCCCACTCAGGCCATTTACCATTGAAAATTGTCAATTCTGGTCTGAACAGGGTGGCGCTCACTTAGGCAACAATGCATTAGTAGCTGGGTCTGGTCTGCTTATTTCATCAACTGTATATGAACCAGAAAAGATGAGGGTGTGGGATGTCTCGCTTCCTCTTCCGTCTGTGTTCACAGGTGCAATGGGAGAGAATGAGTTTGTAGGTATGATCACTGCGGAGGCTCTGCAGGCCCTACAGGAGGCAGAGTGCAGCAGTGATGATGGCAACTCCAGCTCCAGTGATGATGGTGTCTGGATGGATGAAATCCCAGTGGAAGAGGTAAGTAACTCATTTCCATTGAGTAAAAGAAGGGCGTCCTGTCCTCTTTGTCTTTCAAAATAAGTATTTGGGTCTGGTTTGCCGGACACAGATCAAGCCTAGTCCGGGACAAACGATGGGGAATCTCCTTGACAAGTCCCCATGCTGATGAAACTGTACAAAAATCAGTAGATATTGCTATTTCATTGTTTGACAGTAATCACCTAACAGTATTTGGGGCCTAGTATGCCTTATTGGCATGAACAAAACCAGAGCGTTTAACCCTAACACAAATTATTGTATTTATGTTGAATACATCATTTTAACATTCACAGTGTAGGTTGGGAAAAGTTTGTGAACCCCTAGGCTAATGACTTCTCCAAAAGCTAATTGGAGTCAGGAGTCAGCTAAATCCAATCAATGAGATGAGATTAGAGATGTTGGTTAGAGCTGCCTTGCCCTATAAAAACACTTACAAAATTTGAGTTTGCTATTCACAAGAAGCATTGCCTGATGTGAACCATGCCTCGAACAAAAGAGATCTCCGAAGACCTAAGAATTGTTGACTTGCATGAAACTGGAAAGGGTTACAAAAGTATCTCTGAATGCCTTGATGTTCATCAGTCCACGGTAAGACAAATTGTCTATAAATTGAGAAAGTTCAGCATTGTTGCTACTCTCCCTAGGAGTGGCCATCCTGCAAAGATGACTGCAACAGCACAGCGCAGAATGCTCAATGAGGTTAAGAAGAATACTAGAGTGTCAGTCTACGATATGTAAAACACTAAACTAGAATGGTGTTCATGAGATGACACCACGGAAGAAGCCACTGCTGTCCAAAAAAAACATTGCTGCAAATATGGAGTTTGACAAATTGCGCCTGGATGTTCCACAGCGCTACTGGCAAAATAGTCTGTGGACAGTTTAAACTACAGTTGAGTTGTTTGGAAGGAACACACAATACTATGTGTGGAGAAAAAAATGTACAGCACACCAACATCAAAACCTCATCCCAACTGTAACGCATCATGGTTTGGGGCTACTTTTCTGCCCCAGGGCCTGGACGGCTTGCTATCATCGATTGGAGAAAAAAGATAATTCCCAAGTTTATCAAGACATTTTGCAGGAGAATGTTAGGCTATCTGTCCGCCAATTGAAGCTCAACAGAAGTTGGGTGATGCAACAGGACAACGACCCAAAACACTGAAGTAAATCAACAATAGAATGGCTTCAACAGAAGAAAATACGCTTCTGGAGTGGCCCAGTCATAGTCCTGACCTCAACCCGATTGAGATGCTGTGGCATGACCTCAAGAGAGCAGTTCACACCAGACATCATAAGAATATTGCTGAACTGAAACCGTTTTGTAAAGAAGAATGGTCCAAAATTCCTCCTGACCATTGTGCAGGTCTGATCCTCGACTACAGAAAACGTTTGGTTGAGGTTATTGCTGCCAAAGGAGGGTCAACCTGTTATTAAATCCAAGGGTTCACATACTTTTCCCACCCTGCACTGTGAATGTTTACACGGTGTGTGCAATAAAGACATGAAAACGTATAATTGTTTGAGTTATAGGTTTAAGCGGACTGCTTGTCTATTGTTGTGACTTAGATGAAGATCAAATTGTATGACCAATTTATGTAGAAATCCAAGTATTTTCAAGGGTTCACATACTTTTTCTTGCCACTGTGTGTGTTTATATCGGTAAGTCACTTATTAATCATTACCTCATCAGTCTCATTCTGAACTTTGCAGACTTCTTGAATCTGCAAGAACCCCAGCCTTTTCTGATTATTCAGTACTACACACATGTATTTACTAACCAACTAAATAATAACACAGAATACACACACGAGAGACATAAGTCCCTAGTGGACTGACAATATATATATTTTTAACCTTTTATTTAACTTGGCGAGTCAGTTAAGAACAAATTCTTATTTTCAATGACGGCCTAGGAGTGGGTTAACTGAACAACAGATTTGTACCTTGTCAGCTCGAGGGTTTGAACTTGCAACCTTCCGGTTACTAGTCCAACGCTCTAACCACTAGGCTACCCTGCCGCCCCATGACGGCTTGTTACCGGAGGTGGGGAAAAGAGAGTGAGAAAGGGACATTTATTGTACATTTGGAAACAACGCTCACTGTATATACCTTACTGCCCGTTTGGGTAAGACACTTTTAAACGGTAGTGTGTGTATATATTAGAGGTCGACCGATTTATGATTTTTCAACGCTGATACCGATACCGATTTATTGGAGGACCAAAAAAAGCCGATACCGATTAATCAGCCGTTTTTAAAAATATTTTGTTTTGTTGTTGTAATAATGACAATTACAACAATACTGAATGAACACTTATTTTAACTTAATATAATACATCAATAAAAATCAATTTAGCCTCAAATAAATAATGAAACATGTTCAATTTGGTTTAAATAATGCAAAAAGTGCAATATGTGCAATGTAAAAACGTTTAAGTTCTTTGCTCAGAACATGAGAACATATGAAAGTTGGTGGTTCCTTTTAACATGAGACTTCAATATTCCAAGGTAAGAGGTTATAGGTTGTAGTATTTATAGGACTATTTCTTTCTACCATTTGTATTTCATATACCTTTGACTATTGGATGTTCTTATAGGCACTATAGTATTGCCAGTGTAACAGTATAGCTTCCGTCCCTCTCCTCGCTTCTACCTGGGCTCGAACCAGGAACACATCGACAACAGCCACCCTCGAAGCAGCGTTACCCATCGCTCCACAAAAGCCGCGGCCCTTGCAGAGCAAGGGGAATAACTACTCCAAGTCTTAGAGCGAGTGACGTTTGAAACGCTATTAGCGCGCACCCCGCTAACTAGCTAGCCATTTCACATCGGTCACACCAGCCATTAGGCTGATAGGCTTGAAGTCATAAACAGCGCTGTGCTTGCGAAGAGCTGCTGGCAAAACGCACGAAAGTGCTGTTTGAATGAATGCTTACGAGCCTGCTGCTGCCTACCATCGCTCAGTCAGACTGCTCAATCAAATCATAGACTTAATTATAACATAACACACAGAAATACGAGCCTTTGGTCATTAATATGGTCGAATCCGGAAACTATAATTTCAGTGAAATATGGAACCGTTCTGTATTTTATCTAACGGGTGGCATCCCTAAGTCTAAATATTCTTGTTACATTGCACAACCTTCAATGATATGTCATTATTACGTAAAATTCTGGCAAATTAGTTCGCAACGAGCCAGGCAGCCCAAACTGTTGCATATACCCTGACTCTGCATACAATGAGCGCGACACAATTTCACCTGGTTAATATTGCCTGCTAACCTGGATTTAATTTCGCTAAATATGCAGATTTAAAAATATATACTTCTGTGTATTGATTTTAAGAAAGGCATTGGTGTTTATGGGTAGGTACATTCGTCCAACGATTGTGCTTTTTTCGCAAATGCGCTTTTGTTAAATCATCCCCCAGCGTTGCATCGATTATATCCGTTTTGTCACCAAAGCCCCATATACTACCCACCATTGCGACCTGTACACTCTCGTTGGCTGGCCCTCGCTTCATACTCGTCGCCAAACCCACTGGCTCCATGTCATCTACAAGACCCTGCTAGGTAAAGTCCCCCCTTATCTCAGCTCGCTGGTCACCATAGCATCTCCCACCTGTAGCACACGCTCCAGCAGGTATATCTCTCTAGTCACCCCCAAAACCAATTCTTTCTTTGGCCGCCTCTCCTGCCAATGAATGGAACGAACTACAAAAATCTTTGAAACTGGAAACACTTATCTCCCTCACTGCTCTGTTTGTTTATGTATCAAATTCATTCATGTTAAGAGATACATCATTTGGTTTTCTGTTCTGAGCAATGTTACAAAACAATGTATACAGTATGCCACATGGTGGTCTTTTCTGAGGTCTTGGTAGTGACTGAAATGTGAATTCAAATACCTCTTCTGTTTTCACTGCCAATAAAATATAAGCATTAATATGAACCCTGCTGTTATTTTGTCATAAATTAAGAATGTACATACAGAACACAGAATCTAAATGGATAAGGACATGTTATGTAGTCAGGGCAAATGGATGCTTTACACCAGGGTTTCCCAACCCTCTCCTCAGGCCCCCCCCCAGACATTTCACATTTTAGTTTTAACCCTAAACTGGCACACCAGATTAAATTAGTTGACTAATCAAGCCTTTGACTAATTAAATCCAGTTAGCAAGGAGAGGGTTGGGAAACCCTGGTGTATACGACCATGGTTGTCTCCCAAATGGCACTATATAGTGCACTATTACCAGAGCCTTATATGGAATAGGTTGCCATGTGCTCTTTGCATTCGCTTGATTGTGTGCTCAAACAGTCAGAAAATGTAGCTAATGGCAGGAAGTCAATTTCCATTATGTACAGTATTGTATGACTCCCAATAAAGTAAATAATTGGAATTTAGTTAATTCTGGTTAAATACTGTATGTAACAGACTCTTGGTATACTGGAAATGGAGACTTCAACTGAGTACAAAGTCAAGGAAACATCACACAATTACAAATATATAGTTTATTACTAGTTTCAATGAAACAAAGGGGATAAAAGGTTTTATTGGTTAATGTAACAGTTAACTTATCACAATGTTTTCTAAATATAATATCACACCAAATGTTCAAATTAGAGGTATAAATCACAGCACTCAGGTTAGGTGATGGTGACAGCACACTTGAGGAAGCCACACAAGCTACTAGCTACCAATGAATCAGGCTAAAGGCAAATACAAAATGGTGTTCCCCTTTTTAAAATGTACACAAGCAAAAATACAATACAAACAATGCACTTTAATCAACTCACCAATACACTCAACAACAATACTTTGAAACACTTTGGCAAAACCAGTGTGACAGCAGCCTCACCCTGATCTGGTTTGTATGCCAAGATAACTCCATGTGCTTCTCTTGTATTTAACTAGGCAAGTCAGTTAGGAACAAATTCTTATTTACAATGACCGCCTACTGGGGAACAGTGGATTAACTGCCTTGGTCAGAGGCAGAACAACAACATATTATTTATTTTACCTTGTCAGCTCAGGGATTTGATCAAGCAATCTTTTGGTTACTGGCCCAACACCCTAACCACTTTCACTTGAGAAATACTATACCAAACATCTTATTTAGAAATAAAGTTGCACAACTAAGTCCTAAGCAAAAAAAACTTTAAAATGTATTAGATTTCTTATTTTATCTTAATTCAGACTATTTTGGGGAAGTGTGTAATGGCTGTTGCTACGGCGTCCCAAGAGGGACAAACCGTAATATTGCTGCTTTTTTTCAAATGTTTCAAGTCTTTTTAAGGGAGCAGCTATGTGAAGCACAGACATTCACTTTGCCTAGCCAAGTTCTGCTGGGAGAAAACCAAACTATTCTTGATAGTTCTGCTTTAACAGGTCAGTGCAGTCAGTCATTTTTAAATAAAGTGTAAATCTGTAATTTCATAACAAGGACAAGTTTTATGAGCCGCACTAGTCTGAACAGGAGAAGATCAGCTCTCCTCAGTAAAGTTCAAAACAGTCAAAACTATTCGCTTTTAGAGAGTGAAATTCAATCCACAGTATCTTATATTAATTGGCTATGTATGTCATAGCTCATTTCTAAAGATACATATTGACATATTACTAGCTAAAAAAAAAAATTCATCTGCTATATGACAAGTGACAACAGTGGGGACAAAAATATAAAATCCCCCCCTAATCTGATAGTGTTAGATGCTCAGTCTGCCCTATGGCTATATACAGTTTAAGTCAGAAGTTTACATACACCTTAGCCAAATGCATTTAAACTCAGTTCTTTACAATTCCTGACATTTAATCCTAGTAGAAATTCCTGTTTTAGGTCAGTTAGGATCACCAATTTATTTTAAGAATGTGAAATGTCAGAATAATAGTAGAGTGATTAATTTCAGCTTTTATTTCATCACATTCCCAGTGGGTCAGAAGTTTACATACTGTACACCCAATTAGTATTTGGTAGCATTGCCTTTAAATTGTTTAACTTGGGTTAAACGTTTCGGGTAGCCTTCCACAAGCTTCCCACAATAAGTTGGGTGAATTTTCTGGTTTGTAGGCCTCCTTGTTCGCACACTCGTTTTCAGTTCTGCCCACATATTTATGGGATTGAGGTCAGGGCTTTGTGATGGCCACTCCAATACTTTGTTGTCATTAAGCCATTTTGCTACAACTTTGGAAGTATGCTTGGGGTTATTGTCATTGGGGTGGCAGGATAGCCTAGTGGTTAGAGTGTTGGACTAGTAACCGGAAGGTTGCAAGCTGACAAGGTACAAATCTGTCGTTCGGTGGTTTTGGATCAGTGGCTTCTTCTTTGCCGAGCGGCCTTTCAGGTTATGTCGATATAGGACTTGTTTTACTGTGGATATAGATACTTTTGTACCCATTTCCTCCAGCATCTTCACAAGGTCCTTTACTGTTGTTCTGGAATTGATTTGCACTTTTTGTACAAAAGTATGTTCATCTCTTCCTGAGAGGTATGACGGCTGCGTGGTCCCATGGTGTTTATACTTGCATACTATTGTTTGTACAGATGAACTTGGTACATCCAGGCATTTGGAAATTGCTCCCAAGGATGAACCAGACTTGTGGAGGTCTACAATTTGTTTTCTGAGGTCTTGGCTGATTTTCCGACAAGTCCTTCAGCGCCTCCTAGGGAACCAGTTTGTGAAAGTTGAGAAGTGTGAGTTTGACCACTCTACAATCTTCCTTCTGGGATACATCATCGCTGAAACCAATGTCCAGATGGATCCTGAAAAAGTGAGAGCGGTGGTGGATTGGCCCCAACCCACGTCCAGAGTGCAATTGCAACATTTCCTGCAGTTTGCCAACTTCTACCGCCGCTTCATCTTGGGCTACAGAACCCTGGTGGCTCCCCTCTCTGCACTCACTTCTCCCAAGGTACCATTCACATGGTCCAAGCTGTTGACAGGGCTTTTGTAGATCTTCAATTCACTACTGCCCCCATCCTCGTCTATCCCGACCCGTCGCCGTCAGTTTTTGGTTGAGGTCAATGCTTCTGACGTTAGAGTGGGGCCCATCCTGTCCCAGCGATCTTCCCATGACCAAAAGCTCCATCCTTGTGCCTTCATGTCTCATCGTCTCAATTCCGCTGAGAGAAACTACGACGTAGGTAACCGGGAACTTCTGGCGGTCAAGATGGTGCTGGACGAGTGGAGACACTGGCTGGAAGAAGCATAACATCCATTTTTGGTTTGGACCGACCATAAGAATTTGGAATATCTCCGCACAGACAAGCGCCTCAACTCCAGGCAGTCCCGTTGGGCTCTGTTATTCACCAGGTTCAACTTCACTATCTACTACCGCCCAGGGTCTAAGAATGTGAAGCCAGATGCTCTAGCTTGCCTGTACAGTTCCACCGCCTTACCCTCTGACTCTGAGACTATCCTACCCATCTCATGCCTTGCGGCTTCAGTTGTCTGGGGTATTGAGACCCTGGTCCATAAGGCACAACGGACCCTGGAGGGTTCCCAGCTAACCAGATATTCAGCCCGGTTCGAGGTCCTGGAATGGGCTCATTCTTCCAGGCTTACCTGTCATCCTGGTTTCCGTCGAACCCTGGCCTTCATCTGACAATGCTTCTGGTGGCCCACTATGGTTCCTGACGCCTCTGCCTTCATCACCACATGCGCGGTATGTGCCCAGAATAAGACTGCGTGGCAAGCTCCTCCGGGCCTCCTTCAGCCACGGCCTGTTCCTCATCGCCCCTGGTCACATATTTCCCTGGATTTTGTCACTGGGCTTCCTCCATCTGATGGCAACACTTACTTACTGACTTTATTGTCCCCATGGGGAAATTTTGTTGCAGTGTCATATACACGTTTTAAAGTGGCGTTTTAAATACTAAACAAAATTACAATACAACTTTCATAACGGTTACATACCAATAAAAAGACTAGCCTGCTGGCCTTACTGAATCGATAGGAACATTAGCCCGAGCTATTTAGGAGGGATATCACACCTGGCACAAATTATTGTCTAGTTCCTGACAATAGTGGGTCAGTTTTCCAAAGCTGCCCATTTCATTCCTCTCCTCAAACTACCCTCTGCCAAAGAGACGGCCCAGCTCATGGTGCAGCATGTCTTCTGGATCCATGGACTTCCTGTGGACATGGTCTCCGACCGGGGTACTCAGTTCTCGTCCCGGTTCTCTAAGACGTTCTGCACCCTTAATGGGTCGTCGGCCAGTCAGAGCGAACGAAACAAGACCTGGAAACGACACAATGGTGCCTCATCTCGACCAACCCCACTATCTGGAGCCAACAACTGGTTTGGGTGGAGTATGCCGGGGCCACTCTTCCTTGCTCAGCCACTGGATTTTCCCCTTTTGAGTGCTCCTTGGGGTATCAGCTCCCACTCTTCTCGGAAAAAGAACAGGAAGTCAACATACCCGGTTCAGGTTCGTATGCCGCTGTCGGCGTATCTGGAGAAGAGCTTGGGCGGCTCTTAAGACCAACTCCAGGTATCGTCAACAAGCGGACCGCCGCCGGACTCCAGCTCTCCGCTATCGGCTTGGGCAAAGGGTATGGCTATCAACACGGGACCTGCTCCTCCGGGTGGAGTCCCGCAAACTTTCCCCCCATTTCATTGGTCCCTTTCCCATCTCTAGAGTCCTTAGTCTCACTGCTGTTTGTCATCTGTTACCCCGTGCCCTCCGTATACACTCTACATTTCATGTGTCCAGGATTAAGCCCTTTTCTCACAGCCATTTGTCTTCTGTTTCCAGGCTCACCCCACTTCCCCTTGTCATCGATGGCCAACCGGCGTACATGGTGAGACGCCTCCTGAATGTTCGACCACGGGGCAGTGGTTTCCCGTACCTGGTTGACTGGGAGAGTTATGGCCCGGAGGAGAGGTGCTGGGTCCCTGCTAAGGACATCCTGGACCCGGCTCTCATCGCCGACTGTCGCTGCCGGCACCCTGATCAACCAGGTATGCACGCCCAAGTTAGGATGCCAGGTGGCGCCTCTGGGAGTTTTGGGGTACTGTCACACCCTGATCTGTGTCGCCTGTCCTTTGAGCTTGTCTCCACCCCCTCCAGGTGTCACCCATCTTCCCTATTACCCTCTGTGTATTTATACCTGTGTTCTCTGTTTGTCTGTTGCCAGTTCATCTTGTTTTGTCAAGTAAACCGTGCTCCTGCAGAAAAAGTCTCTGTTTTTCTAGTCCTCCCGGTTCGGACCTTTGCCTGCCCTGACCTTGAGCCTGCATGCCACTCTGTACCTCCTGGACTCTGACCTGGTTTATAATCTTTTGCCTGTTCACGACATGTCTCTTGCCTGCCCCTTGTTTTCTAATCAATATCAGAGACTCGAACCATCTGCATCTGGGTCTCGTTATACAGAGAAGTCAGTTCAGACAAATCCAGCTCAGCTTCTGAGCTCCATCAATATCAGATATCAATTTAGAATGAAAAATGTGTTCATGCAATCATTTCAAACTAAAAGTAGTGTTCCTGTATTGGAGCCCATGCATCTGGAGGCGTATCAAAACGAGCTTGTAAGGAGAGATGTTGTAACTTTAATGGGTTACGGAGTTAATGTTTACAGTTAATTAATTGAGCTGTATCTAAAGATTTCTTTTACAGTTATTTACATATGTACAGGAGTAATTGTATTATAATTCATGTAATGGAGATGGTAGAGAACTATGTACATATTTCTGTTGTATTGGATTACACTATTGACTGCAAGTACCAGCATGCCTTGCGATAGGACGTAAGAAAAAACAAACGAGAACATTCCAGTTATGTACAGTTGAAGTCGGAAGTTTACATACACTTATGTTGGAGTCATTAAAACTCGTTTTTCAACCACTCCACAAATTTCTTGTTAACTAAATATATATTTGGCAAGTTGGTTAGGACATCTACTTTGTGCATGACACAAGTAATTTCTCCCGACAATTGTTTTAAAACAGATTATTGAAATTATAATTCACTGTTTCACAATTCCAGTGGGTCAGACATTTACATACACTAAGTTGACTGTGCCAATTGGAGGTGTACTTGTGGAGGTTTGCAGTGTCATATACACGTTTAAAGTGTAGACCTCCACAAGTCTGGTTCATCCTTGGGAGCAATTTCCAAACGCCTGAAGATACCACGTTCATCTGTACAAACAATTGTACGCAAGTATAAACACCATGGGACGCAGCCATCATACCGCTCAGGAAAGAGAGACACGTTCTGTCTCCTAGAGATGAACCTACTTTGGTGCGAAAAGTGCAAATCAATCCCAGAACAACAGCAAAGGACCTTGTGAAGATGCTGGAGGAAACGGGTACAAAAGTATCTATATCCACAGTAAAACGAGTCCTATATCGACATAACCTGAAAGGCCGCTCAGCAAGGAAGAAGCCACTGCTCCAAATCCGCCATAGAAAATACAGACTACGGTTTTCAACTGCACATGGGGACAAAGTAAGATAAATGGAGAAATGTCCTCTAGTTTGATGAAACAACAATATAACTGTTTGGCCATAATGGCCATCATTATGTTTGGAGGAAAAAGGGGGAGGCTTGCAGGCCGAAGAACACCATCCCAACCTTGAAGCACGAACTGGCAGCATCATGTTGTGGGGGTTCTTTGCTGCAGGAGGGACTGGTGCACTTCACAAAATAGATGGCATCCTGAGGTAAGAAAATTATGTGGATATATTGAAGCAACATCTCAAGACATCAATCAGGAAATTAAAGCTTGGTCGCAAATGGGTTTTCCAAATGGACAATGACCCCAAGCATACTTCCAAAGTTGTGGCAAAAGGGTTTAAGGACAACAAAGTCAAGGTATTGGAGTGGCCATCAAAGGTCTGACCTCAACCCTATAAAATGTGTGGGCAGAACTGAAAAAGCGTGTGTGAGCAAGGAGGCCTACAAACCTGACTCAGTTACACCAGCTCTATCAGGAGGAATGGGCCAAAACTCGCCCAACTTATTGTGAGAAGCTTGTGGAAGGCTACCCGAACCGTTTGACCCAAGTTAAACAATTTAAAGGCAATGCTACCAAATACTAATTGGGTGTACAGTATGTAAACTTCTGACCCACTGGGAATGTGATGAAATAAAAGCTGAAATGAATCACTCTACTATTATTCTGACATTTCACATTCTTAAAATAAATTGGTGATCCTAACCTACCTAAGACAGGGAATTTTTACGAGGATTAAATGTCAGGAATTGTGAAAAACTGAGTTTAAATGTGGTGTATGTAATCTTCCGACTTCAACTGTACAAGTGATTATCCTGGCTTTCGCTAGCATCATTCTTTTATTGTTTTGTATAATCTAAAGTGGTAAAATGTAACGTGAACAAGTGTTATTACTAAAAACAAGCTTTTATCTTACAACCAACGTCCCGAGTCATTCATTTAAAGATGGTTATTCTATATTTTTGAAAGATGCAAATCCCTAGATCCTAGTATGCGGGTGCCTTTAGTCAGTAGCCTTACACGAGCCATGGCTTGTGTGAGCCGGAACAGCTCATAGGCTCCTGCTCCGATCTCCTGGTTCTGTAGCATGAGGCAGCTTGATGTAGGCTCTGTTTCTGTACAGCACTTTGAGATATCAGCTGATGTACGAAGGGCTATATAAATAAATTTGATGTACAAGTTTACCTCTTGGGTATGACACTACAAGCTTGGCACACCTGTATTTGGAGATTCTCCCATTCTACTCTGCAGATCCTCTCAAGCTATGTCAGGTTGGATGGGGAGTGTTGCTGCACAGCTATTTTCATGTCTCTCCAGAAATGTTCAAGTCCGGGCTCTGGCTGGGCCACTCAAGAACATTCAGACGGCTCAGAGCCACTTGTCTTGTCTGTGTGGTTAGCGTCGTTGTCCTGTTGGAAGGTGAACCTTCCCCTCAGTCTGAGGTCCTGAGCTCTCTGGAGCAGGTTTTCATCAAGGATCTCTCTGTACTTTGCTCCGTTCATCTTTGCCTCGATCCTGACTAGTCTCCTAGTCCTTGCCGCTGAAAAACATCCCCACAGCATGATGCTGCCAACACCACGCTTCACCAAAGTGATGGTGTCAGGTTTCCTCCAGACGTGACACTTGGCATTCAGGCCAAAGAGTGCAATCTTGGTTTTATCAGACCAGAGAATCTTGTTTCTCATGGTCTGAGACTCACTAGGTGCCTTTTGGCAAACTCCAAGCAGGCTGTCATGTGCCTTTTTACTGAGGAATGGCTTCCAACTGGCCACCATAAAGGCCTGATTTGGTGGAGTGCTGCAGCGATGGTTGTCCTTCTGGAATGTTCTCCCATCTCCACAGAGGAACTCCTTGGTCAGGTCCTTGGTCACCTCCCTGACCAAGGTCCTTCTCCCTCGATTGCTCAGCTTGGCCAGGCGGACCGCTCTAGGAAAGGACTTGGTGGTTCCAAACTTCTTCCATTTAAGAATGATGGAGGCCACTGTGTTCTTAGGGGACCTTCAATGCTGCAGACATTTTTTGGTACCCTTCCTCAGATCTGTGCCTCAACACAATCCTGTCTTGGAGATCTTAGGACAATTCCTTCGTCCTCATGGCTTGGTTTTTGCTGTGACATTCACTGTCAACTGTGGGACCTTTTAAAGGACAGTCGTGTCCCTTTCCAAAACATATCCAATCAATAGAATTTACCACAGGTAGACTCCAATCAACTTGTAGAAACATCTCAAGGATGATCAATGGAAACAGGATGCACCTGAGCTCAATTTCGAGTCTCATAGCAAAGGGTCTGAATACTTATGTAAATAAGGTGTTTCTGTTTTACAAATTTACAAAAATGTCTTAACATGTTTTCACTTTGTCATTATGGGGATTGTGTATAGATTGCTGAGGATTTTTATTTTATTTAATCTATTTTGCAATAAGGCTATAACCTGACAAAATTTGGAAAAGGTCAAGGGGTCTGAATACTTTCCAGTACCAGTCAAAAGTAGGGGTTTTCTTTATTTTTTACTATTTTCTACATTGTAGAATAATAGTGAATACCTCAACTATGAAATGACACATATGGAATCATGTAGTGACCAAAAAAGTGTTAAACAAATCAAAATATATTTTATATTTTAGATTCTTCAAAGTAGCCACCCTTTGCCTTGATGACAGCTTTGCACACGCTTGGCATTCTCTCAACCAGCTTCATGAGGTAGTCACTTGGAATGCATTTCAATTAACAGGTGTGCCTTGTTAAAAGTTAATTTGTGGAATTTCTTTCCTTAATTGCGTTTGAGCCAATCAGTTGTGTTGTGACAATGTAAGGTTGGTACACAGAATATAACCCTATTTAGTAATAGACTAGAGTCTATATTATGGCAAGAACAGCTCAAATAAGCAAAGAGAAATGACAGTCCATCATTACTTGAAGACATTAAGGTCAGTCAATACGGAACATTTCAAGAACTTTGAAAGTTTCTTCAAGTGCAGTCGCAAAAACCATCAAGCGCTATGATGAAATTTGCTCTCATGAGGACCGCCACAGGAAAGGAAGACCCAGAGTTATCTCTGCTGCAGAGGATAAGTTCATTAGAGTTACCAGCCTCAGAAATTGCAGCCCAATTAAATGCTTCAGAGTTCAAGTAACAGACACATCTCAACATCAACTGTTCAGAGGAGACTGTGTGAATCAGGCCTTCATGGTCGAATTGCTGAAAAGAAACCACTAAAGGACACCAATAAGAAGAAGAGACTTGCATGGGCCAAGAAACACGTGCAATGGACATTAGACTGGTGGAAATCTGTCCTTTGGTCTGATCAGTCCAAATTTGAGATTTTTAGTTCCAACTGCCGTGTCTTTGTGAGACGCAGAGTAGGTGAAAGGATTATCTCTGCATGCGTGGTTCCCACCGTGAAGCAGTGCGGAGGGGGTGTGATGGTGTGGAGGTGCTTTGCTGCTGACACTGTCAGTGATTTATTTAGAACTCAAGGCACACTTAACCAGCATAGTTACCACAGCATTCTGCAGCGATACGCCATCCCATCTGGTTTGCGCTTAGTGGGACTATTATTTGTTTTCAACAGGACAATGATCCAAAACACACCTCCAGGCTGTGTAAAGGCTATTTTACCAAGAAGGAGAGTGATGGAGTGCTGTATCAGATGACTTGACCTCAACCCAATTGAGATGGTTGGGGATAAGTTGGACCGCAAAAGGAAAAGTAGCCAACAAGTGCTCAGCATATATGGGAACTCCTTCAAGACTGTTGGAAAAGCATTCCAGGTTACTACCTCATGAAGCTGGTTAAGAAAATGCCAAGAGTGTGCAAAGCTGTCATCAAGGCAAAGGGCGGCTACTTTGAAGAAAGAAAAAAATTGGGTTACTAAGTGTTATTTCATTGTTTTGATGTCTTCACTATTATTCTACAATGTGGAAAATAGAAAAAATAAAGAAAAACCCTTGAATGAGTAGGTTTGTCCAAACTTTTGACTGGTTCTGGATATATATTTTTTTACAGACAATTGTTTTCGTTGTCATTCAACCATTGGCTTAAATGTGATTTTACCCACAGTTCTGATTTACTGAGACTAGTCATGTTACTCCGCCTCCCTCGCAGAGAAAGCATCCTTGCATCTTGATGTGGTAGGTGTAGAACCTGTGATGTTTTCTGGGGGACGTAGTACTACCCTTAGGCGGTATAGTGTGTGCTTCCAGGTTCTGTGCCCTGTAGAACTCAGCTCTGGCATGGCAAAAACTACAGCGACTCAACAACAAACGTATATCCTTCTGAAACGATCGAGTAAAGATGGTGTAGAGGAAGGGGTTACAGAGGGAGTTGATTGGGTAGAAGAGGACGAGAAGGATCTTGGAGTGGGAGACTGTGATGAGGGGCATGCGGAGAGCCGCCGAGATGCCGAAGAAGGAGATGGGTGCCATGCAGATGAAGTCGGTGAAGATTAGAACGGCCATGCGCTTGGCGATCTTGGAGTCACCGTGGCGGATTGCTAGGTCGGGGTTGTGGATGGACAGGTAGATGCGTACGTAGCAGCAGCAGATGATGAAAAAGGCAGTGACGTTGAGGAGGAGGAGGGCTACAACATACACCTGGGAGGCTAGGGACTCGATGTCCATGGGCAGGCAGATTGACACCTGGAGGATAAAATCAGGTAAATGTGTAATGCCCGTTTTACATCAACAATTTTCATGAAGTTATTTTACAGCAGAAATAAAAAGGCTCAGTTCAATGGAGATTGAAAGTGCTTTATAGTCTAGGACTAGGCTTAATCTGTTTCTGGTAAACCGGCCCTTTTGTTAATACATGCCCTAAACTAAAAATATACATATATATATATATACAGTGGGCAAAAAAAAGTATTTAGTCAGCCACCAATTGTGCAAGTTCTCCCACTTAAAAAGATGAGAGAAGCCTGTAATTGTCATCATAGGTACACTTCAACTATGACAGACAAAATGAGAAATAAAAATCCAGAAAATCACATTGTAGGATTTAAAAAAATGTATTTGCAAATTATGGTGGAAAATAAGTATTTGGTCAATAACAAAAGTTTATCTCAACCCTTTGTTGGCAATGACAGAGGTCAAACGTTTTCTGTAAATTTTCACGAGGTTTTCACACACTGTTGCTGGTATTTTGGCCCATTCCTCCATGCAGATCTCCTCTAGAGCAGTGATGTTTTGGGGCTGTGTTGGGCAACACGGACTTTCAACTCCCTCCAAAGATTTTCTATGGGGTTGAGATCTGGAGACTGGCTAGGCCACTCCAGGACCTTGAAATGCGTCTTACGAAGCCACTCCTTCGTTGCCCGGGCGGTGTGTTTGGGATCATTGTCATGCTGAAAGACCCAGACGCGTTTTATCTTCAATGCCCTTGCTGATGGAAGGCGGTTTTCACTCAATCTCACGATACATGTCCCCATTCATTCTTTCCTTTACACGGATCAGTCGTCCTGATCCCTTTGCAGAAAAACAGCCCCAAAGCATGATGTTTCCACCCCCATGCTTCACAGTAGGTATGGTGTTATTTGGATGCAACTCGGCATTCTTTGTCCTCAAAACATGACGAGTTGAGTTTTTACCAAAAAGTTATATTTTTGTTTCATCTGACCATATGACATTCTCCCAATCTTCTTCTGGATCATCCAAATGCTCTCTAGCGAACTTCAGACGGGCCTGGACATGTATTGGCTTAAGCAGGGGGAGACGTCTGGCATTGCATGATTTGAGTCCCTGGCGGCGTAGTGTGTTACTGATGGTAGGCTTTGTTACTTTGGTCCCAGCTCTCTGCAGGTCATTCACTAGGTCCCCCCGTGTGGTTCTGGGATTTTTGCTCACCGTTCTTGTGATAATTTTGACCCCACGGGGTGAGATCTTGCATGGAGCCCCAGATCGAGGGAGATTATCAGTGGTCTTGTATGTCTTCCATTTCCTAATAATTGCTCCCACAGTTGATTTCTTCAAACCAAGCTGCTTACCTATTGCAGATGCAATCTTCCCAGCCTGGTGCCGGTCTACAATTTTGTTTCTGGTGTCCTTTGACAGCTCTTTGGTCTTGGCCATAGTGGAGTTTGGAGTGTGACTTTTTGAGGTTGTGGACAGGTGTCTTTTATACTGATAACAAGTTCAAACAGGTGCCGTTAATACAGGTAACGAGTGGAGGACAGAGGAGCCTCTTAAATAAGAAGTTACAGGTCTGTGAGAGCCAGAAATCTTGCTTGTTTGTAGGTGACCAAATACTTATTTTCCACCATAATTTGCAAATAAATTCATAAAAAATCCTACAATTTGATTTTCTGGATTTCTTTTCTCATTTTGTCTGTCATAGTTGAAGTGTACCTATGATGAAAATTACAGGCCTCTCATCTTTTTAGTGGGAGATCTTGCACAATTGGTGGCTGACTAAATACTTTTTTGCCCCACTGTATTTTCAAATTCTGCTGACCTTAGTGTAGCTGCTGACTCCGAGGACAGGAAGCAGAGCGGCCAATAGGGAGAAGCCCCACCCTCCAGCCATCATGGCTACCACATGCCTCAGCCGCAGCCTTTTGTTCTTGTGCATGGCGTTGGTGATGGTGTGCCACCGCTCTAACGTTATAATAGTCAGCGTGTAGACCGACAGCTCACTGGCGAACACTGTCAGGAACCCCGCCACACCACAGCCCGCACCCGTCTGCCAGAACGTGGCGTGGTTGTAGTATTCCTACAATAAAATACAACTTTATTATTGGATATGGACTCGAACTGCTACAACACAACTTTATAATTGGATATGGATTAGAACTCCTACAATAAAATACAACTTTATTATTGGATATAGACTAGAACTCCAACTTCACAACTTTATTATTGGATATGAACTAGAACTCCTACAATAAAATGCAACTTTATTATTGGATGTAGACTAGAACTCCTACAATACAATACAACTTTAGTGTCCAAATAGGAAAGAGTCATTACAGAAATATAAACATTGGAAAGCAAGCATTACAGGGTCAGCCGCAGTGCAAGCCCCCTGGAGAAGTTTAGGAGTTATGTTCTGCCTTGATCAAGGGGTCAATGGTAGGTGGTTGGTAGTAATGTACTGAACTGAAAAGAGCAGCCCAAAGAAGCCAGTTCAGTCCCCACCTTTTCATAGCCCAACTTGAGACTTGAACCAGTGACCTTCTGATATACCTCTCTAAGTCTTTGGGCTATGTACCTTGCGTGAGTGGTAGTCCATGGCTGCAATGAGGAGGAGGTAGACCCCCATGCAGAGGTCTGCGAAGGCCAGGTTACACATCAAGAACCGAGAGACATTGAGCTTCTGGTGGCTGGTGAGTAGAATGATAAAAAATGTAAAAAATATAATCAATTACTTGAATATAAGTTGCAATTAAAGCATTGTTTTAATGATATTTTCTTATTCAAGCAACATTTCTTAGTAGACCACATGGTCAGTTTACGCAAGAGGATAAGAGTTGAGCACATTCTTTCCTGTAGAATTAAATGGATTACAAACCATTCATTCCAATTCAATTGGTTTGGAATCTATCCCTGACAAAGATGGTTGGCATTATCAGCACACTTGTCCAGAGACATGCAGGTCTATGACATTGACCACTAGTTAATCCTAAATCTCTTTTCTCTCCCTTTACCTGATTATCAGTACGACCAGCACGACCATGTTCCCGGCCACAGCGAATACAGCGATGAGCCAGGTGACTGAACGGAGGAAGGAGTATCCCAGCAGATCCTCACAGGGGTTGAAGGCGTCGGACTCCGGGGTGCACTGGAAGGGTCCAGGACACAGGCTCAGCTGCAGGTCTGGGTATTGGAGGTTGATGTCGTACAGGTCTGTCACATTGTCTGCCGAGTGGTCCCTGTAGAAAAGGGGAAGACAACATGGATTTGCTCAACGTTAGGTGTAGGAGGTAGAGACCGCCACCCCAAAAAGAAAATGGTCAATCAAGGGAAAAACATTTCGAAAGCCTGAAACTTTCCCCTGATACATGGTGGAAATATTGTCTTACATGATTTCATCATCGTCATCGCACAGCCTTCTGAGGGTCGGAGAGAGTGCAAGGACAACTTTTTCCCTTTGGATGGATAAAGAGAAAAGGTTAGTAGAGTAGATCCTTGAGTGTCAACCTTTTTGTTTACCTGTGATGAGCACCTATGTGTATTTGTATTTATTAAGGATCCGCATTAGCTACTGCCACGGCAGCAGCTACTCTTCCTGGGGTCCAGCAACATTAAGGCAGCTATATACAATTTAAAATATTACATGACATTTCCCAATACATTTAGTGTGTTCCCTCACTCCACTATGTGGCGGAGGAATCAGAATTAGTTGGGTGACATGGATAAATAAGATGTTTTATTCATCTAATATGCGAGATACTTGTCATTAGAATGTATCCTTTTGGACTATAGTGTTGGCAGTTGCACTTTTTTCTAAGCTGGGGCTCAGTCATTTGGGGCCCAGAGAGGGGAGAGGTCAGTCTTGTCTTTTACATGTCTCTGGTGCTATGCAGAATATCAGAAAGGGAAGAGGACAGGATGGAACCCTGCCTTTTTTTTTTTTTTGCCTTTATTTAACCAGGCAAGTCAGTTAAGAACAAATTCTTATTTTCAATGACGGCCTGGGAACAGTGGGTTAACTGCCTGTTCAGGGGCAGAACGACAGATTTGTACCTTGTCAGCTCGGGGGTTTGAACTTGCAACCTTCCGGTTACTAGTCCAACGCTCTAACCACTAGGCTACGCTGCTTCACATGTGAATGTATCTGTTAAACCATGTGAAGGGATGGCGTGAGGGGGGAACCAATTAATTAAGTCACTCCCCTCAGTGAGCTTGTCCAGGAGTGGGGAGAAGAGGGGGTTTACTTGAGATGGGAGTATATAGCGTTGACAATTGAGTTATGGCTTGGATGAGGTAATGTTTTGGTACTATGAAGTACCAGGAACGAGATTAGAACCTCGTTTTAGAGACCAAACTGAGAGATAATTTATAGCGAATGCAATCTGGCTAAGGGATACTCCTTTCTCAAGTAAAAGGCCCTTTGTGAAGAGTTCCTAAGATCTGTGGTCTTTCACGTACAGTGAGGGAAAAAAGTATTTGATCCCCTGCTGATTTTGTACGTTTGCCCACTGACAAAGAAATGATCAGTCTATAATAAGGTTTTTTTGAACAGTGAGAGACAGAATTACAACTAAAAAAATGTTATAAATTGATTTGCATTTTAATGAGAGAAATAAATATTTGACCCCTCTGCAAAACATGACTTAGTACTTGATGGCAAAACCCTTGTTGGCAATCAGAGGTCAGATGTTTCTTGTAGTTGGCCACCAGGTTTGCACACATCTCAGGGGGATTTTGTCCCACTCCTTTGCAGATCTTCTCCAAGTCATTAAGGGTTTGAGGCTGACGTTTGGCAACTTGAACCTTCAGCTCCCTCCACAGATTTTCTATGGGATTAAGGTCTGGAGACTGGCTAGGCCACTCCAGGACCTTCATTTTCTTCTTCTTGAGCCACTCCTTTGTTGCCTTGGTCGTGTGTTTTGGGTCATTGTCATGCTGGAATACCCATCCACGACCCATTTTTAATGCCCTGGCTGAGGGAAGGAGGTTCTCACCCAGGATTTGAAGGTACATGGCCCGTCCATCGTCCCTTTGATGCGGTGAAGTTGTCATGTCCCCCTTAGCAGAAAAACACCCCCAAAGCATAATGTTTCCACCTCCATGTTTGACGGTGGGGATGGTGTTCTTGGGGTCATAGGCAGCATTGCTCCTCCTCCAAACACGGCGAATTGAGTTGATGCCAAAGAGCTCCATTTTGGTCTCACCTGACCACAACACTTTTACCCAGTTGTCCTCTGAATCATTCAGATGTTCATTGGCAAACTTCAGATGGGCATGTATATGTGCTTTCTTGAGCAGCGGGACCTTGCGGGCGCCGCATGATTTCAGTCCTTCACTGCGTAGTGTGTTACCAATTGTTTTCTTGGTGACTATGGTCCCAGCTGCCTTGATATCATTGGCAAGCTCCTCCTGTGTAGTCCTGGGCTGATTCCTCACAGTTCTCATGATCATTGCAACTCCACGAGGTGAGATCTTGCATGGAGCCCCAGGCCGAGGGAGATTGACAGTTCTTTTGTGTTTCTTCCATTTGCGAATAATCGCACCAACTGTTGTCACCTTCTCACCAAGCTGCTTGGCGATGGTCTTCTAGCCCATTCCAGCATTGTGTAGGTCTACAATCTTGTCCCTGACATCCTTGGAGAGCTCTTTGGTCTTGGCCATGGTGGAGAGTTTGGAATCTGATTGATTGATTGCTTCTGTGGACAGGTGTCTTTTATACAGGTAACACGCTGCGATTAGGAGCACTCCTTTAAGAGTGTGTTCCTAATCTCAGCTCGTTACCTGTATAAAAGACACCTGGGAGACAGAAATCTTTCTGATTGAGTGGGGGTCAAATACTTATTTCCCTCATTAAAATGCAAATCAATTTATAACATTTTTGACATGCATTTTTCTGGATTTTGTTGTTATTCTGTCTCTCACTGTTCAAATAAACCTACCATTAAAATTATAGACTGAGCATTTCTTTGACAGTGGGCAAATGTACAAAGTCAGCAGGTGATCAAATACTTATTTCCCTCACTGTAAATTGAGAGGGGTGTATCTTTGCTATAAAAGATCTGTTGCCATTATGTTGGGACTCTCAACAATTCATTATAGATAGTGAGTTGTTGAAAGTCAAAGGGCTATTGTAAAGCTCATATTATTAAAGATGAAGTTTAAGTATAACTCTGACTGGTGTGTGGTTTGTAACTCTCCTCATTTGGTAATACAGGAAATTGCCATGACAACTATCACATACAGTTGAAATCGGAAGTTTACATACACTTAGGTTGGAGTCATTAAAACTCATTTTTCAACCACTTCACACATTTCTTGTTAATTAACAAACTATAGTTTTGGCAAGTCAGTTAGGACATCTACTTTGTGCATGACACAGGTACTTTTTCCAACAATTGTTAACAGACAGATTATTTCACTTATCATTCACTGTATCACAATTCCAGTGGGTCAGAAGTTTACATACACTAAGTTAACTGTGGCTTTAAACAGCTTGGGAAATTCCAGAAAATTATGACATGGCTTTAGAAGCTTCTGACAGGCTAATTTACATCATTTGAGTCAATTTAAGGTGTACCTGTGGAGGTATTTCAAGGCCTACCTTCAAACTCTGTGCCTCTTTGCTTGACATCATGGGAAAATCAAAAGAAATCAGCCAAGACCCCAGGAAAAAAATTGTAGACCTCCACAAGTCTGGTTCATCCTTGGGAGCAATTTCCAAACGCCTGAAGGTACCACATTCATCTGTACAAACAATAGTGCGCAAGTATAAACACCATGGGACCACGCAGCCGTCATACCGCTCAGGTAGGAGATGCGCTCTGTCTCCTAGAGATTAACATACTTTGGTGCGAAAAGTGCAAATCAATCCTAGAACAACAGCAAAGGACCTTGTGAAGATACTGGAGGAAACGGGTACAAAGGTATCTATATCCACAGTAAAACGAGTCCTATATCGACATAACCTGAAAGGCTGCTCAGAAAGGAAGAAGCCACTGCTCCAAAACCGCCCAAAAAAAGACAGACTACGGTATGCAACTGCACATGGGGACAAAGATCGTATTTTTGGGAGAAATGACCGCTGGTCTGATGAAACAAAAATAGAACTGTTTGGCCATAATCACCATCGTTGTTTGGAGGAAAAAGGGGGAGGCTTGCAAGCCCGAAGAACACGATCCCAACCGTGAAGCACAGGGGTGGCAGCATCATGTAGTGGGGGTGCTTTGCTGCAGGAGGGACTGGTGCACTTCACCAAATAGATGGCATCACGAGGCAAGAAAATTATGTGGATATATTGAAGCAACATCTCAAGACATCAGTCAGGAAGTTAAAGCTTGGTCGCAAATGGGGAAGACTGGACAATGACCCCATGCATACTTCCGAAGTTGTGACAACAAAGTGAAGGTATTGGAGTGGCCATTACAAAGCCCTGACCTCAATCCTATAGAACATTTGTTGGCAGAACTGAAAAAGCGTGTGCGAGCAAGGAGGCCTACAAACCTGACTCAGTTACACCAGCTCTGCCAGGAAGAATGGGCCAAAATTCACCCAACTTATTGTGGGAAGCTTGTGGAAGGCTACCCGAAACGTTTTACCCAAGTTAAACCATTTAAAGGCAATGCTACCAAATACTAATTGAGTGTATGTAAACTTCTGACCCACTGGGAATGTGAAAAAAAAATAAAAGCTGAAATAAATCATTCTTTCTACTATTATTCTGACATTTCACATTCTTAAAATAAAGTGGAAAATAAAGTGGTGATCCTAACTGACCTAATGCAGGGAATGTTTACTAGGATTAAATGTCAGGAATAGTGAAAAACTGAGTTTAAATGTATTTGGCTAAGGTGTACGTAAACTTCCGACTTCCGAATACATTACAACAGCCATGTGTACGTGCGTGTCTTATCATGTGTATGTGTGTCTCAGCCTGTGTGTGTCTCTTCAGTCCCTGCTGTTCCATAAGATGTTTTTAAAAAATCTGATTCTACTGCTTGCATTAGTTACCTGATGTGGAACAGAGTTCCATGTAACCATGGCTCTATGTAGTACTATGCACCTCCCATAGTCTGTTCTTGACTTGGGGATTGTGTAGAGGCCTTTGGTGGCATGTCTTGTGGGGTATGCATGGGTGTCTGAGCTGTGTGCTAGTAATTTAGACAGACACCTCGGTGCATTCAGCATGTCAACACTTCTTACAATAACTGTGTGGCGAAATCCTGCACGGAGCCTTCACCGTGCGCTGCCACTTTAAGAGCGCATCAGCAGTAAGGAAGGAGGAAATAAAGACAGCTCGTTCAGCTGTTTGGGGAGGGGCTCTTGGGTGGCGCGACAGTTTGTGTGTGCTGTGCTGCAGAAGTTTTGTTTTCAGCGTGTGTAGTTTATAAAGTATTTAACTCAATCATCGGTGTGATCGCTACAACTGGTAGTGATAAACTCAATCCATCCTCCACCATGAGAGATTTACATGTTTATTATTCATACTAGCTCTCCATGTACATTTAAGGGACAGCCGTGCTGCCCAGTTCTGAACCAATTGTAATTTTTTCGAAGTCTCTCTTTGTGGCACCTGACCACACGTCTGAAGAGTAGTGCAGGTGCGACAAAACTAGGGCCTGTAGGACCTGCCTTGTTGATGGTGTTGTTTAAAAGGCTTTATTATGGACAGACTTCTCCCGATCTTAGCTACTGGTGTATCAACATGTTTTGACCATGACAGTTTACACTCCAAGCAGTTTGGTCACCCCAACTTGCTAAATTTTCACATTATTTATTACAATATTTAGTTGAGGTTTAGGGTTTAGTGAATGATTTGTCCCAAATACAATGCTTTTAGTTTTAGAAATATTTATGGATGTGTACCTACTTGTCTTTGCGTTGCCAGGTGTGAAAGGCACAGCAGTGGCTGGGGTAAGTCATCTCTGCCACCTCCAGCTCTAGGAGGCTTTCTAGAGGAGGTAGAGTCTTCAGGTAGGGGGTAGAACGGGCAATCAGGACCTTTAAATGTTCCAAGCCTCGACGGGGGAGTGTGTCGAGAGCTGTGGAGGAGACGTCACTGGGCAACACACACAAGATACAGGAAACACCCAAGTCAAATGTTGACACATTTTTTCCTACCTATTACAATATAACTTTATTGTCCATAGTTACAGCGAACAATGAAAAACTATCTTCTGCTCTCTTCATTTCTCAACCCCTCCCACACATCACACAGTTGAGAGTAGCACAGGGTAAAGCTGCAGTGCAGCACCCCTGGATGGAGAGCATGTTGTGTGGTTAAAGACCTTGCTCAAGAGCCCAATGGTAGGGGATTATTATTAGGATATGAACCCAGCAGCTCTCCAGTTGATGGATCAATTTCTCCCTTTTTTCCCAAGCGCCTAGCCCGGGAATCCAGAAGGCGACCTTTCGGCTACAGGCCCAACTCCTTAGCCGCTCGGGCTACCTACCCCCAAGACCTAACCCTAAACTTTCACCTTAACACATTTTTACACTTTTGTTTTTAACAATGTTAAGCAGGATGCAAACAAACAATACAACAAGACAAGATACCATTACAATCTAACAAATACAGGAGACCTGGCCGCCAAATTGTGTATATACACTGAACAAAAATATAAACACAACATGCAACAATTTCAAAGAGTTACAGTTCATATAAGAAAATCTGTCAATTGAAATCAATTCATTAGGCCCAAACCTATGAATTTCACATGACTGGGAATACAGATATGCATCTGTTGGTCACAGTGAGCATTTGCCCACTGAATTCGGTTACGACGCAGAACTGCAGTCAGGTCAAGATCCCAGTGAGGATGATGAGCATGCAGATGAGCTTCCCTGAGATGGTTTCTGACTGTTTGTGCAGACATTCTTTGGTTCTGCAAACCCACAGTTTCATCAGCTGTCCGGGTGGCTGGTCTCAGACGATCCTAACAGGAGAAGAAGCAGGATGTGGAGGTCCTGGGCTGGCATGGTTACACTTGGTCTGCGGTTGTGAGGCCGGTTGGACGTACTGCCAAACGATGTTAGAGGCGGCTTATGGTAGAGAAATTAACATTAAATTCTCTGGCAACAGCTCTGGCGGACATTCCTGCAGTCAGTATGCCAATTGCAAACTCCCTCAACTTGAGACATCTGTGGCATTGTGTTGTGTGCCAAAACTACACATTTTAGTGGCCTTTTAGTGACCCCAGCACAAGGTGCACCTGTGTAATGATCATGCTGTTGAATCAGCTTCTTGATATGCCACATCTGTCAGGTGGATGGATTATCTTGTCAAAGAAGAAATGCTCACTAGCAGGGATGTAAACAAATTTGTGTCAAAGTTTTTTGTGCATATGGAAAATTTTCGGGGATAATTTATTTCAGCTCATGAAACATGGGACCAACACTTTACATGTTGCATTTATATTTGTGTTCAGTATATCTTCAATATTAAAGCTGATCTGTTCAAGTGCAATCCCTCAGCTGTGTTCCCTTTGTTATCATTCAAATCAAATCAAAGTTTATTTGTCACGTGCGCCGAATACAATCGGTTTAGACCTTACAGTGAAATGCTTACTTACAGGCTCTAACCAATAGTGCAAAAAAGGTATTAGGTGAACAATAGGTAGGTAAAAAAATAAAACAACAGTAAAAAGACAGGCTATATACAGTAGCGAGGCTATAAAAGTAGCGAGGCTACATACAGACAGCGGTTAGTCAGGCTGAGGTAGTATGTACATGTAGATATGGTTAAAGTGACTATGCAAATATGATGAACAGAGAGTAGCAGTAGCGTAAAAGAGTGGTTGGCGGGTGGTGGGTGGGACACAATGCAAATAGTCCGGGTAGCCATTTGATTACCTGTTCAGGCATCTTATGGCTTGGGGGTAAAACTGTTGAAGCCTTTTTGTCCTAGACTTGGCACTCCGGTGCGGCTTGCCATGCGGTAGTAGAGAACAGTCTGTGGCTGGGGTCTTTGACAATTTGTAGGGCATTCCTCTGACACCGCCTGGTGTAGAGGTCCTGGATGGCAAGCAGCTTAGCCCCAGCGATGTACTGGGCCGTACGCACTACCCTCTGTAGTGCCTTGCGGTCAGAGGCCGAGCAATTGCCGTACCAGGCAGTGATGCAACCAGTCAGGATGCTCTTGATGTTGCAGCTGTAGAACCTTTTGAGGATCTTAGGACCCATGCCAAATATTTTTAGTTTCTTGAGGTGGAATAGGCTTTGTCGTGCCCTTATCACGACTGTCTTGGTGTGTTTGGACCATTCTAGTTTGTTGTTGATGTGGACAACAAGGAACTTGAAGCCCTCAACCTGCTCCATTACAGCCCCGTTGATGAGAATGGGGGTGTGCTCAGTCCTTGTCCTGTAGTCCACAATCATCTCCTTAGTCTTGGTTACGTTGAGGGATAGGTTGTTATTCTGGCACCACCCGGCCAGGTCTCTGACCTCCTTCCTATAGGCTGTCTCGTTGTTGTTGGTGATCAGGCCTACCACTGTTGTGTCGTCTGCAAACTTAATGATGGTGTTGGAGTCGTGCCTGGCCATGCAGTCGTGGGTGAACAGCAAGTACAATAGGGGACTGAGCACGCACCCCTGGGGGGCTCCAGTGTTGAGGATCAGCGTGGCAGATGTGTTGCTACCTACCCTCACCACCTGGGGGCGACCCGTCAGGAAGTCCAGGATCCAGTTGCAGAGGGAGGTGTTTAGTCCCATCCTTAGCTTAGTGATGAGCTTTGAGGGCACTATGGTGTTGAACGCTGAGCTGTAGACAATGAATAGCATTCTCACATAAGTGTTCCTTTTGTCCAGGTGGGAAAGAGTAGTGTGGAGTGCAATAGAAATTGCATCATCTGTGGATCTGTTTGGGCGGTATGCAAATTGGAGTGGGTCTAGGGTTTCTGGGATAATGGTGTTGATGTGAGCCATTACCAAAGCACTTTCAAAGCACTTCATGGCTACGGACAGGAGTGCTACGGGTCTGTAGTCATTTAGGCAGGTTGCCTTTGTGCTCTTGGGCACAGGGACTATGGGGGTCTGCTTGAAACATGTTGGTATTACAGACTCAATCAGGGACACATTGAAAATGTCAGTGAAGACACCTGCCAGTTGGTCAGCACATGCCCGGAGCACACGTCCTGGTAATCCGTCTGGCCCCACAGCCTTGTGTATGTTGACCTGTTTAAAGGTCTTACTCGTCGGCTACGGAGAGCGTGATCACACAGTCATCAGGAACAGCTGATGCTCTCATGCATGCCTCAGTGTTGCTTGCCTCTAAGCGAGCATAGAATTGATTTAGCTTGCCTGGTAGGCTCATGTCACTGGGCAGCTTGCGGCTGTGCTTCCCTTTGTAGTCTGTAATAGTTTGCAAGCCCTGCCACGTAAGACGAGCGTCGGAGCTGGTGTGGTATGATTCAATCTTAGCCCTGTATTGATCCTTTCCCTGTTTGATGGTTCGTTGCAGGGCATAGCAGGATTTCTTGTAAGCTTCCGGGTTAGAGTCCCGCACCTTGAAAGAGGCAGCTCTCCTCTTTTAGCTCAGTGCGAATGTTTCCTGCAATTCATGGTTTCTGGTTGGGGTACATGCAGTCACTGTGGGGACGATGTACTCGATGCACTTATTGATAAAGCCAGTGTGTGGAGTACAGGAGATCTATAATTTTTTTCCCTCTGGTTGCACATTTAACATGTTGATAGAAATTTGGTAGAACTGATTTGCGTTTCCCTGCATTAAAGTCTCCGGCCACTAGGAGCACCGCCTCTGGGTGAGTGGTTTCCTGTTTGCTTATTTCCTTATACAGCTGACTGAGTGCGGGCTTAATGCCAACGTCTGTCTATAGTGGTAAATAAACTGCCACGAAAAGTATAAATGAAAACTCTCTAGGCAAGTAGTTTGGCCTGCAATCACAATATACTCTACTTCAGGGGAGCAAAATCTAGAGAGTTCCTTAGATTTCGTGCACCAGTTGTTGTTTACAAATATGCACAGACGTCTTACCGGAGTGTTCTGTTCTATCTTGCCGGTGCAACATATATCCCGCTAGCTGAATATCCATCCACGACTCCGTAAAACATAGGATATTACAGTTTTTGATGTCCCGTTGGTAGGATATTCGTGATCGTACCCCGTCTTGTTTATTGTCCAATGATTGCACGTTGGCGAGTAGTATCGACAGTAACGGAGGCTTTCCCTCTCGCCTTTCCCGGGTCCTGACCAGGCATCCGGCTCTTTGTCCTCTGTACCTGCGTCGTTTCCTCTTGCAAATAACGGGGATGTTGGCCCTGTCGGGTGTTTGGAGAGTGTCTTGTGCGTCTTGCTTGTTGAAGAAAAAAATCTTTGTCTAATCCGAGGCGAGTGATCACTGTCCTGATATCAGAAGCTCTTTTTCTAATCTGAGATGAGTGATCGCTGTCCTGATATCAGAAGCTCTTTGTCTAATCCGAGGTGAGTGATCGCTGTCCTGATATCTAGAAGCTCTTTGTCTAATCCGAGGTGAGTGATCGCTGTCCTGATATCTAGAAGCTCTTTTTTGCCATAAGATACGGTTGCAGAAATATTATGTACAAAATAAGTTACAAATAACGCGGGAAAAAACACACAACAGCACAATTGGTTGGGCGCCTGTAAAACTGCTGCCATTTCTTCCGGTGCAATTTTTCGACCTGCAGATGGGCCTTTTCTGGGATCTTTTATTTTATGAAACATGGGAACAACATTTTACATGTTGCGTTTATATTTTTGTTCAGTATAGATTACAGCATGCTTTTGTTAACAAGCATCAAACTTGTTTTATTTAACTTTTTAATGAATAATAATTAAGAAACCTCTCCAATCAGGATTAGACCCACCCGTTGTATAACACAGCATAAACCACAAGGTCTCTATGATAACAGGTCTCAGTAGTCACATTTAGTGTCCATGTAATCTTTACATGTACTGTATAACTAATGTGTATCTTTGACATTTCCAGTTATAGATGGGGAAATAGGAAATACTGGGGCTCCATAGAGGTCAGTGTGGCAGGAAGAATCCCACCGGGCACACAAATAAAATACATTTTTACTTGTCACATGCTTCGTAAACAACAGGTGTGGACTAACAGTGAAATGCTTACTTACGTGCCCTTCCCAACAATGCAGAGTGAAAGAAGATAACACATAATAATAATAATAATAAAAGTAATAATACTGTAGATACACAATGAGTTGGCTATACGATAACTTGGCTATATGCAAAGGGTACCAGTACAAAGGGTACCAGTACAAAGGATACCAGTACAAAGGATACCAGTACAAAGGGTACCAGTACAAAGGGTACCAGTACAAAGGGTACCAGTACAAAGGGTACCAGTACAAAGGATACCAGTACAAAGGATACCAGTACAAATGGTACCAGGGGTCAAAAAAGGTTTGCGCAAAAAGGGTCAATGCAGAAAGTCCAGGTAGGTTATTTCGTTAACTATTTACCTAACTATTTAGCAGTCTTATGGCTTGGGGGTAGAAGCTGTTCAGGGTCCTGTTGGTTCCAGACTAGGTGCATCGGTACCGCTTGCTGTGCGGTAGCAGAGTGAACAGTCTATGACTTGGGTGGCTGGAGTCTGACAATTTTTAGGGCCTTCCTCTGACACCTCCTGGTATCGAGGTCCTGAATTGCAGGGAGCTCGGCCCCAGTGATGTACTACAATGTACACAATACCCTCTAGCGCCTTGCAGTTTGATGCCAAGTAGTTGCCATACCAAGCGGTGATACAGCCAGTCAAGATGCTCTCAACGGTGCAGCTTCAATACTTTTTGTGGATCTGAGGACACATGCCAAATCTTTTCAGCATCTTTAGGGGGAAGAGGCGGTGTCATGCCCTCTTCACGACTGTGTTGGTGTGTGTGGACCATGATAGATCCTTAGTGATCTGGACACTGAGGTATTTGAAGCTCTTGACCCGCTCCACTACAGCCCCGTTGATGTGAATGGGGCTGTGCTCAGCCCTCCGTTTCCTGTAGTCCTGGTTGAATCACGTTGTTTCCACGTCATTTCGATGAAATGATGTGGAACCAACATGGAATAGACGTTGAATTGACATCTGTGCAGTGGGATGATTATGTTATAGGAATGGACTGTATTGAAGGTGAATGTTACATAAGAGTTCTCTAAGGAAGTATTCACTTACAGCACAGTTGGCCCTGATGCTCCTTCAAAGGCATCTTCATGAATGTTCCTCAGATACCTGTTGTCTTTCAGAATCCTACACGAGAAAACCATCACATGATACACATAGTATTAAATCATGTTTGTCTTTATCACAATGGAAGTTATATACTTGCAATAAATGAGTGGAATATGGGTGTTTTGCTTTTGTATTCTGATGTTTGACCCTTTTGTTTTCTCTTCTCTAAAACCTAGTAGTTTTTCTATGGATGCCCGACAGATCCTCAGCTCTACTAAGCTTTGTTTGTTTAGACTCATGTTTTTGTGATCGTTTTTATTATTTTCAATTAGGTACACAAGACAGAAAAAACAGCAGTGTTTTTACAGAGTCATAAGTTGATGAAAGAGAAAATATGTTTCTTTCACTCACCCCATGTATGCGTCCTACAGATATTTCCATGTTTATAATGTCCATGAATGATAACAGCCACTGCTGTCTGCTTAAAGAATGAGGAGCCTGCCAACGTGAAGCTATCATCTTTTTGGCTGTTGTTAACCCAGCCAGCCAAATACGTTGCTGTTTGACAGATAGGTCTAAAGTCATGTCCTCATTTGACAATAAAATAGATGGTGAACATTTCTAACCATTATGTCAATGAGACCGGATGAAACACAACCACAGAAACGTAAAACCCCTGGGCACTCACAGACCATATGAAAAAATTGCCAGGAGCCCCCTGAGGGTACAGTGAGCAATTTGGGGATTGTCTGGCTTTCACCTTGAATAGTTTGCATGGTGTGCAGTAAGTTATATGGGCAACATTGTAATGTATCATTTGGTGGTTGGGGTTTCTTGAGGAAAATTATATGTTGGACAAAACCCTTTTCCAATTAGTCACAGTAGTACACACAGAGGTCTTTCTTCCACGATGCATGGGTAGGGATTGGTTTATGACTCATTTTCAGAGAATGTAATTTAGAGACAATCCCTGGCTCCCAGTGGCTGGGCTGATGACCGAAATTCATAGATTAGGGCCTAATGAATTTATTTAAATTGATCGTTTTCCTTCTATGAACTGTAACTCAGTAAAATCTTCGAAATTGTTGCATGTTGCGTTTCTATTTGTGTTCAGTAAATGAATGTTTAGACTCATTGAAAGCGATTCTGGCGAGATCAAGATGTTGCATCCCGCCGCCACAGCGTGGCACAGGGTAAAGTAAACAACATGGCACCCACTCAATGTTGTGTCTTCCAAGATGTTATTTTACTGGTACATCGAGTTTCTTTGATTAACCAAGCCTTTGACACATCTCTGAAGTAACAGCAACCAAGGCTTAGCAAAAACCACAAGAGCAGCTCCTGTTTAGATGTTGTGTGAGTGCTTGCACGTGTTTGTGTGTTCAGGCACTTCATTGTAAGAACTGAAACTAAGCAGGAAGCGGAAGAAGAGGTTCATTGTTTGAGAGGAATTACATACAGTTTATCCAGCTTTGTTCCGTTGAAAGCGTGCGACTTGATTTCTTTGAATCCATTTTTTATAATTTTCCTGAAAGAAACATTTTCACACTTAATTTCAATTGGTTGTTATCAGCTTGACCGATTTCCAATTGCTTACATACAGCAGTAATGGATTGAAAAACATAATTCACAAGTGCTGTCCTAAACCCTGGATTTGATGAAAATTATCATGGTTACCGCAATCAATTAGATGAGATTGAATTAAATCAGCAGTGAAACAATTCTTACATTAAACACCCAGATGAGATCTTTTTCTCATCACTGATCTGAACACGTGGTGAGACAAAATGAAATCTAAGAAATGTATTCATTTTCTCACAAAAATTGGATATCCTATAGTATGGCTGTTTGGAGTATGGCTCCAAATAAGTAATACTATTGGACTCATACTCACATGTACACACTCTCCTCTGTGATCCCTTGAAAGGCATTGGCAGGTATACTGTGGAGCTGCATGTTGTCTCCCAGCTCACTGCACACAGAAGAAGAGAAGAGGATAGGGGAGAAGAGAAGAGGATAGAAGAGAAGAGGATAGGAGAGGACATATATATATTTTTTTAATTTTACCTTTATTTCACTAGGCAAGTCAGTTAAGAACAAATTCTTATTTTCAATGACAGCCTAGGAACAGTGGGTTAACTGCCTGTTCAGAGGCAGAACGACAGATTTGTACCTTGTCAGCTCGGGGATTCGAACTTGCAACCTTTCGGTTACTAGTCCAACGCTCTAACCACTAGGCTACCCTGCCACCCCAGGGAGAGAAGAGAGGATAGGAGAGAAGAGGAAAGGAGGGGAGAGAAAAGAAGCGTCAGCAGGAACAGCGTCAGCAAGCTAATAACACAAACAAAAGACAATCAATGCAGCAGCGGGGATCAGAGCAGGGAACAGAGCAGGGATCAGAGCAGGGATCAGAGCAGGGATCAGAGCAGGGAACAGAGCAGGGAACAGAGCAGGGAACAGAGCAGGGAACAGAGCAGGGAACAGAGCAGGGATCAGAGCAGGGATCAGAGCAGGGATCAGAGCAGGGAACAGAGCAGGGATCAGAGCAGGGAACAGAGCAGGGAACAGAGCAGGGAACAGAGCAGGGAACAGAGCAGGGATCAGAGCAGGGATCAGAGCAGGGAACAGAGCAGGGAACAGAGCTGGGGATCAGAGCTGGGGAACTGACAAATATAGGGGAGGTAATGAACAGGTGATTAGTGAGTCCAATATCGCTGATGCGCGTGACGAGGGAAGGTTGGTGTGTGTAATGGATGATAGGAGTGCGTGATACAGGGTAGCCTGACATCCTCAAACATATTCCACATTAAATGCTACTAATCATTCACATCTGTTAATTTCCAGCTACCAATGAGAAGTGGACATTTTAAAAGTGGTCAGAAATGTCAGTTTAAAGCATACCTGCATTAGCCACATTATTTAAAGAATTTGTTAAAATATTATCAATAAGGGTGGCAGATGATCTGGTCAGATAGCTGGAGTATAAAGTATTTCAAATGTCAGATGTTAGTGAGTGGTTCTCACTTTTAAATACATTTATGTTGTAATCACCCAAAAGAAAACACATTTGTATCTCCATGAATAATCAAATCCAAGGTTGATCCAAAGATATGAATGAAACTACCAATGTCAGAATCGTGTGGCCGATAGATGCATCCAATACCACATTTTTATCAACCAAAAAATGAACAGGAGGGAATTTCTATGAAAAGAGATTCAACACCAATGTCAGATGCAAGTGCGAGGTCAACAATACAAATAAATGAAAATGTTCATGAACAAAAATGGACACTCCTCCCACTCTTGAGGTTCTACAGTGGTGAACAGCATTATAAGGAAACATGTCATAAAGAGAAGAGAAAAGGAAAGGAGAGCAGGGATAGGAGAGAAGAGAAGAGTAAAGGATAGGAGAGCAGGGATAGGAGAGAAGAGTAAAGGATAGGAGAGAAGAGAAGAGAAAAGGATAGGAGAGCAGGGATAGGAGAGAAGAGAAGAGGAAAGGATAGGAGAGCAGGGATAGGAGAGAAGAGAAGAGTAAAGGATAGGAGAGCAGGGATAGGAGAGAAGAGAAGAGGAAAGAATAGGAGAGCAGGGATAGGAGAGAAGAGGAAAGGATAGAAGAGAAGAGTAAAGGAGAGAAGAGGAGAAGAGAGACGAGTGAAGAGAGAAGAGTGACGAGAAGAGCGGAAAGAAGCAAAGAGAAGAGAAGAGATACTAAATATCATTCCCTGGCCACAGGATGTCATCACAAAGACCAGGGTCAGTTCCTTTTCAGTGAAAATAATTAGAATAGTAGTCACATACAACTGGGGTTGAGTGTATATGATCTTAAAATGGGTATAGCTATGTTATCATTGTATATTTAAGCAATAAGGCCCGAGGAGGTGTGGTATATGGCATGGTATATGGCCTGATATACCATGGCTGTTAGCCAATCAGCATTCAGGGCTCGAACATTAAGAACATACAGCTGGCGGGTTATACACTCTATCAGCAAGACAGAACAGCAGCCTCTGGTAAGACACGGGGCGGGGGCCTATGCATTTATGTAAACAACAGCTGATGCACGGTATCTAAGTAAGTCTCAAAGTTTTTCTCACACTCAATGCGCTGTATTCCGCCATAAGCAAACAGGAAAACGCTCATCCAGAGGCGGCGCTACTAGTGGCCGGTGACTTCAATGCAGGGAAATTTAAATCAGTTTTACCGAATTTCCATCAGCATGTTAAATGTGCAACCTGAGGGGAAAAAAATCTAGACACTTTTACTCCACACACTGAGACGCGTACAAAGCTCTCCCTCGCCCTCCATTTGGCAAATCTGACCATAACGCTATCCTCCTGATTACAAGCAAAAATTAAAGCAGGAAGCACCAGTGACTCGGTCTATAAAAAAAGTGGTCAGATGAAGCAGATGCTAAACTACAGGACTGTTTTTCTAGCACAGACGTGCCTTTTCCCACCTGGACAAAAGGAACACCTGTGTGAGAATGCTATTCATTGACTACAGCTCAGCGTTCAACACCATAGTGCCTCAAAGCTCATCACTAAACTAAGGACCCTGGAACTAAACACTTCCCTCTGCAACTGGATCCTGGACTTCCTGACAGGCCGCACCCAGGTGGTAAGGGTAGGTAACAACACATCTGCCATGCTGGTCCTCAACACGGGGGCCCCTCAGGGGTGCCTGCTCAGTTCCCTCCTGTACTCCCTGTTCACTCATGACTGCACGGCCAGCCACAACTCAAACACCATCATTACATTTGCTGATGACACAACAGTGGTAGGCCTGATCACCGACAACGATGAGACAGCCTATAGGGAGGTCAAAGACCTGACCGTGTGGTGCAAGGACAACAACCTCTCCCTCAAAGTGATCAAGACAAAGGATATGATTGTGGACCACAGGAAAAGGAGGACCGAGCACGCCCCCATTCTCATCGACGGGGCTGTAGTGGAGCAGGTTGAGAGCTTCAAGTTCCTTGGCATCCACATCATGAACAAACTAACAGTCTAAGCACACCAAGACAGTTGTCAAGAGCGCACGACAAAACCTATTCCCCTTCAGGAGATTTGGCATGTGTCCTCAGATCCTTACAGCTGCACCATCGACAGCATCCTGACGGGTTGCATCACTGCCTGGTATGGCAACTGCTCGGCCTCCGACCGCAAGGCTCTATAGAGGGTAGTGCTTACGGCCCAGTACATCACCAGGGCCAAGCTCCCTGCCATCCAGGTCCTCTATACCAGGCGGTGTCAAATGAAGGCCCTAAAAATGGTCAAAGACTCCAGCCACCCTAGTCATAGACTGTTCTCTCTAGTCATAGACTCTTCTCTCTGCTACCGCACGGCAAGCAATACTGGAGCGTCAAGTCTAGGTCCAAGAGGCTTCTACCCCCAAGCCATAACACTCCTGAACAGCTAATCAAATGGCTAAACCAGACTATTTGCACCCCCGATACACTGCTGCTACTCTCTGTTATCATCTATGGATAGCCACTTTAACTTCTTCGATATAGGGGGCGCTCTTTTAATTTTTGGATAAAAAAAACGTTCCCGTTTTAAACAAGATATTTTGTCACGAAAAGATGCTCGACTATGCATATAATTGACAGCTTTGGAAAGAAAACACTCTGACGTTTCCAAAACTGCAAAGATATTATCTGTGAGTGCCACAGAACTGATGCTACAGGCGAAACCAAGATGAAATTTCAAACAGGAAATGCCCCAGATTTTGAAGGCGCTGTGTTCCAATGTCTCCTTATATAGCTATGAATGCGCAAGGAATGAGCCTACACTTTCTGTCGTTTCCCCAAGGTGTCTGCAGCATTGTGATGTATTTGTAGGCATATCATTGGAAGATTGACCATAAGAGACTACATTTACCAGGTGCTCGCTTGGTGTCCTCCGTTGCAATTATTGCGTAATCTCCAGCTGCGTGTATTTTTCCATTTGGTTCAGAGGAGAAACCCAACTGCCACGAATGACTTATCATCGAATAGATACGTGAAAAACACCTTGAGGATTGATTCTAAACAACGTTTGCCATGTTTCTGTCGATATTATGGAGTTAATTTGGAAAAAAGTTCGGCGTTGTAATGACTGAATTTTCGGGGTTTTTTCTTAGCCAAACGTGATGAACAAAACGGAGCGATTTCTCCTGCACAAATAATATTTGTGGAAAAAATGAACATTTGCTATCTAACTGAGAGTCTCCTCAGTGAAAACATCCGAAGTTCTTCAAAGGTAAATGATTTTATTTGAATGCTTTTCTTGTTTTTGTGAAAATGTTGCCTGCTGAATGCTAGGCTTAATGCTATGCTAGGCTATCAATACTCTTACACAAATGCTTGTGTAGCTTTGGTTGAAAAGCATATTTTGAAAATCTGAGATGACAGTGTTGTTAACAAAAGGCCAAGCTTGTGTTTCAATATATTTATTTCATTTCATTTGCGATTTTCATGAATAGAAAAAGTTGCGTTATGCTAATGCATTATAGTTGAAGTATTTTTCTGTCGATTTCTCAGCCAAGCAGGATGAACAAAAATATTATTTTTGGAAAAAAGGCACATTTGCTATCTAACTGAGAGTCTCCTCATTGAAAACATCCGAAGTTCTTCAAAGGTAAATGATTTAATTTGGTTGCTTTTCTTATTTTTGTGAAAATGTTGCCTGCTGCCAGCACAGCCTAGCATAGCATTATGCCATGCTAAACTTACACAAATGCTTGTCTAGCTTTGGCTGTAATGCATATTTTGAAAATCTGAGATGACTGTGTTGTTAACAAAAGGCTAAGCTTGTGTTTGAATATATTTATTTCATTTCATTTGCGATTTTCATGAATAGGAAACGTTGCGTTATGGTAATATGCTTGAGGCTATGATTACGCTCCCGGAAACGGGATTGCTCGTCGCTAGAGGTTAATAACCCTACCTGCATTTACATAATTACCTCAACTACCTCGACACCGGCGCCCCCGCACATTGACACATTAACTCTGTACCGGTACCCCCTGTATATAGCACCCGCTATTGTAATTTACTACTGCTATTTAATTATTTGTTTTTCTTACTTTTTTAAGGTATTTTCTTAAAACTGCGTTGTTGGTAAGTAGTAAGTATTTCAGTGTAATTGTATTTCAGTGTAATTGTATTCGGCGCATGTGACAAATAAAATTTGATTTGATTTGAACCACACAGTTTATAATATTATGTCATCGAGTTTTAGGTTCTGGATACGTACAGGAAGAAGTACTCCAGTATGACCAGGGAGGAGATGGTGGAGAAGTCTGGAAAGTGTATAATTCCTGTGTTACAGATACTCCTGGAAGAGAGAGAAGAGGGGGAAAGAGGTTTTTTAAAAAGTGGGTGAAATGTGTGTGTGTTACAAAGCTGTGACAGCATTTCATCAAGTAAACAAAATGCCAAAATGGAATATTGACAAACTGAGTTGTTGTAGCTGGAATTACAGTAGTATGGTAACTAACAATAATATTGCCATAAAAGCTTACAGGTATCTCAGCTTGGGCAGATCAGTGAAGGCCCCCTTCTCTATACTGATCAGATTTCTGATGTTCTGTATCTGTCTAAGGAATAAAAGAAAGCATCACAATAAACATTTATTTAGAAAACTTTAACACTGATTTCCAACATCCCAATCAAGTAACATATTTTTACTCATGATAAGTGCACTTGTGAATCATACGTGTACATTTTTTTGTTACAGTAATATTCTGTAGAGGAATGAAGAGGATTAAGTAAATAAGTAATATTCTGCATGAATTGTTGTGTTCAATCCAGACAAATGGATTTTGAAAAAAGTTCAAAAACCCACAACAAAATCCTCAAACAAACCACAGTCTATTACAGTAACTTATTAGGGTAGGAGACACATTCTAAGAAAATGTAAACACAGTCAAATACAAAGCCTTCAATGGAACAAAACGTTATCTCACCAATTAAAACCTTCAGAACTGGGAGAGGAAAATTCTGTAATATGGTGTGTGTGTATGTGTGTGTGTGACACTTACATCTCAGTCAGGCTGTGGAGAGAGAGGAATGCATGGTTTCTTATGTACCTGGTGCAGTCACTCTGAGATATCTCACTGTAGCAGAAAAAAAGACAGCATAATGTAAGTTCACATTCTAAAGGAATATTCTCCTTAATAATAAAATAGAGACAGAATATGCAGAGAGTAAACTACAAATGGATCGCAAAGTGAAATGAGAAGTATTCTGATAAGGCCAAAGGGGATAGGATCAGAGAGGCTCTAGTGACATGCCCTTGACAGTTTCCGGTCTTCCTGATGATGCCCTTGCTACCCTCCAACCCATCCCCCCATCCCAAACCAACCTTCCACACCCTCTCAACCCCTTTCTTCTATTGTTAATTATACTTTTTTTATAGACCTCAATATGTTTTACCCTTCCAGTCCACCGTACCTCCCACTGATATGTAATTAACCAACACTTTTCTTTAGATAGCCTTTTAGATTCCATCTTAAACCAGATAATTAAACCTAGCGACTCACTCTGCTTATATTTTCCCTCAGCCCTGTGTGAGTGTATGTGTTTGTGTGTACCTCTCTTCTTAAGTTGTTGCATAACATCTTAATTACTGTTACTTTTGTGAAACGATTAAAAAGCCATTTCATTTCAGAGCATCCTCACACATGGAGGAGAGGCTGGGCCATGATTTCCAGCCAATGTGAGTCCTCCGTGACAAGACAATACCATCTGAACTCCACCACAGCAAATTAGCCAGTGTGACCTAGGACTGGATTAAATCAGATTGACATCGGCATATTGGTTGTTTTGGTGGTGTCGGAGGTGGAACTGCGTTCGAGCTGTCATATCCACAAACGGCTCGTTGCAACCTACTATGATCCGACAAATCCCATGCAGCTGTGTTAGAAATTCATGCAGCTGTGTTACAAGTTCAAACACTCAAATTAGACTGGTAGGCTATAAATCCCACATCCAAATTAACATGAAAACATGCAATGGCCTAACATCAATGGTTTGTCATTATTTCTCACATAGATGCAGCCTACACTTTCTAGCATCGTTTTGAACTTCTAACACAGTAGGGATAATAAGAAAGTGAGTGGTTTGTGACACAAGAGCAGCAGCTTACCGATATGTCTGTTTTAACCATGGTAACACCTCGAACACCGTCAAAACATCTGCGGTGTTGGTCAAAGCTGGTTAACACTCGATCTGATTGAATCTATGCCCTAGTGTTGATTTTTCAGTGTAACATTTCTAGAGTTGCAAAGTCTTGATTCAGGAGTTGATTTAACACTGCATCAGATAACATTGTCCCACTCAAGTGTAAATGTGGGACAATGTGCATAACACTGAAACATGAATGGGGTCAGTCAGGACAGAAACATTTGTGTCACCACAAACTTGAAGACATGAGTTACACAGGGGTCATGTATGCTATTTGTTAGGAGGAGATTGAAGTGACAGAGACGTCACATCATAATGGAAACAAAAAACAAAGCCTCCATCGATGCACTACTGCTTGGATTTAAAAAATGATCATAACATGATGAGAACCAGACCTGGCCCACTTCTGGACCGCAATTCCAAGTGGTAACTGGGCTACATAGTAAATGGTAACCTTGCAGATGTGGTGGATACATGTGGTGTCTGGACTGTCCTTAACTTTCTGACCTCATAAGCATGGGGTGAACCTCTCTTGGATCAGTGTATTATGATACTGTTAGCTAGCTATAACACACAATATTTGGTTCAATGCTTAACTGATTAATGGTGTTAAGAATTAACAAAAATTCAGGGGAGAGGACCACACTTGAATGTAACACTAGCTAGTTGCCAATTTAACAAGCACCAGCTGCTAACCATCAGCATCCACTACTGTTGGCAACACTTAACAAGGTGCCTTGAACGTAGCACCTCAAACAAGCTCTAGCTGCTACTAACTGATAACCAGTCTCCACCTGTTCTCACTTTTCTTAATCACCAATACCACCCTGTTTAAACCTGACCAAACAGTCATTCCTCCTCTTTGTTTTGTGTTGCATGCTCTCTGTGCTGCATTTCAAGAAACTGAGTTACCAGCCTCCAAATCATTGCCACCTTCTATCTCATATTACTTACATTCCTTCAATGATCTCCTTAGGGGATTGCCATCCTTACAGAAGCCCAACTACCACGGCCTGACGGTGATGTCTACCTGAAACTCCTGGCAAAAACCTACAGAGTAAATCCATAAGGATCCTTCATCTGCAGTCCATGGCTTCATCCAGTCTATTCTTATTCCCCTCCTGAATCCTTATTCTTACATCCATTCCATTTCTGCAATAAATATTCTAAACCCATTTCAATTGCTGGTCCTTAAACTCATATAAAGAGATAATGATAGCTAAGGGGGCTGCAATAAACCTCAACCAAAATCTCAATCGGACACTGATTGAGCTATCAGTAAGAAGACAGCTGCATCCTGATCAGATCAGGGGAAGCTTGTTCCCCTGGCCATAGGAGTTGGCAAGTCAGCACAAACAGATCTGGAACCAGGCTACAGTAAGCCATCCCCCCTGACTTGTGAGGGGTCCTTGACTCAAAGGCCAAGCTGGGGTAAAGCGGTCAGCCCAGATGAGGGATTCACCCAGCTATACATGCAATGCATTAGTTAGATGGGATCTGGATGTACAGTTGTGGCCAAAAGTTTGAGAATTACACAAATATTAATTTCCACAAAGTTTGCTGCTTCAGTGTCTTTAGGTATTTTTGTCAGATGTTAATATGGAATACTAAAGTATAATTACAAGCATTTCATAAGTGTCAAAGGCTTTTATTGACAATTACATGAAGTTGATGCAAAGATTCAATATTTGTAGTGTTGACCCTTCTTTTTCAAGACCTCTGCAATCTGCCCTGGCATGCTGTCAATTAACTTCTGGGCCACATCCTGACTGATGGCAGCCCATTCTTGCATAATCAATGCTTGGAGTTTGTCAGAATTTGTGGGTTTTTGTTTGTCCACCCGCCTCTTGAGGATTGACCACAAATTCTCAATGGGATTAAGGTCTGGGGAGTTTCCTGGACATGGACCCAAAATATCGATGTTTTGTTCCCCGAGCCACTTAGTTATTTTTTGCCTTATGGCAAGGTGCTCTATCATGCTGGAAAATACATTGTTTGTCACCCAAAAAATTGTAGACCTCCACAATTCTGGTTCATCCTTGGGAGCAATTTCCAAATGCCTGAAGGTACCGCGTTCATCTGTACAAACAATAGTACGCAAGTATAACCACCATGGGACCTCGCAGCCGTCATACCGCTCAGGAAGGAAACGCGTTCTGTCTTCTAGAGATGAACCTACTTTGGTGTGAAAAGTGCAAATCAATCCTAGAACAACAGCAAAGTGAAGATGCTGGAGGAAGCAGGTACAAAAGTATCTATATCCACAGTAAAACAAGTCTTATATCGACATAACCTGAAAGGCTGCTCAGAAAGGAATAAGCCACTGCTCCAAAACTGCCATAAAAAAGACAGACTACAATTTGCAACTGCACATGAGGACAAAGATCGTACTTTTTGAAGAAATGTCCTCTGGTCTGATGAAACAAAAATAGAACTGTTTGGCCATAATGACCATTGATATGTTTGGTGGAAAAAGGGGGAGGCTTGCAAGCCGAAGAACACCATCCCATGGCATCATGATGTTTTGATGTTGCTTCAATATATCCATCATAACTGGAAAAGAGGCTGCAACCACCATCAACTGTGTTGTGGGGGTGCTTTGCTGCAGGTGGGACATTTCACAAAATAGATGGCATCATGATGTCATTTCACAAAATAGATGGCATCATGAGGTGCATTTCACAAAATAGATGGCATCATCTATTTTGTCCACCAAACATAAATGATGTGGATATATTGAAGCAACATCAAGACATCAGTCAGGAAGTTAAAGCTTGGTCGCAAATGAATCTTCCAAATGGACAATGACCCCAAGCATACTTCCAAAGTTGTGGCAAAATGGCTTATGGACAGCAAAGTCAAGGTAATGGAGTGGCCATCACAAAGCCCTGTCCTCAATCCCATAGAAAATTTGTGGGCAGAACTGAAAAAGCATGTGCGAGCAAGGAGGCCTACAAACCTGACTCAGTTACACCATCTCTGTCAGGAGGGATGGGCCAAAATTCACCCAACTTTTTGTGGGAAGCTTGTGGAAGGCTACCCGAAACATTTGACCCAAGTTAAACTATTTAAAGGCAATGCTACCAAATACTAATTTAGTGTATGTAAACTTCTGACCCACTGAATGTGATGAATGAAATAAAAGCTGAAATAAACCATTCTCTCTACTATTCTTCTGACATTTCACATTGTTAAAATAATGTGGTGATCCTAACTGGCCTAAAACAGGGAATTTTTACTCGGATTAAATGTCAGGAATTGTGAAAAGTTTAAATGTATTTGGCTAAGATGTAGACTTCCGACTTCAACTGCAGTTTAACATGAGTTGACAAGTACTAAGTGTTCTTTGTGGTGAGGATACTTGGGATTCAGCCTCACCTGGCCTCAACCTCTTGGTTGACAGCAAACTGACCTTCCTGCCACACCATCAGGTCAGTAAGAGTGACAGAGATCAGCCAAAGTAAGTTACTGTGTATTTTACAATAACTACTTGCAGCAAGCTGACCATTAATTATAATAAAATAAGCATGAACTAGGCTGGGCGATATGGCCAGAATATCATATCACAATATTTTTCACGTTTTTGATGGTATTTGATGTTTTGGAAAAATTAAAGTTCTAATAGGGAGTAGAACATCATCAACTCCATATTAAACCATCAACTCCCTACTAAACCATCAACTCCCTATTACACCATCAACTCCCTACTACATCAACTCCATATTAAACCATCAACTCCCTACTAAACCATCAACTCCCTACTAAACCATCAACTCCCTACTACTCCATCAACTCCCTACTACATCAACTCCCTATTAAACCATCAACTCCATATTACACCATAAACTCCCTATTAAACCATCAACTCCCTATTAAACCATCAACTCCCTATTAAACCATCAACTCCCTACTAAACCATCAACTCCCTACTAAACCATCAACTCCCTACTAAACCATCAACTCCCTACTACATCAACTCCCTACTACATCAACTCCCTACTACATCAACTCCCTACTACACCATCAACTCCCTATTAAACCATCAACTCCCTACTACACCATCAACTCCCATCAACTCCATAATACACCATACTACTACACCATCAACTCCCTACTACATCAACTCCCTACCATCAACTCCCTACTACACCATCAACTCCCTATTAAACCATCAACTCCCTATTAAACCATCAACTCCCTACTACACCATCAACTCCCTATTAAACCATCAACTCCCTAATACATCATCAACTCCATATTAAACCATCAACTCCATATTAAACCATCAACTCCCTATTAAACCATCAACTCCCTACTAAACCATCAACTCCCTATTAAACCATCAACTCCCTACTAAACCATCAACTCCCTATTAAACCATAAACTCCCTAAACCATCAACTCCCTACTAAACCATCAACTCCCTATTAAACCATCAACTCCCTATTAAACCATCAACTCCCTACTACACCATAAACTCCCTATTACACCATAAACTCCCTACTACATCATCAACTCCATATTAAACCATCAACTCCCTATTAAACCATCAACTCCCTATATAAACAATAAGAACCCACCTTTCCCATCTTGTTCCACCCACCTTGTGTAAGAAAGATGACTTAGTAAAACATGTTTTTGTTCAGTGTGCTAACACAGTCTTGTGTCTCAAAGAAACCAGGGTTTGATACCCAATCAGTCACATTGAGACTTTAGTATGTGTCTATGAGACTGAAAAACAAAGTGATTAATGAAATTCATAATGAAAACTGTGATGCTATTTCTATCCACACAATGCCTAATTGTCACGCCCTGACCTTAGAGAGCCTTTTTCTGTCTCTATTTGGTTTGGTCAGGGTCTGATTTGAGTGGGCATTCTATGTTCAGATTTCTATGTTTTGTTTTTCTATGTTTTGGCCGGGTAAGGTTCTCAATCAGGGACAGCTGCCTATCGTTGTCTCTGATTGGGAATCATACTTAGGCAGCCTTTTTCCCTTTTGTTATTGTGGGAAGTTATCTTTGTTAGCTGCATTGTGTGCGTCCCAAGTGGCGCTCTATTCCATAACTATGACCGATGAAGTCTACTTTATCTAACTACACTGAACATAAATATAAATGCAACATGCAACAATTTCAAAGATTTTACTGAGATACAGTTCATATAAGGAAACCAGTCAATTGAAATAAAGGAATTAGGCCCTAACCTATGGATTTCACATGACTGGGAATACAGATATGCATCTGTTGGTCACAGATACCTTTAAAGGTAGGGGCTTGAATCAGAAAACCAGTCAGTATGTGGTGTGACCACCATTTTCCTTATGTGGCGCGACACATCTTCTTCGCATAGAGTTGATCAGGCTGTTGATTGTGGCCTGTGAAATGTTGTCCCACTCCACTTCAATGGCTGTGCGAAGTTGTGAGAACTGGAACAAGCTGTTGTACACGTCGATCCAGAGCATCCCAAACATACTCAATAGGTGACATGTCTGGTGTGAATGCAGGCCATGGAAGAACTGGGAAAGTATCAGCTTCCTGGAATTGGGCACAGATCATTGCGACATGAGGCCGTGTATTATTATGCTGAAACATGAGGTGATGGCGGCGAATGAATGGCATGACAATAGGCCTCAGGATGTCATCACGGTATCTCTGTGCATTCAAATCGCCTTTTATAAATGCATTTGTGTTCATTATCCGTAGCTTATTCCTGCACATTACGGAGGTAAAGAAGCCGGATGTGATGGTCCTGGGCTGGTGTGGTTACACGTGATCTGAGGTTGTGAGGCCGGTTGGACGTACTGCCAAATTCTCTAAAACAACGTTGGAGGTGGCTTATGGTAGAGAAATTAACATTCAATTCTCTGGCCACAGCTATGGTGGACATTCCTGCAGTCAGCATACCAACTGCACACTCCCTCAACTTGAGACATCTGTTTAATTGTGTTGTGTGACAAAACATTTTAGAGTGGCCTTTTATAGTCCCCAGCTCAAGGTACAGCTGTGTAATGATCATGTTGTTTAATCAGCTTCTTGATATGCCACACCTGTCATGAAACATGTGACCAACACTTTACGTTGCGCTTATATTATATAGATAAAGCAGACACATTTTATATGGAGATAGTGTGGTGCCTTATCTTTGAAACTTTATGCAGTATCAGATTATTTTAAACAGCAACCCCCACTATCTACAGTTTTTTTGTCTTCAGAAATAGACCGTGGAAGAACATCAGCCATGAGTAGACCTAAGTATAGCCTTGCACGAGCCTTGGCTCATAGTTTCAAGTTTTATTAGTCGTATGTGGGGATAGACATGGTATACACCGCCCAATGAAATGCTTACTTGCAGGTTCCTTATCGACAATACACCAACAATAAGAAATAACACAAGATAAGAATACTCATAGGAGCAGGAGACTATTTCCTGTTTCTGTAGCATGAGGCAGCTTGATGTACAAGTAATCCCTCAGAACAGGTTGCTAGTCTATCACAGGGCCTTACCCCCACTCCATCTCCTAAATGCTGAGTGTCAAGCAGAGACGCATCGGGTCCCATTTTCAGTCTTTGGTATGATTCGGCCGGGGAACAAACTCCCAACCTTCCGGCTGTCATAACTCTCCTGTGACGATCTGAAGGATCTGGTTACAGGGGGTGCACTCTACAGCGTGCTCTCTCTCAGAGGGGGAGAGCGGGAAGTAGACTGTTTTATGGTCGGGCATAAAATGCCCCTATGCTCTGTAGTGTTCGAGATTGGAATGTAAACTGTGGAACACAGAGACACCCTTGGACATCAAACGTTTGAATAATTAAACAATGTTTCTATTTTGAATGAGAATGATCCATGGACACTTCAAGGACAGTCACGTCGAGTGTGTTTCATTTGGTGATCTCATGAAGGACAGGAAACATACATAACTGTATCTCTGTCAGGTTTACATCTAAATATTGTGAAACGTATGTGATTAAACATTAAACTATTTGTGAAAAGATGTAATGTTAACCTTCTAAATGAGAGTTGTAACTAGTCAGTGGCCACACCCCCGTGAGCCCAGACATCACATTAGGCGTCATAGAACCACCGCTTCTTCCACAGAGTATAAAACCTAGTTCCTATGAAATGTACATTAGACCAGAAAATATGGAGCAACGCTAAATGTTGAAATGGTTAAGAACTACAACGCTATAGACCACGCAAAGCACGGTGTGAGCTAAGGTCGCAAATGGTTGAATTTAAAAGACCAAAACGTGCTGGGTGACACTGGACGCTGGTGTGTGAAGCAGTTTAAACTACAACTCTACCAAAGGACAAGACCAGAGGACGTGGAGATCATTCCCATGTTGAAATGGTTAAGATTTCCGAATGGTTCTCTGAAGTATCCATTATAACAAATACGACAGACTGTGACTTCCGGGGAACACAACCAGAGACTTTTCTGTCGACTCTCTCCAGCAGATGGACGGCGACCACAGAGAGAGACAGCAAGACACTCGTAAATACGTTAATTGCAATTTATTTTAAAATGAGTGGTCATTCATGTAAAGTATTAGCACTTTCTATGAGTGTAGTTATCAGCTATGAGTTTCCCGCTATTGAGTGGTCCCTACCCCATTTCCTTTGTCTACCAAGCCATCATAACGGTTTCGTCCACTGGGGACTTTCTTTGTATCATGTATGAACTAATTGTGTGTGTTTTCATGTATTTCTGTGATTTGATTAGTTAGTTAGTTAGTAAATAAATAAATAAATAAGCCCATTTGTATATCACTGATTCATAATTTATGCTAGGGTTCGTGCAGATATCCAAGGGTTTGCGATGTTCAGTAATGAGAACTGATGAGGTACAATTCATTAATAAGAGACTGTTTTGATAACATTAGAAAATATCTGAAGAGGTGATTCGGGAAATAGAGACTATATAACATTTTTCCCATGGTGCCCCGACTTCCTAGTTAATTAAAGTTTACATGATTAGTTTAATCACGTAATAATAATTGTACATAGAGAATTGATTTGATAAAATAAGTCTTCACATTTAATGGTAGTCACAGACACAACACAGCGGACACTCTAACCGTAAGGCCAGTGAGTTGGTTCATCAACCACGCTTATCATTATTTCACAAATAGTAACCAACAATTTGTTCATATGAATTGACATGCTTTTGATCTCCTAAATAGTGGGTGAAAGGTAATACATCATAAATGTAGGTCAAACTACTTCCTCTAAAAGGATGTGTGTATGTAGGCAACTCATCTGTAGTGTCTTAGCTCTTATTACTTATTTATATAATAAGAAAGACTCCGAATACAAGGAAATGAACTGGAGCCTCACATTTCCTAAAATGAGTTAGTACCAGAATAACAGAACAACGCTGTGCATGATCAAGGGTGCTCCATTCTTAAAGGGGACATCAGTAATTAACATAACATCATCCAAAGACACCCATCCAAAGTGGACATCTCCTTTCCTCTTCTTAAAGCCCCCAGACAGTCTTTCACTGCATGTCTATTGAATCACAGTGTGTGTTTATTTTATGAAAATAACTCCAAACATATTTTTTATATTTCCCCCTGAGCCTACCTTTTGCCATTGAAATGCTCAGTCTGACAGTGTGGGTGTGTTGATAAAAATGTAAATATTTAAATACACAGCCCTGGTGGATAAAATCATCTCTAGACTCTAGAGCTTACTCACTTCCAAAAGTCATTGGTCAGACTAATTAGGTCTGATTGCGATGTCATGCTTTGGGCCAAAAACACCATCCCACCTGAACAGGCTGAAATTCCAGTACGCCCCCTCACACACAAAAAAACACCTCTTACACTAAAAGGCCATTATCTGAGTGTTACTTTGACCTCATAATGTGGAAATATTATAAAAAATGACGACTGTACTGCCACTAACATCCATTTAGATAAATGTTTCATACAATATAATGTTAGATTATCACACCTTTCATAAAAGCTACCAGCAGTATGTGTTCCACAAAACAAATACGTTTATAACCGGGCACTAGTCAAGTTTTAAACAGCCGCATGAAGCTTTGCAGATCTATACCATTGAAAAGGTAAAGCCAGAGTTGAACTGAAAATGTCTAATAGGGCTAAAGGAATACTGACAATGCTATATGTCACAGGTGAAAAGGGCGTAATAAATACATTTCATTGAAACGTACATTCTGGACACGTTGATCAGTCCTCTGAAGGCATTGCTTGGAACTTCATTCACCGGCAGATGAGTTAGTCTTCTAAAGATTATACACAAGGAAAAACTTATTTTAATACAATGTAGTCTAAGGTAATGCTGGCTGCTGGCAACCAGATCACAGAGCATTTCTTATTATTCTGTATGTAAATCTGTGACAGTCCATTTAGTATGATATGTTATGTTTCGTATGGTATGTATTCATTTGTATATATCCATCACCCATTTTGTATGATATGTTTTACATTACAAAGCGGAAAATTAATTTGCAAAGCGGACAATATGTTACAAATTTGTAAGACGTGATATGTTATGAATTCTAGGTGGCTAGGTGGCTAACATTAGCTAGCTGGCTAAAATTAGCTAGACTAAGGGTTAGGGTTAAGTTTAGGAGTTACATTAAAAGTTTAAGGTTAAGCTTGGCACATCTAGCCACTGGGATTTTTGCCCATTCTTCAAGGCAAAACTGCTCCAGCTCTTTCAAGTTGGATAGGTTCCGCTGGTGTACAGCAATCTTTAAATCATACCACATAGTCTCAATTGGATTGAGGTCTGGGCTTTGACTAGGCCATACCAAGACATTTAAATGTTTCCCCTTAAACCACTCAAGTTTTGCTTTAGCAGTATGCTTAGGGTCATTGTCCTGCTGGAATGTGAAAAGCGGACAATATGTTACAAATTTGTAAGACATGTGATATGTTATGAATTCTAGGTGGCTAACATTAGCTAGCTGGCTAAAATTAGCTAGACTAAGGGTTAGGGTTAAGTTTTTAATAGTTACATTAAAAGTTTAAGGTTATAGTTAGGGTTAGGGGAAGGGTTCCCTAAAAGGGTTAAGGTTAGGGTTCGGGGAAAGTTTAGCTAACATGCTAAGTAGTTGAAAAGCAGCTAAAAATTAGTAAGTAGTTCAGAAGTAGCTAAAATACAAAAGTTGTCCGTAATGAGATTTAAACTCGCAACCTATGGGTTGCTAGATGTTCTTGTTAGAAATACATTTTTGCCTTATGTAAGCATCTGTACTATGTAACCATACCAAAGATAATATATCATACCAATTTGTTTGGATTTACATTTACTATGTTATGTCTAGTCTATGAGACCAGGCTGAGTATTAGGCTACTATGGTGGCCTGAATTTTAATAAACTGAAGTGAAGAGCGTAAAGCACAATCAGTAGCTAGGTACTGTACTACAGACAGTACTGTCCTGATAAAAGGCCATCATTGTATCTACTGTAAATTGGATTGTGTTTCCTAATTGACTGGTTGAATTCAAAGGTTAAATAAATAATCAAATAATAAATAATCAACGATAAAAGTGAAAAAACATGGGTAGATATTGACGCTATAATGTAATATATGCACAATCCCTCCACCAAAACGGAATGACATTTTAGGGTACTTACAAGTTTCGAATAAACGATGGAGCGGCTTGGGACCTCAGTTGCGTTTCCCTCGTGCAACTGAGTTTCTCTCCCGTGTCTTTGTAACATGTATCGCTCTTCAATGAACATTTGCAAATCGACGGACAAGTGAAAGTCCAGCAGGAGCGCAAATTCAGAACACCCGACAGCGCGAGAAGAACCCACACCGTCCGCTTTGCTGGTGCCATCCTGTAGGCTACCTGGGCATTGATCAACCGCTTCCCCTTTCTCCCCAATCGTCACTTTCTAAAGATAACTCAAATAAAACCGACCTCAGATAGACGAACCTAGGTAGCCAACATAACAAAGCAAATTGAAGCGGAGGAGAAGAGAGAACCATTATAATTTCCACCTGCCCTGCGCTAATGCAAAGTCCTGTATTTTCCTGGGGTGCGTCACTCAGTAAATCAGCATTCAACCAGGTTACAGTTAGAGCCCAGCCCTGACAGGATCACAACATAACCGCTCTACTCTCTCCACATTAAAAAGACAAATTATACAAGACAAAAATGCTGGGTTAAAAACAACTCAATTTGGGTAAATGTTTGGTTATTTGGGTTATTTTGACCCAGCTAGTTCACAAACAACAGATTGTTTTCCTTAAATTGGGTTGTTGATGTTGGGTTATTGAGCTATGATCCACTGGGTCAGAGCAAAAAACTGGAGGCGTGGCTTAGTAGGGGCGTGGCTTTTAGATCATATTATTTCGGGTCATTTTTGAGAGTAAATGTAATTCCGGTTAATCTGTTTTGTTGCATTGTCAATGCATGTTATGGTTGAGCACTGACACTTTTGAAGCTTAAATAGGGCTTACACAATAGTATGAGTTCCTTAAGAGCCTATGCACATCCCAATGTAGGGATAGTTACTACTTTCTTATAATATTTAAATATACATTTTACATTAAAATATGTCATTTCAAAAATATTGAATGAAAATTGAAATTTGCAGAGTACACACTTAAAATGATGAACATGAGTGACATTTACTCATGGGTGGCCCAAAAAAAGAGCTGAAAGTCAGGCCCCTACTAAGCCACGCCTCCAGTCTTCTGATCTGACCCAGTGGATCATGGTTCAATAACCCAAGTAAGTGACCCAACTGGCTCGGTCAAAAATAACCAAACGTGTGTTCTGTCCACTATTTACCCAGCACTGGGTTGTTTTTAAAGCAGTATTTTTTTGTGTAGGCAGCAATGTCGGTTAGGCTGCACGTCACTCAGTTTATGTTGTAATAGCCTGGTTAAATGCCATTTAGTGGTTCCTATAGGCCACTGCTTTGTGCGGTTTTGAGTTGTTTCCTTAGCTACTACTTTGTAATACACATTAAGTTAATTTATTCTTCAAAAGTATGCATTGTAAGCCTATTCGACATGGTGTATCCCCCCAATCCCAATTCATGGCACTGGCCTACAATAAATAAAAGAATGTGAACATGAATGACATTTTACGAGGGGTGCAGGAAACCTTGGAGAGGCAGCTGTGCGGCTATATAACCCTCACTGGTGAATGGATTTAGCCTTCAGTCCTGTCAAAGCAGTGGACTTCTTCCTTAATTGGTCATCTCTGGTCACCCCCTCTGCTTCTCTGCAATAGTGAGTGGATTGTTGAGCATTGACTATCCAGACCTAGCATGTTTGAAGCATTTCATTCTACTGTGTACACCATGTGTATCCTGTGCATATGGCAAATACACTTGACTTGATATGGAGTGGCGGGAAGAGACACATGCGATCATACATTTAGTTTAAAAAATATTATTCTTAATTTACACTGATAATTAAGAGAGCAGTTTTATTGTGCAATACAACAGTTTACTGGTTTGGAACAGATGTGCAAGCCAGATATATAAATGACTAAACAAAGATTTAACAAGGCAAACATTCACAGGTTAAACCAAGCTTAAGGGCACTTGTTATATAAATAATAGTATATATAAATAACATTTATATTATCTTATTTATCTTCATACACATTACCATATTAACTTAAACAATCACTTTTTTTACAGAAGGAAAAATAAGGAAGTAATGAGAAATAGAAATGAGAGAATAAACAGAATGAGCTGCAGGAAAGAGGGATGGTGCCATCGTGAGCATCTTTAGTGGCTTGTGAAAGTCCTTTGGCATTTTTCCTATTTTGCCTTACAACCTGGAATTAAAATTGATTTTTTGGGGGTTTGTATCATTTGATTTACACAACATGCCTACCACTTGCAATATATATATATTTTTTGTGAAATAAACAAGAAATAAGACAAAAAACTGATAACTTGAGCGTGCATAACTATTCACATCTCCAAAGTCAATACTTTAGAGCCACCCTTTGCAGCAATTACAGCTGCAAGTCTCTTGGGGTATGTTTCTATAAGCTTGGCACATCTAGCCACTGGGATTTTTGCCCATTCTTCAAGGCAAAACTGCTCCAGCTCTTTCAAGTTGGATAGGTTCCGCTGGTGTACAGCAATCTTTAAATCATACCACATATTCTCAATTGGATTGAGGTCTGGGCTTTGACTAGGCCATACCAAGACATTTAAATGTTTCCCCTTAAACCACTCAAGTTTTGCTATAGCAGTATGCTTAGGGTCATTGTCCTGCTGGAATGTGAACCTCCATCCCAGTCTCAAATCTCTGGAAGACTGAAACAGGTTTCCCTCAAGAATTTCCCAGTATTTAGCACCATCCATAATTCCTTCTATTTTGAACAGTTTCCCAGTCCCTGCCGATGAAAAACATCCCCACAGCATGATGCTGCCACCACCATGCTTCACTGTGAGGATGGTGTTCTCAGGGTGATGAGAGGTGTTGGGTTTGCGCCAGACATAGCGTTTTCCTTGATGGCCAAAAAGCTCAAATTTAGTCTCATCTGACCAGAGTACCTTCTTCCATATGTTTGGGGAGTCTCCCACATGCCTTTTAGCGAACACCAAACGTGTTTGCTCATTTTTTTTCTTTAAGCAATGGCTTTTTTTCTGGCCACTCTTCCATAAAGCCCAGCTCTGTGGAGTGTACGGCTTAAAGTGGTCCTATGGACAGATACTCCAATCTCCGCTGTGGAGATTTTCAGCTCCTTCAGGGTTATCTTTGGTCTCTTTGTTGCCTCTCTGATTAATGCCCTCCTTGCCTGGTCCGTGAGTTTTGGTGGGCGGCCCTCTCTTGGCAGGTTTGTTGTGGTGCCATTCAATTTTTTAAATAATTAATTTAATTGTGCTCTGTGGCATGATAAAAGTTAAATATTTTTGTATAACCCAGAAGCTTACAAGAAATTCTGCTATGCCCTGCGACGAACCATCAAACAGGCAAAGCGTCAATACAGGGCTAAGATTGAATCATACTACACCTCCTCCGACACTCATCTTATGTGGCAGGACTTCTAAACTATTACAGACTACAAAGGGACAGCCACGAGCTGCCCAGTGACACAAGCCTACCAGACGAGCTAAATGACGTCTATGCTCGCATAGAGGCAAGCAACACTGAGGCATGCGTGAGAGCATCAGCTGTTCCGGACGACTGTGTGATCACGCTCTCCGTAGCTGAGGTGAGTAAGACCTTTAAACAGGTCAACATACACAAGGCTGAGGGGCCAGATGGATTACCAGGACGTGTGCTCCGGACGCTTTGCCTGTTTGATGGTTCGTCGCAGGGCATAGCAGAATTTCTTGTAAGCTTCTGGGTTATACAAAAATATTTAAAACTTTTATCATGCCACAGAGCACAATTAAATTAATTATTAAAAAAACTGGCAGGTGTCTTCACTGACATTTTCAACATGTCCCTGATTTAGTCTGTAATACCAACATGTTTCAAGCAGACCACCATAGTCCCTGTGCCCAAGAACACAAAGGCAACCTGCCTAAATGACTACAGACCCGTAGCAGTCACGTCCGTAGCCATGAAGTGCTTTGAAAGGCTGGTAATGGCTCACAACCCACACCATTATCCCAGAAACCCTAGACCCACTTCAATTTGCATACCGCCCAAACAGATCCGCAGTTCTCACATAAGTGTTCCTTTTGTCCCACATGGACAAAAGGAACACCTGTGTGAGAATGCTATTCATTGACTACAGCTTAGCATTCAACACCATAGTGCCCTCAAAGCTCATCACTAAGCTAAGATTCCTGGGACTAAACACCTCCCTCTTCAACTGGATCCTGGACTTCCTGACGGGCGCCCCCAGGTGGTGAGGGTAGGTAGCAACACATTTGCCACGCTGATCCTTAACACTGGAGCCCCCCAGGGATGCGTGCTCAGTCCCCTCTTGTACTCCCTGTTCACCCATAACTGCATGGCCAGGCACGACTCCAACACCATCATTAAGTTTGCAGATGACACAACAGTGATAGGCCTGATCACTGATAACGACGAGACAGCCTATAGGGAGGAGGTCAGAGACCTGGGCGGGTGGTGCCAGAGTAACAACCTATCCCTCAACGTAACCAAGACTAAAGAGATGATTGTGGACTACAGGAAAAGGAGGACCGACTACGCCCCCATCCTCATTGACGGGGCTTTGGTGGAGCAGGTTTAGAGCTCCTTGGTGTCCACATCAACAACAAACTAGAATGGTCCAAACACACCAAGACAGTTGTGAAGAGGACACAACAAAGTCTATTCCCCCTCAGGAAACTAAAAGATCCTCAAAAGGTTCTACAGCTGCAACATCGAGAGCATCCTATCACTTCCTGGTACGGCAATTGCTTTGCCTCCGCCTCCGACAGCAAGGCACTACAGAGGGTAGTGCGTACGGCCCAGTACATCACTGGGGCTAAGCCGCCTGCCATCCAGGACCTCTACACCAGGCGGTGTCAGAGGAAGGCCCTAAAAATGGTCAAAGATCCCAGCCACCCTTGTCATAGACTGTTCTCTCTACTACCGCATGGCAAGCGGTAGCTGAGTGCCAAGTCTAGGACAAAAACGCTTCTCAACAGTTTTACCCCCAAGCCATAAGAGTCCTGAACAGGTCATTAAATGGCTACCCAGACTATTTGCATTGTGTGCCCCCCAACCCCTCTTTTACATTGCTGCTACTCTCTGTTTATCAAATATGCACAGTCACTTTAACTATACATACATGCTATCTGCATTGTGTCCCACCACCCGCCAACCTCTCTTTACGCTAGTGCTACTCTCTGTTCATCATATATGCATAGTCATTTTAACCATATCTACATGTACATACTACCTCAATCAGCCTGGTGTCTGTATGTAGCCTCCCTACTGTTTTTCAGTCTTTTTACTGTTATTTATATTGTTCACCTAATACCATTTTTTGCACTATTGGTTAGAGCCTGTAAGTAAGCGCACGTGACAAATAAACTATGATTTGATTTGAACTTCTCCACAACTTTGTCCCTGACCTGTAAGGAGAGCTCCTTGGTCTTCATGGTGCTGCTTGCTTGGTGGTGCCCCTTGCTTAGTGGTGTTGCAGACTCTGGGGCCTTTCAGAACAGGTGTATTTCTACTGAGATCATGTGACAGATCATGTGACACTTAGATTGCAAACAGGTGGACTTTATTTAACTAATTATGTGACTGAAGGTAATTGGTTGCACAAGATCTTATTTCGGGGCTTAATAGCAAAGGGGGTGAATACATATGCATGCACCACTTTTCTGTTTTTTATTTTTGAATTTTTTGATTATTTTTTTTTTCACTTCAAATTTGGACTATTTTGTTTATGTCCATTACATGAAATAAAAATACATTTAAGAGAGGGAGGGGAGGGAGGAGAGGGGTAGAGAGAGAGAGAGATCTAAAATTACTGACCAATAATGCATGCCAGTTCTCATTATCCAGTTATAGTGCCTTGAGTCGCTACACACCAAGGTTGTTATAGTAAAATAACACTAATCATAAGAAAACAATTTAGTGAACTTTAATATACAAATAACTAATCAAACTATTTGAAAAACTATACTGAAACGATTATCTTTCACTCTAAAACAAATTGAGATTTACTTCATAATTTAAAGGTAGGCTCAGCGTGTCACGTTCTGACCTTAGTTATTTTGTTATGTCTTTGTTTTAGTATGGTCAGGGCGTGAGTTGGGTGGGTTGTCTATGTGGTGTTGTAATGGTTTTCCTGTGGTGAAGTAGAGGAGGACCAAAACGCAGCGTGGTTATATTGATTCATGTTTAATAAAAACAGATAAACATGAACACTACAAAACAAACGTGGAAAACCAAAAACAGCCCTATCTGGTGCAAAACACAGAGACAGGAACAATCACCCACAAACACACAGTGAAACCCAGGCTACCTAAAGTATGATTCTCAATCAGAGACAACTAATGACACCTGCCTCTGATTGAGAACCATACTAGGCCGAAACATAGAAATACCCCAAAACATAGAAAAACAAACAGACTGCCCACCCAATTCACGCCCTGAACATACTAAATAATGACAAAAACAAAGGAAATAAAGGTCAGAACGTGACAGTACCCCCCCCCCCCCAAAGGTGCGGACTCCGGCCGCAAAACCTTAACCTATAGGGGAGGGTCTGGGTGGGCGTCTGTCCGCGGTGGCGGCTCTGGCGCGGGACGCGGACCCCACGTCACCATTGTCTTAGTCCGCTTTATTGTCCGCCTCCGTGGCTTTCTAACCATGGCCACCCTTCTCAATGACCCCACTGGACAGAGGGGCAGCTCGGGACAGAGGGGCAGAAGCTCTGGACAGTGGGGCAGAAGCTCGGGACAGAAGGGCAGCTCGGGACAGAGGGGCAGGGGCTCTGGCGCCTCAGACTCCGGCAGCAGCAGCGGAGCCGGACAGGACAGGCGGAGACTCCGGCAGCAGCGCCGGACAGGCGGAGACTCCGCAGCAGCGCGGACTCCGGCAGCAGCGCCGGACAGGCGGGAGACTCCGGCAGCAGCGCCGGACAGGCGGGAGACTCCGGCAACGCTGGGCAGACGGGAAGCTGCGGCAACGCTGGACTGAGTAGCTCTGGCGCCTCTGGACTGAGGGGCGGGAGCTCTGGTAGCGCCGAACAGGCGGGAGACTCCGGCTGCGCTGGAGAGGAGGAAGGCTCCGGCAGCGCTAGAGAGGCGGGAGCCTCTGTAAGGATGAGCCGGAGAGACAGCCTGGTGCAGGGGGCTGCCACTGGAGGGCTGGTGCGTGGAGGTGGTGATGGATAGACCGGACCGTGCAGGCGCACTGGAGCTCTTGAGCACCGAGCCTGCCCAACCTTACCCGGTTGAATAGTCCCGGTCGCCCTGCCAGTGCGGCGAGGTGGAATAGCCCGCACTGGGCTATGCAGGTGAACCGGGGACACCGTACGCAAGGCTGGTGCCATGTAAGCCGGCCCAAGGAGACGCACTGGAGACCAGATGCGTAGAGCCGGCTTCATGGCACTTGGCTCGATGCCCACTCTAGCCCGGCCGATACGCGGAGCTGGAATGTACCGCACCGGGCTATGCACCCGCACTGGGGACACCGTGCGCTTCACAGCATAACACCGTGCCTGCCCGGTCTCTCCAGCCCCCCGGTAAGCACAGGAAGTTGGCGCAGGTCTCCTACCTGGCTTCACCACACTTCCTGTGTGCCTCCCCCCAATACATTTTTGGGGCTGACTCTCGGGCTTCCATCCACGCCGCCGTGCTACCTCCTCATACCAGCGCCTCTCCGCCTTCGCCGCCTGCAGCTCTTCTTTGGGGCGGCGATATTCTCCAGGCTCTGCCCAGGGTCCTTTACCTTCCAATTCTTCCTCCCATGTCCATTCCTCCAAATAGTGCAGCCTCTCCCACTGCTGCTGCTCCTGCTGCTGCTGCTTTTGCTGTTGCCCGTTACCCCGCCGCTTGGTCCTGTTGTGGTGGGTGATTCTGTAATGGTTTTCCTGTGGTGAAGTAGAGGAGGACCAAAACGCAGCGTGGTTATATTGATTCATGTTTAATAAAAACAGATAAACATGAACACTACAAAACAATAAACGTGGAAAACCAAACACAGCCCTATCTGGTGCAAAACACAGAGACAGGAACAATCACCCACAAACACACAGTGAAACCCAGGCTACCTAAGTATGATTCTCAATCAGAGACAACTAATGACACCTGCCTCTGATTGAGAACCATACTAGGCCGAAACATAGAAATACCCCAAAACATAGAAAAACAAACAGACTGCCCACCCAATTCACGCCCTGACCATACTAAATAATGACAAAACAAAGGAAATAAAGGTCAGAACGTGACAGGTGTTTTTGTGTTTGGCCTGGTATGGTTCTCAATCAGAGGCAGGTGTCGTTAGGTGTCGAAAATCATACTTAGGTAGCCTTTTCCCACCTGTGTGGTGTGGGTGATTGTTTTCTGTTTTGTGTATTCACCGTACAGGACTGTTTCATTTCGTTCGTTCTCGTTATCTTGTTTTTGTGTTCATGATAATAAATTATCAATATGGACACTTACCACGCTGCGCATTGGTCCTCCTCTTCTTCCACCACAGACGAGCGTTACACAGCGAGATGACGTTGCCACGAGCATCACTGCAGATATTGGTCACATTTGAGTGGTAAGGCTAATGCAACTGACTGTAGATGAAAGTCAAGGAGTAAAGTAGAGGTAGGTGCATCCAGAAGTAGGACAGAAGTGGTTTTCCAACAGCAAGGCTGGGATCAACATGGCAGTGTTGCCATTGTTTATAAAAGGCTTTCTTTCTAAAGTCGAAATAAACATGTTTCTAACCCCAATTTCCAAATGCTTGGAGGTACCACGTTCATCTGTACAAACAATAGTACGCAAGTATAAACTCCATGGGACAACGCAGCCATCATACCGCTCAGGAAGGAAACGCGTTCTGTCTCCTAGAGATGAACATACTTTGGTGTGAAAAGTGCAAATCAATCCCAGAACAACAGCAAAGGCCCTTGTGAAGATGCTGGACGAAACAGGTACAAAAGTATCCATATACACAGTAAAACGAGTCTTATATCGACATAACCTGAAAGGCTGCTCAGCAAGGAAGAAGCCACTGCTCCAAAACCGCCATAAAAAAGCCAGACTACAGTTTGCAACTGCACATGGGGGCAAAGATCTTAGTTTTTGGAGAAATGTCCTCTGGTCTGATGAAAAAAAAAATAGAACTGTTTGGCCATAATGACCAACCTTATGTTTGGAGGAAAAAGGAGGATGCTTGCAAGCTCAAAAACACCATCCCAACTGTGACGCAAGGGGGTGGCAGCATCATGTTGTGGGGGTGCTTTGCTGCAGGAGGGAGTGATGCACTTCACAAAATAGATGGCATCATGAGGCAAGAAAATGATGTGGATATATTGAAGCAACATCTCAAGACATCAGTCAGGAAGTTAAAGCTTGGTCACAAATGGGTCTTCCAAATGGACAATGACCCCAAGCATACTTCCGAAGTTGTGGCAAAATGGCTAAAGAACAGCAAAGTCAAGGTATTGGAGTGGCCATCACAAAGACCTGACCTCAATCCTATTGAAAATTTGTTGGCAGAACTGAAAAAGTGTGTGCGAGCAAGGAGGCCTACAAACCTGTTTCAGTTACACCATCTCTGTCAGGAGGAATGGGCCAAAATTCACCCAACTTATTTTGGGAAGCTTGTGGAAGGCTACCCAAAATGTTTGACCCAAGTTAAACTATTTAAAGGCAATGCTACCAAATACTATTTGAGTGTATGTAAACTTCTGACCCACTGGGAATGTGATGAAAGAAATAAAAGCTGAAATAAATCATTTTTTCTACTCATATTCTGACATTTCACATTCTTAAAATAGTGGTGATCCTAACTAACCTGATACAGGGAATTTTTACTCTGATTAAATGTCAGGAATTGTGAAAAACTGAGTTTAAATGTATTTGGCTAAGGTGTATGTAAACTTCAGACTTCAACTGTACATTTTGAATCTGCGCTAAATCAGCTTGCCAGTACTTTTTAAGGTCATGTTCATTTTGCACCGTAGATTGAATCTGTATCTCACACAAAGAGAGCTAGAGAGAACATGACTTTAGGAGGAGCTCTCCTGTTGCTGTTCTGCTTGTCCTGTCTAGATTGTTGATTGTGCATTTCCTCCCTCCTCTCCTGCTTACCCAGCTGCTCTCTCTCTCTCTTGTTAGTGTCATTCAGTGTGTGATTGTGATTCTGTTGTTGCACTGCCTCAGTAGACGTCATGACATCCCCAAGCAGACCCATATCGTTAGCAGCCGTCTTCATTATGTTCCACAGGCCGTGTCTCTGACTGGGGCTCTCTCCCATAAAGACCTGGGTTCAAATACTATTCGAAATCTTCCTCAACACGGGGGCTCCACAAGGGTGCGTGCTCAGCACCCTCTTGTACACCCTGTTCACCCATGATTGCATGGCCACGCATGTCTCCAACTAAATCATCAAGTTTGCTTACAACACAACAGTGTTAGTCCTGATTACCAACATCGATGAGACAACCCCCAGGGAGTAGGTGGTGCCAGGAAAATAACTTTTCCCTTAATGTCAACAAAGTGAAGGAGCTGATCATGGACTTCAGGAGACAGCAGAGAGAGCACGCCCCCATCCAAATCAACGGACCGCAGTGGAGAGGGTGAAAAGCTTCAAGTTCCTCGGCGTGCACATCACTGACAACCTAAAATAGTACACCCACACAGACAGTGTGGTGAAGAAGGTGCAACAGAAACCTCAGGAGGCTGAAGAAATTAGGCTTGGCCCCTAAGACCCTTACGAACTTCTACAGATGTACCATTGAGAGCATCCTGTTGGGCTGTATCACCGCCTGGTACGGCAATTGCACCGTCTGCAACAGCAGGGCTCTCCAGAAGGTGGTGCAGTCAGCCCTACAAATAACCAGGGGCACACTGCCTGCCCTGCAGGACATCTACAGCACCCGGTGTCACAGGAAGGCCAAAAAAGATCATCAAGGACCTCACCCTATTACCATCTACAAGGTGGAGACAGTACAGGTGCATCAAGCTGGGACCGAGAGACTGAAAAACATCTATCTCCAGGCCATCAGACTGTTAAATAGTCACCACTAGCCAGCCCAGTACCCTGCCCTGAACCTTAGTCACTGTTACTAACCGGCCCAGTACCCTGCTCTTAACCTTAGTCACTGTTACTAGCCGGCCCAGTACCCTGCTCTGAACCTTAGTCACTGTTACTAGCCGGCCCAGTACCCTGCTCTGAACCTTAGTCACTGTTACTAACTGGCCCAGTACCCTGCTCTGAACCTTATTCACTGTTACTAACCGGCCCAGTACCCTGCCCTGAACCTTAGTCACTGTTACTAACCAGCCCAGTACCCTGCTCTGAACCTTAGTTGTTTATTTTTATTTTTGGGGTTTGTGTGTATTGTTTTGTATTGTTAGGTATACTGCACTGTTGGAGCTAGAAACATAAGCATTTCGTGTGTATGTGACCAATAACATTTGATTTGATTATTTTTTGTTGATGATACTGTCATGACGTTGGCCTGGGGATAGGTTTATGACCGTCATAAATACCTCTTTCCCCCTTTTCCCTCTCTCTACCCTACTGATGTTACATTTGCAAAACCCTTGGTTAACATTGAGATTCTGGGAACATCAGAAGATGGGGGGAAATTAACTATATTCTGGTAATCCGACCATGTCACGCCCTGGCCATAGAGAGGCTTTTTATTCTCTATTTTGGTTAGGCCAGGGTGTGACTAGGGTGGGCGTTCTATGTTATTTTTTCTATGTTTTTGTTCTATGTTTTTGTTCTATGTTTTGTATTTCTTGTTTTGGCCTGGTATGGTTCCCAATCAGAGGCAGCTGTCAATCGTTGTCTCTGATTGAGAACCATACTTAGGCAGCCTGTTTTCCCACTATGGGTTGTGGGTAGTTGTTTTCTGTTGTGTGTCTGCACCAGCCAGAACTGTTTCGGTCGTTTGCTTTGTTATTTTTGTTATTTCTGTGTTTATTTAATAAATATGGACACATACCACGCTGCACCTTGGTCCTCTCCTTCCAACAGCCGTTACAGAACTACCCAGCACAACCGGACCAAGCAGTGTGGTAACCAGGAGCAGAGGGTTCTGGACTCCTGTATATGGGAGGAGATTTTGGACGGTAAGGGACCCTGGGCACAGGCTTGGGAATATTGCCGCCCCAGGGAAGAGCTGGAGGCAGCCAAAGCCGAGCGGCGGCGATATGAGGAGTTAGCACGGCAGCGCAACAGGGACGAGAGGCAGCCCCAAAAATGTATTGGGAAGGGGGGGGCACACGGGGAGTGGGGCTAAGTCAGGTAGGAGACCTGAGCCAACTCCCCGTGCTTACCGTGGCGAGAGGTGGACCGAGCAGGCACCGTGTTATGCTGTGAGGCGCACAGTGTCCCCAGTGCGCAGGCATAGCCTGGTGCGCTACATCGCAGCTCCTCATATCGTCCCGGGCTAGAGTGGGCATCGAGCCAGGAGCAATGAAGCCAGCTCAGCGCATCTGGTCTCCAGTGCGTCTCCTAGGCCCGGGTTATATGGCACCAGCCCTACGCACGGTGTCCCCGGTTCGCCAGCACTTGCCGGGCTACGGGGTGTATCCAGCCAGGACAGGCTGTGCAGGCTCGGTGCTCGAGACCTCCAGTGCGCCTCCACGATCCGGTCCATCCGGTGCCTCCTCCACGCACCAGGCCTCCTGTGGCAGCCCCACACACCAGGCTGTCTCTTCATCTCCTCCCTCCAGGTGCTCCCGCCTGTCCGGCGCTGCCAGAGCCTCCCCCCTGTCCGGTGCTGCCAGAGCCGCCCTTCACTCCGGACCCTCCCCTTTAGAGTCAGGTTTTTTTCGGCCCGGAGTCCACACCTTGGTGGTGGGGGGGTACTACTGTCACGCCCTGGCCATAGAGAGGCTTTTTATTCTCTATTTTGGTTAGGCCAGGGTGTGACTAGGGTGGGCATTCTATGTTCTTTTTCCTATGTTTTTGTTCTATGTTTTGTATTTCTGGTTTTGGCCTGGTATGGTTCCCAGTCAGGGGCAGCTGTCAATCGTTGTCTCTGATTGAGAACCATACTTAGGCAGCCTGTTTTCCCACTATGGGTTGTGGGTAGTTATTTTCTGTTTAGTGTGTTTTGCACCTGACGGAGCTGTTTCGGTTGTTTCTTTTGTTCCTTGTTGTATTTAGTGTTCAGTTTATTAAAATAATGATGAACACTTACCACGCTACATCTTGATCCTCACCTTCTTCCACCAACAGTCGTTACAGTCCAATTGAACATATGCAGTGGTACTTAATGAATATGATGTCAGTTCGGTTGTCATCCGAGACATTCTCATCAATGATAAGATGACAAACTCTACAGTGGAATGTCTACAAATCAGAGTTATCGGATTGACATGGAATTGTTGTTAAATTTAAATGTTTGAATATGAAATTATTGGTGATGGGATTAAATGTGATTTTAGCTTCTAAAATGTGAGATTTGTGTTTTCATAAGATAGGGCTCTGCTCAATCAATGGCCCGCCCCTGTGAAGGGACATGGGCTATTAAACTTTTCAAACACGCCCTCCTCTCCCTTTCTATATAAGCCCTTGACGACAATATAACCTCCTGTTCCGAGGACGTGAGGACGACGGTCCGATGTCAGAATGGTTCAGATAATAACTACAGAACGAAGCCAACATCAGCGTGAGCTTTGGTTGCGAATGGTATGAACTTTGAACTCTTATTCACTACAGAAGTGATACCTCCTAGCCGTTGAGTTAGCAACAGCCACTGCAAACGAGGGTTAGGAAGGAACAGACAGAGTATCCCGTCTACCACACAAAGACGTTACTACAACGTATTAAATTTACCAGCAGAGACATTTTTCAAAGGACAAAGGACTCGGTTGGGCAACACGGCCTTCCATCTACGTCCAACCTACCGAAGCGCAGCTCAGAGTAAATATTTATTGCATTTTCCTTTTCCAAATGGGCGGTAATTTAGAATGCATAAGATACTGTATTTACAATAGCACAGCTTCGCCCTTTGTTCTTCAGTCTTCCCGCTCTTTCACTCAAACCTAGCCCCTTTTCTTTTGTGTAACCAGCTGTCATATCTGTTCCGCCCGCTAGGGACGTCTTCCTTTATGACGTCATTTGTAATCAAGTTATGATTTAATTATGTGTACGTGTAATTCTGTGTAATTAGTTAGATATTTAGTAAATAAATAATTAAACCCAATTTTGTATTGCTGATTCAAATTGTTAGCCAGGGTTTGTGCAGATAACCAAGAATTTACAACTTTCAGATGAGAATGAATTAAGATGATTAATATTGACTGCTATTGATGTAAAATATTACTAGGTCTTTAAGAGTTTATTCGGAAGAAAACAGCTCTATAAATATTATTTTGTGGTGCCCTGACTCTCTAGTTAATTACATTTACATTAGCTCAATCAGGTAATATTAATTATGGAGAAATTATTTCATAGAATAGCATGTCATATCACTTAATCCGGCATAGCCAAAGACACAACAATACATTTTAAATGATTTCAAGTAGTAATTGAACCCAGGTCTGCTCTCTCATGCCACTCACTCTTTAATGCCACTAAAGGTAGCTTTTTAGGGAGCTTTCTGGCACCTCTCGCTGGATGGCTGTTGACATGTCAGTATCCTGCTGTTTAATAATCAGAGGACACCAGGGGTGTTACACGAGGTGGTTTGTGTGTGTGTGTGCATGTGTGTTTGGAAGACTGAGATGTGCTCATGTGGAGAGCAGGGAGACCATTTTTAGTGCTTGGTCCTGTGTGGCTCAGTTTTTAGGAGTGTGGCATAAGCAACACCATGGTTGTGGGTTCAATTCATGGAGACTGGGGAGGTGTGTTCAATTGGTGAGACTGCAATCCACCTGTAACTTGTTTATAATACGTACTCAATATCAGGGACAGGGAGATTCAAACACGTACATACTGTGTCAGAGATTGGTAGGAGAGAGGGGTAAGTTGAGCCATATTTTACATTCAGCATTACTACTTCAATGGAAATATAGTATTCTTTCTAACAAAGATATCTAAATAATATTTCAGGGTGCTGTGTATCACTGGAAATAATCAGAATGAGCATAGGGTCAGGGTCCGTTGAGCCGCCTTATGGTAAGTGGGTGATGGTGTCTTGTCGGCAGTGTTGGGGAAGGTACTTTGAAAGGATAGTTTACTAAGCTACCAATTACTTCACAATGAAAGAAGTCAAGCTACACTAAAGCTGCCCCTACGAAAAATTTAGTTTAACATAACTAAAGTTACTTTGAAAAAGTAGTTCACTACAGTGGGGCAAAAAAGTATTTAGTCAGCCACCAATTGTGCATGTTCTCCCACTTAAAAATATGAGAGGGGCCTGTAATTTTCATCATAGGTACACTTCAACTATGACAGACAAAATGAGAGAAAATCTAGAAAATCACATTGTTGGATTTTTAATGATTTTATTTGCAAATTATGATGGAAAATAAACTTTTGTTATTGACCAAATACTTATGTCAATACTTTGTTATATACCCTTTGTTGGCAATGACAGAGGTCAAATGTTTTCTGTAAGTCTTCACAAAGTTTTCACACACTGTTGCTGGTATTTTGGTCCATTCCTCCATGCAGATCTCCTCTAGAGCAGTGATGTTTTGGGGCTGTTGCTGGGCAACACGGACTTTCAACTCCCTCCAAAGATTTTCTATGGGGTTGAGATCTGGAGACTGGCTAGGCCACTCCAGGACCTTGAAATGCTTCTTACGAAGCCACTCCTTTGCCCGGGCGGTGTGTTTGGGATCATTGTCATGCTGAAAGATCCAGCCACGTTTCATCTTGAATGCCCTTGCTGATGGAAGGAGGTTTTCACTCAAAATCTCACGATACATGGCCCCATTCATACTTTCCTTTACACGGATCAGTCGTCCTGGTCCCTTTGCAGAAAAACAGGCCCAAAGCATGATGTTTCCACCCCCATGCTTCACAGTAGATATGGTGTTCTTTGGATGCAACTCAGCATTCTTTGTCCTCCAAACACGACGAGTTGAGTTTTTACCAAAAAGTTATATTTTGGTTTCATCTGACCATATGACATTCTCCCAATCTTCTTCTGGATCATCCAAATGCTCTCTAGCGAACTTCAGACGGGCCTGGACATGTACTGTCTTAAGCAAGGTTCACGTCTGGCACTGCAGGATTTGAGTCCCTGGCGGCGTAGTGTGTTACTGATGGTAGGTTTTGTTACTTTGGTCCCAGCTCTCTGCAGGTCATTCACTAGGTCCCCCCGTGTGGTTCTGGGATTTTTTCTCACCGTTCTTGTGATAATTTTGACCCCACGGGGTGAGATCTTGCGTGGAGCCCCAGATCGAGGGAGATTATCAGTGGTCTTGTATGTCTTCCATTTCCTAATAATTGCTCCCACAGTTGATTTCTTCAAACCAAGCTGCTTACCTATTGCAGATTCAGTCTTCCACACCAAAGACTCCATCCAACCAAGCCATAGACTGTTCACTCTGCTACTGTCCGACAAATGGTACCAGACCAACAGGCAGCTAGTACCCCAAGCCATAAGACTATTAAATAGGCATAAGACTGCTAAATAGTTCATTAATTGGTTAACTGGACTATCTGCACTGGCCCTATCTTGCACTGACTCTATGTACACTCATAAGACTATATATACACACTACAGTATGCACTGGGACCGTTTCTACTTGCAATTAGCTCATAGGAGTGGACGTCTGCTGCAATAGCCCATCCGTGACAAGGACCGACTAGTTGTTGCTTTCCGAGACACCACTGTTGTACTGCGCTGTTATTTGCCTGTTTGTGACCCGCCTGTTAGCTTGCACGATTTTTGTCATTTTCTTTCGACCTCTCATCATACCACGCTCAAAGTCGCTTAGGTCACTTGTTCTGCCCATTCTAAAGTTCAATTGAACAGTAACTGAATGCCTTGATGCCTGTCTGCCAGTTTTATATAGCAAGTTGTATATGGCAAGTCATGAAAACGTGACTCACTGTTTTTAGGAGAGAACCATTTTTGTTGAACGGGTGTATACACTGCTGCTGCCTTGCCACTCACCTATGGAATGCTCTCCCTGACCATCTGAGATCTGCTCCATCAATCAGAACTTTTAAAACAGGCCTTAAAACACATTTCTACAGACTCTTATAGTCCTAATCTGAAAAAAAAACACTTTAGCGCCTAGCCTACAATTACTATTTCCTTGATTATAAATGTTTTTATTGTATTAAAAAAATATATATAATCTTTTTCTCCTATATAGAGTTTTGAGATAACGCTGCAATGAAAAGTGCTATTCAAATTAAATGTATTATAATTTGTTTTATTATTATATACACACTCACATACACTACACTGACACGCTCACACAAAACCCACACACACTCACACACACTACACTGACACGCTCACACAAAACCCACACACATTCACATACACTAAATTTGCACACACACAACACACACATGCATGTCGACACCACGCACACATACACACACATACTCTTTTACACTCATCATTTGCTGCTGCTACTCTGTTCTATATTTGACTATTATTATCTATCCTGATGCCGAGTCACTTTACCTTGTCTTCATGTACAAATCTACATCAAAAGCCTCGTACCCCCCCGCACATTGATCTGGTGCTGGTACTCGCTGTATACGTCTCCATTCTTGTGTATTTTATTCCTCGTGTTACTATTTTTCTTTTTATAATACATTTTTAACACTGCATTGTTGGGAAGGGCTCGTAAGCAAGCACTTTGCGGTGAAGTCTACACCCATTGATTTCACACACACACACACACACACACACACACACACACACACACACACACACACACACACACACACACACTTTAAACCCACACTACGCTCTTTTGAGACCCCTTTTTCAAAGTCCTTTAGATCTCTTCCTCTAGCCATTGTAGGCAAAATAATCACCCTAAGCATGGTGGGATCTTAAAATGCTTAATTAACTCAGGAACTACACCTGTGTGGAAGAACCTGCGTTCAATATACTTTGTGTCCCTCATTTACTAATGTTTCCTTTATTTTGGCAGTTACCTGTATGTTAAATACTCATGCACTTGCGCATTGGTTGTGTGCAAATAAAGAAGGGGACTGAGCATCGTAGACTAGCCTATATCATTTCTGAAGAGGTATCATTCCAGAATGAGGGGTGCTGTAGCAGTGGCAGGTAGCCTAGTGGTTAGAGTGTTGGGTCAGTAACCGAAAGGTTGGTGGATGGAATCCCTGAGCTGACAAGGTAAAAATCAGTCATTCTGCCGCTGAATAAGGTAGTTAACCCACTGTTCCTAAACTGTCATTGTAAAAAATAATTTGTTCTTAACTGATTTTCCTAGTTAAACGATGGTAAAATGTAGCTCTGCTGGTGTTGCTATTCTGTCTGTCCTGGGCTCAGGAAGAGAGTGGAGGGGTTAGAGAATGACACCACTCATCAGGGTGAGAGGTTCAGATTAACAGCCTTAGGCTATGACACACAAACTGGTTGAAATAAAACCTGGTAATTGAGCATTATTGATTTAAAAGTCACCAAGGGCCAAGGTTGTGGTTAGAATTCCCACATGGACCATATACACATTTTCTTAAAATATATATGAAGTTACCATACAGTATCTAAATGGCATGGTTCGTGTCTGGAGTGTTTCTGCAACTCACTCCCCACACCATTGAGATCTGCACCACACCTCCCTTTTGCTCCGGTGTTGTAGTTCATCCATCAGAACAGCAGGTGTCAGTATACACCCTGTAATGTGACAATTTATCATGAGTTTCTGTTATGCTGTAGCAATCATTACACGTCTCAGAGTAATACTGCTGCAGGTAGCCTAGCGGTTAGAGCATTGGGGCAGTAACCGCATGATCTACCTCAGCCGACAAGGTGAAAAATCTGTCAATGTGCCCTTGAGCAAGGCACTTAACCCTAATTTGCACCAGGCGTGTTGTACTATGTCTGACGCTGTAAAAGCAACACATTTAACTGTACCTATCTGGGAGATGTGACATTACAACGTTTTTTAAAAAGTATCTCAGAGTAAGACTGCTGATCTAGGATCGGGTCCTTTCCGTCCATTTAATGTTATTCATTATGATCTAAAAGACAATACTGGTCCAAGATTAACACTCTGAGACACTATAAATACAGGCCCTGAAATTGGATTCCATAAAGAACAGCCTGACAGATGCTCTGTCTTTGATTCATTATTCATTCTGATGAATCCAGAGCTATGAGAACAATAAATGCTATGAAAATAGGACATGCGCTTGTTTACCGCTCCCTTTCTGAGGACACTATCTAGCTAATTACAAAATGATGTGAGGAGATTCACATTTCCCCCACAGCTCTGACTAATCAAGACAGGAGTTTTTGTTGTTAAACATAGCTACAGTGACTTTTCCCTCGTTTTGTTACATTACAGCCTTATTCTAAAATTGATTAAATATTTTTACCCCTTAGCAATCTACACACAATACCCCATAATGACAAAGAGGAAACTGTTTTCTAGACATTTTTGCAAATTTATTACAAATGAAAACCAGAAATACCTTATTTACATAATTATTCAGAGCCTTTGCTATGAGATTCGAAATTGAGCTCAAGTTTCCATTAATCATCCATGAGATGTTTCTACAACTTGATTGGAGTCCACCTGTGGTAAATTCAATTGATTGGACATGATATGGAAAGGCACACACCTATCTATATGAGGTCCCACAGTTGACAGTGCATGTCAGAGCAAAAACCAAGCCATGAGGTCGAAGGAATTGTCCATAGCACGCTGAGACAGGATTGTGTCGAGGCACATATCGGGGGAAGGGTACTAAAAATGTCTACAGCATTGAAGGTCCCCAAGAACACAGTGGCCTCCATCATTCTTAAATGGAAGAAGACCATGAGAAACAAGATTTTCTTGTCTGATGAAACCAAGATTGAACTCTTTGGCCTGAATGCCAAGTGTCAGGTCTGGAGGAAACCTGGCAACATCCCTACGGTGAAGTATGGTGGTGGTAGCATCATGCTGTGGGGAGGTGTTCAGCGTCAGGGACTGGGAGACAAATCAGGATGAAGGCAAAGATGAACGGAGCAAAGTCCAGAGAGATCCTTGATGAAAACCTGCTACAGAGCACTCAGGACCTCAGACTGGGGCAAAGGTTCACCTTCCAACAGGACAACAACCCTAAGCACACAGCCAAGACAACACAAGAGTGGCTTCGGGACAAGTCTCTGAATGTCCTTAAGTGGCCCAGCCAGAGCCAGAACTTGAACCCGATCGAACATCTCTTTAGAGACCTGAAAATAGCTGTGCAGCAACTCTCCCCATCTAATCTGACAGAGCTTGAGAGGATCTGCAGAGAAGAATGGGAGAAACTCCCCAAATACAGGTGTGCCAAGCTTATAGCGTCATACCCAAGATGACTCGAGTGTCATGTTCTGACCTTAGTTCTTTTGTTATGTCTTTGTTTTAGTATGGTCAGGGCATGAGTTGGGTGGGTTGTCTGTTTGTTTTTCTATGAGTTGGTATTTCTGTGTTTGGCCTGGTATGGTTCTCAATCAGAGGCAGCTGTCAATCGTTGTCCCTGATTGAGAACCATACTTAGGCAGCCTGTTTTCACCCTTGATTTGTGGGTGATTATTTTTCGTTTCAGTGTTTGCACCATTCGGGACTGTTTCGGTTTTCATTTTGTTTCTCTTGTTCTTTTGTATTCTGTATTCATTCTCATTAAATTACATTATGGATACATACCACGCTGCATTTTGGTCCTTGGATCCTTCCTGCTACTCCTCCTCAGAAGAGGAAGAAGAAGACTGTTACATCGAGGCTGTAATCAAAGGTGCCAAAGGTGCTTCAACAAAGTTCTGATTAAAGGGTCTGAATAATTATTATTATAATCATTTCTGAAAACCTGTTTTTGCTTTGTCATTATGGGTTATTGTGTGTAGATTAATGAGGGGGAAAAATCAATTTCACACATTTTAGAATAAGGCTGTAACAACAAAATGTGGAAAAAAATCAAGGGGTCTGAATACTTCCCGAAGACACTATATGTCTGAATGTAGTTTTCCGGCGTTTGAAACAAAAATGTATTTATAAGCAAAATATATCAGTTTTTCCCCTGAAGTCCATGATTCTATAGTGTGGTTTGTTTTGTCTTGGGGGACTTGGTAGCCACAGGCAGCTTAAGAGTTTTTATGATCATTCATATAGACACATTGAACATTGAGTTGTGTATTTGACACAGCAGTTGACATGGTACTGATAGTCTACAATGTGGTGAGTATCTATGGATGGACAATCCAAGTGCAGTTGATGTCCTTGCATGTCACCCATGTCCACATGAGAAAAGTGACATAGTGTTGTGTGGTGTCTGTACTGAGGACGAGGAAATGAAAGATAAAATACTTGTGTATTACGTTAGGAGTGGGGTGTCATTTCGGATTTAAGGGTGACTCTGAATGGATGAGAGACCCGACAGTATGTTTTAATTGAGTAATCAACAGGAATCAAATCAATCAATCACTGATCTGAGATAGTGTTCTGTGTGTGTGTGACAGCTGCCTCTGGTCGAGCAGTCGCATCCGCACTTCGGTCTGCACTTCGGTCTGCAGGTAGTATAACTTTTCATTACATTTCATTACATTTCATTATAGTACAACGGTTTGATTTGTCTAATCTTAGCAATTTCTTCTTAGCTAGCTACATAGCCGTCTTTGTATCAAAGATAATTGCGTAATTATCGTATTTCGTCGTCCTAACGTATCTGCCCAGCAGCTAGCCAGCTAGCTAACGCCCACCGTCTACATAGCTAGCTACATAGCCGTCTCTGTATCAAAGATAATTGTGTAGTCTAGAGCGATTTTCTAGGTTACCTAGCCAGCTATTGTCGTTCTTTTAACGCAACGTAACGTAATCAACACTGCTAGCTAGCCAGCTAGCCCCCGAATCAACAACGCAGCCACTGCCAGCTAGCCTACAAAGTCAACAACGCAGCCACTGCCAGCTAGCCTACTTCAGCAGTACTGTATCATTTTTAATCATTTTAGTCAATAAGATTCTTGCTACGTAAGCTCAACTTTCTGAACATTCGAGACGTGTAGTCCACTTGTCATTCCAATCTCCTTTGCATTAGCGTAGCCTCTTCTGTAGCCTGTCAACTATGTGTCTGTCTATCCCTGTTCTCTCTCTCTCTGCACAGACCATACAAACGCTCCACACCGCGTGGCCGCGGCCACCCTAATCTGGTGGTCCCAGCGCGCACGACCCACGTGGAGTTCCAGGTCTCCGGTAGCCTCTGGAACTGCCGATCTGCGGCCAACAAGGCAGAGTTCATCTCAGCCTATGCCTCCCTCCAGTCCCTCGACTTCTTGGCACTGACGGAAACATGGATCACCACAGATAACACTGCTACTCCTACTGCTCTCTCTTCGTCCGCCCACGTGTTCTCGCACACCCCGAGAGCTTCTGGTCAGCGGGGTGGTGGCACCGGGATCCTCATCTCTCCGAAGTGGTCATTCTCTCTTTCTCCCCTTACCCATCTGTCTATCGCCTCCTTTGAATTCCATGCTGTCACAGTTACCAGCCCTTTCAAGCTTAACATCCTTATCATTTATCGCCCTCCAGGTTCCTCGGAGAGTTCATCAATGAGCTTGATGCCTTGATAAGCTCCTTTCCTGAGGACGGCTCACCTCTCACAGTTCTGGGCGACTTTAACCTCCCCACGTCTACCTTTGACTCATTCCTCTCTGCCTCCTTCTTTCCACTCCTCTCCTCTTTTGACCTCTCCCTCTCACCTTCCCCCCCTACTCACAAGGCAGGCAATACGCTCGACCTCATCTTTACTAGATGCTGTTCTTCCACTAACCTCATTGCAACTCCCCTCCAAGTCTCCGACCACTACCTTGTATCCTTTTCCCTCTCGCTCTCATCCAACACTTCCCACACTGCCCCTACTCGGATGGTATCGCGCCGTCCCAACCTTCGCTCTCTCCGGGCAGCCGAGCGGAAATGGAGGAAAACTCGCCTCCCTGCGGACCTGGCATCCTTTCACTCCCTCCTCTCTACATTTTCCTCTTCTGTCGCTGCTGCTAAAGCCACTTTCTACCACTCTAAATTCCAAGCATCTGCCTCTAACCCTAGGAAGCTCTTTGCCACCTTCTCCTCCCTCCTGAATCCTCCTCCCCCCCCCCTCCTCCCTCTCTGCAGATGACTTCGTCAACCATTTTGAAAAGAAGGTCGACGACATCCGATCCTCATTTGCTAAGTCAAACGACACCGCTGGTTCTGCTCACACTGCCCTACCCTGTGCTCTGACCTCTTTCTCCCTCTCTCTCCAGATGAAATCTCGCGTCTTGTGACGGCCGGCCGCCCAACAACCTGCCCGCTTGACCCTATCCCCTCCTCTCTTCTCCAGACCATTTCCGTAGACCTTCTCCCTTACCTCACCTCGCTCATCAACTCATCCCTGACCGCTGGCTACGTCCCTTCCGTCTTCAAGAGAGCGAGAGTTGCACCCCTTCTGAAAAAACCTACACTCGATCCCTCCGATGTCAACAACTACAGACCAGTATCCCTTCTTTCTTTTCTCTCCAAAACCCTTGAACGTGCCGTCCTTGGCCAGCTCTCCCGCTATCTCTCTCAGAATGACCTTCTTGATCCAAATCAATCAGGTTTCAAGACTAGTCATTCAACTGAGACTGCTCTTCTCTGTATCACGGAGGCGCTCCGCACTGCTAAAGCTAACTCTCTCTCCTCTGCTCTCATCCTTCTAGACCTATCGGCTGCCTTCGATACTGTGAACCATCAGATCCTCCTCTCCACCCTCTCCGAGTTGGGCATCTCCCGCGGCCCACGCTTGGATTGTGTCCTACCTGACAGGTCGCTCCTACCAGGTGGCGTGGCGAGAATCCGTCTCCTCACCACGTGCTCTCACCACTGGTGTCCCCAGGGCTCTGTTCTAGGCCCTCTCCTATTCTCGCTATACACCAAGTCACTTGGCTCTGTCATAACCTCACATGGTCTCTCCTATCATTGCTATGCAGACGACACACAATTAATCTTCTCCTTTCCCCCTTCTGATGACCAGGTGGCGAATCGCATCTCTGCATGTCTGGCAGACATATCAGTGTGGATGATGGATCACCACCTCAAGCTGAACCTCGGCAAGACGGAGCTGCTCTTCCTCCCGGGGAAGGACTGCCCGTTCCATGATCTCGCCATCACGGTTGATAACTCCACTGTGTCCTCCTCCCAGAGCGCTAAGAAAACTTGGCGTGATCCTGGACAACACCCTGTCGTTCTCAACTAACATCAAGGCGGTGGCCCGTTCCTGTAGGTTCATGCTCTACAACATCCGCAGAGTACGACCCTGCCTCACACAGGAAGCGGCGCAGGTCCTAATCCAGGCACTTGTCATCTCCCGTCTGGATTACTGCAACTCGCTGTTGGCTGGGCTCCCTGCCTGTGCCATTAAACCCCTACAACTCATCCAGAACGCCGCAGCCTGTCTGGTGTTCAACCTTCCCAAGTTCTCCCACGTCACCCCGCTCCTCCGCTCTCTCCACTGGCTTCCAGTTGAAGCTCGCATCCGCTACAAGACCATGGTGCTTGCCTACGGAGCTGTGAGGGGAACGGCACCTCAGTACCTCCAGGCTCTGATCAGGCCCTACACCCAAACAAGGGCACTGCGTTCATCCACCTCTGGCCTGCTCGCCTCCCTACCACTGAGGAAGTACAGTTCCCGCTCAGCCCAGTCAAAACTGTTCGCTGCTCTGGCCCCCCAATGGTGGAACAAACTCCCTCACGACGCCAGGACAGCGGAGTCAATCACCACCTTCCGGAGACACCTGAAACCCCACCTCTTTAAGGAATACCTAGGATAGGATAAAGTAATCCTTCTCACCCCCCCCCTTAAAAGATTTAGATGCACTATTGTAAAGTGGCTGCTCCACTGGATGTCATAAGGTGAATGCACCAATTTGTAAGTCGCTCTGGATAAGAGCGTCTGCTAAATGACTTAAATGATGTAATGTAAAATGTGTGAGTGTGTGGACCTGTTTAAATATACTTGTGGGGACCAGACCAACTGGGGACATTTTGCCAGTCCCCACAAGGAAAAAGTCTATTTTGAGGGGGATTAAGGTTAGAATTAGTGTTAGGGTTAGAATTAGGGTTAGAGTTAGGTTAATGGTAAGGGTTCAGTTTTAGAGTGAGGTTTTGGGGTTAGGGAAAATAGGACTTTGAATGGGAATCAAATGTGTGTCCCCACAAGGTTAGTAAAACAAATCTGTGTGTGTATGTGTGAGTGAGTGCGAGTCTTGAGATGTTGTCTTGGGAGGTGGTTGTTCAAAAGGAAGGAGTACATGTTTTTGCAGTGTGGATGCCTGGGAGAAAACAAATACTTTGACTTTAAAAGCCCAATGTCACTCTCTTCTCTCTCCTCTGTCTCTCTGTCTGCGTCCTTCTGACACAGACTCTCTCTGTCAGTCCTTGTTAACGAAGTGCCAATTGATAGAGGCCGTCTCCCAAATGGCCCATAGGACTTTGGTCTAAAGTAATGCTCTATGTAGGGAATAGGGTGACATTTGGGACTCAACCAGGCTCTTTCAATGAATTGTGTGTGCGTGTGCGTGTGTGTGTGTGTGTGTGTGTGTGTGTGTGTGTGTCAAAGTGGATTTACACTGAATGGGTATTCAGGCTGACTGACCACCTCTTATCCTACAATCAATAGCATCATCACGGGACTCCATCACTATCACAGGACTGTGGGGTTTGTCCTGCATCAGGCCCAGCTAGCACATTTGGTTCCAGAATGTTGCAGAAAGGTTATATGCAAAATTACCACAGGGCAACCACACTAACCAGGCTTCAAGAAACATGGTTCTTAAAAAGTCAAGCCATAAATGGTAAAAAATAAAGTACAAAAATAAATCATAATGAATAAGGTTTTGAAGTGTCTGTCCTATATCTAGGAGATATAAGAAAGCCCAGGAAATATTTAAATATTTTGGGACACATTAAAAAACGACCTCCTTACTACCATTCATGTGTATGGATTACCTTCAGACAAGTCCCGTGACACTTGTGGGAGTCATGGCAAAACGTGAGAGTCTACCCTTTTCACAGAGTGGTCATATTAGTTTATAGGCCAGACCAGACATTTTAGTTTTTTGCCCAAAAAAAAAACATCTCTAGCTTAAACTGATGGATTTTCATAGGGTGCGCGTCAATAGACTCCTAATGTATTCATAAGCTACTATTTCATCCCGCCACAAGAATATAAAATCTAGTGTTGCCAACCAAGCTGGCTGGTCGTTTGTTCGATTGGCACCGTTGCCAGCCAAACCCACTGGTCGTCGGTCCAATTGGCAGGTTGGTTGTTTTGCAGGGCATGCTCTGCTGGTGCTGACAGTGATAGCGTTGTCCGTGGTAGGCTACACTTGTAGTCGACTGCTGGACAATGTTGGGGAGTAGTGAACTACATGTAGTTCAGCTAGTAATTTAACTACATTTTTCATTAGTGTTTTTAATAGGTAATTACTTATTTTTTTGCCATGTAGTTGTGTAGCTAACTACTGGAAATACTCTACTTTTTTTGCAAAAATCTGGGTGAAATAAGCAATAGTTTCCTTTCTTTTTCAGAATCAGACCTGCCTAAGTCTCATTGAAACATAGTTGTCATTTAATAGACTAAATTATACATTCTGTTGACATATGATCCCAAAGTATTTTTGGATGTAGTGAACTACCTTTTTCCAAGGTAACTTTAGTTAAGAAAACTATATTTGAATAGGGTGTTTTAGTGTTGCTAGTATTGTTTTACACACACACACACACACACACACACACATACACATACACATACACACACGACAGAGAGGGACTAATTCTAATATAAGTTTGGAAGACAAACAGATCACAATTCCCTGGCCTGCCTTGATACATGTGTTCAGGGGTTTGAATGAATCCCGGGTGAGGCAAGACATTAGAGTTAATGGCATTTCTTAGTCCTACTCTCTATGGGCCAAATCACAGGAGTATCATCTGTCTGTTGAGGTCAGTATTTGTCTTACATATCGTTAGCTGCTCTTGATTGAGCTTGCCTAGTGTAATGGAGCCAATGTATAAGTCCTAAATGTGCAAACCCCAACCATCCAGCATCCCAGGCAAATATCTGAAAGGAAATAACTGCTATTTGAAACCAGGTCTGGTTAGAGACACAAAAAAAGGAGGGTTCCTTGATGGTTCTATATGGAACCATAATTATCCAAATAACCCCTTGACCCCTCAGTAGTAGTAAAAGGGGTGTTAAGAGTCAATGTGCAGCAGGTGGGAAGGAGTCAGGCGCAGGAAACAGAGAATGAATAAGAACGGACTTTACTTAACAAAGCAACAAAATATTCCACGTAGGGAAAATATACCAGCTCACAAATATAAGCGACCACTTAACACAGAACAAACACGCACAAAACCATGGGGGGAACCAGAGGGTTAAATAAGGAACATAATTATGGGAATGGAAACCAGGTGTGTACAATGAAGACAAAACAAATGGAAAATTAAAAGTGGATCGGTGGCGGCTAGAAAACCGGTGACGTAGACCACTGAACACCGCCCGAACAAGGAGGGGGACCAATTTCGGCGGAAGTCTTGACAAGGGGTTAGTAAGATGGCACCGACAGATATGGAAGCTGTGCTTCTAGCTCCTAAGACACTTTGCAGAATTTTGTTTTTTTGTGTTATTTTACAAGCAATTTGCTACATCCGCAATAACATCTGCTAAATATGCATATGTGACAAATAAAATTAGATTTGATGATGGTTCAAAAAAGGGTTCTTTCCGCTTTTAGTGATAATTAAAATGTAGGGGTGGCGTCTCATTACAATATTTTGGGGTATGATTTGCTCAAATCAATCAGATTGAATTCAATTATATTTGTCACATGCTTCGTAAACAAGTGTAGACTAAGTGCTCTATTTCCGGCTGGCATTAAGGCTGCGCTAGTGTAAAATGCACGTTAGTTTGCAATTTCATCATGTAAAAACTGGCGCACTGGTGATTTCCAGCCCGAATGCTATGTTCGGTAATTTACCTGTCTTATATCAACTCGCTTGCACTCAGATGGGAGGGATGGAAATACTTGAGGTGTGTCCTTAAAAACATGATCCAAAGTGTTAGTTTCAGACAGCCCTAATAAGGATATTTAAGAACAACCAAAAAGCTGGTTTTAGAAGTAACACAGTTTTGAAAGTGGAAATGCAGCCTGTCCAGCCATGATGCACACTGCCCATTTGCGCATGGAACAAGAGTAGCCTAATGTGCTTATGGTACCTGTAAGCTTGATATTTAGGAACATAAAAAACAGTTTTTTTCCCATTTCGTTTTATTTGGTCCCATATCAATTAAGTACATTTTTGTCCTGCCCAACGCAATCGCAAAGACTGTCAGTTTCGTGTTTGGCTCCGGAGACCGCTTGGAAATAAATCTTAATCACCAAAGCTTTATTAAAGTCTGAGGCGGTCTAAGGCACTGCATTGCAGTGTTGTGGCATCACTACAGCCTGGGGTTCGGCTGTGTCATTACTAGCCATGACTGGAAGTCCCGCAGGGTGGCGCACAATTTTTTGTTTTTTACCTTTATTTAACTGGGCAAGTCAGTTAAGAACAAATTCTTATTTTCAATGACGGCCTAGGAACAGGCCGACACTGTCGTTCTGCCCCTGCCTGTTCAGGGTCAGAACGACAGATTTGTACCTTGTCAGCTCAGGGGTTTGGTGACCTTCCGGTTACTAGTCCAACGCTCTAACCACTAGGCTACCCTGCCGCCCACAATTGGCCCAGTGTCGTGAGGGTTTGGCCGGGGGGGCTTCTACTTCTTCAAAGTAGCCACCCTTTGCCTTGATGACAGCTTTGCACACTATTGGCATTCTCTCAACCAGCTTCACCTGGAATGCTTTTCCAACAGTCTCAAAGGAGTTCGCACATATGCTGAGCACTTGTTGGCTGCTTTTCCTTCAATCTGTGGTCCAACTCATCCCAAATTATTTCAATTGGGTTGAGGTCGGGTGATTGTGGAGGCCAGGTCATCTGATAAAGCACTCCATCCCTCTCCTTCTTGGTCAAATAGCCCTTACACAGCTTGGGGGTGTGTTGGGTCATTGTCCTGTTGTGAAACAAATGATAGTCCCACTAAGCACAGAGCAGATGGGATGGGATGGTGTATCGCTGCAGAATGCTGTGGTAGCCATGCTGGTTAAGTGTGCCTTGAATTCTAAATAAATCCCAAACAGTGTCACCAGCAAAGCACCCCCACACCATCACACCTCCTTCTCCATGCTTCACGGTGGGAAGTCTATCCAACTGACAATCTCTTATAAACTATTTTAACCAAGACTTAAAAATAACTGATATTGCCACAAGATGGAGGGAGTGTTGGAACATAACAAACAAAATTACAGTTAATGAAAATGTATTCTTAATCCAGTGTAAACTAATGTATAGAATGTATTATACAAGAGACAAAATTCACGAATTCTACAGAACAATGGCAGAGACATGTCTTTAGTGTAAAACAAATAATGACTCAATAATTCATGCCTTCTGAGAGTGCTATAGTCCAAAAGGTATGGGCAGATTTAGAAAGCTGCCTGTCAGATTCCATATGTGTTATTTCATAATTTTGATATCTTCACTATTATTCTACAATGTAGAAAATAGTAAAATAATAATAATAATAATAATAATTGAATGAATAGGTGTCCAAACTGTTGACTAGTACTGTATATATATACGATTTGAGAGGAGTAAACAGTGAGCTGACATTCTCTTTTTATCTATGCTTTGTAGGCATGCCCACATTATAATAGTCGTGCAGGTCACCCTGCATGATGTAGGCTACATGTCCTTGCCAATCATGAAATGAGACATAAGAACTTGGTGAATACTGGTTAACTTCGTATTTATAAGCTATCTGTAATCTGTAACAATTGCTTATCCATTTTATATATTCAAAACCTAAGCCCTCCCGTAGGCCTACTATATTGAAGGCTGGTTCAACAGCAATGCATGTATTTACAGTGCCTTGCGAAAGTATTCGGCCCCCTTGAACTTTGCGACCTTTTGCCACATTTCAGGCTTCAAACATAAAGATATAAAACTGTATTTTTTTGTGAAGAATCAACAACAAGTGGGACACAATCATGAAGTGGAATGACATTTATTGGATATTTCAAACTTTTTTAACAAATCAAAAACTGAAAAATTGGGCGTGCAAAATTATTCAGCCCCTTTACTTTCAGTGCAGCAAACTCTCTCCAGAAGTTCAGTGAGGATCTCTGAATGATCCAATGTTGACCTAAATGACTAATGATGATAAATACAATCCACCTGTGTGTAATCAAGTCTCCGTATAAATGCACCTGCACTGTGATAGTCTCAGAGGTCCATTAAAAGCGCAGAGAGCATCATGAAGAACAAGGAACACACCAGGCAGGTCCGAGATACTGTTGTGAAGAAGCTTAAAGCCGGATTTGGATACAAAAAGATTTCCCAAGCTTTAAACATCCCAAGGAGCACTGTGCAAGCGATAATATTGAAATGGAAGGAGTATCAGACCACTGCAAATCTACCAAGACCTGGCCGTCCCTCTAAACTTTCAGCTCATACAAGGAGAAGACTGATCAGAGATGCAGCCAAGAGGCCCATGATCACTCTGGATGAACTGCAGAGATCTACAGCTGAGGTGGGAGACTCTGTCCATAGGACAACAATCAGTCGTATATTGCACAAATCTGGCCTTTATGGAAGAGTGGCAAGAAGAAAGCCATTTCTTAAAGATATCCATAAAAAGTGTTGTTTAAAGTTTGCCACAAGCCACCTGGGAGACACACCAAACATGTGGAAGAAGTTGCTCTGGTCAAATGAAACCAAAATTGAACTTTTTGGCAACAATGCAAAACATTATGTTTGGCGTAAAAGCAACACAGCTCATCACCCTGAACACACCATCCCCACTGTCAAACATGGTGGTGGCAGCATCATGGTTTGGGCCTGCTTTTCTTCAGCAGGGACAGGGAAGATGGTTAAAATTGATGGGAAGATGGATGGAGCCAAATACAGGACCATTCTGGAAGAAAACCTGATGGAGTCTGCAAAAGACCTGAGACTGGGACGGAGATTTGTCTTCCAACAAGACAATGATCCAAAACATAAAGCAAAATCTACAATGGAATGGTTCAAAAATAAACATATCCAGGTGTTAGAATGGCCAAGTCAAAGTCCAGACCTGAATCCAATCGAGAATCTGTGGAAAGAACTGAAAACTGCTGTTCACAAATGCTCTCCATCCAACCTCACTGAGCTCGAGCTGTTTTGCAAGGAGGAATGGGAAAAGATTTCAGTCTCTCGATGTGCAAAACTGATAGAGACATACCCCAAGCGACTTACAGCTGTAATCACAGCAAAAGGTGGCGCTACAAAGTATTAACTTAAGGGGGCTGAATAATTTTGCACGCCCAATTTTTAAGTTTTTGATTTGTTAAAAAAGTTTGAAATATCCAATAAATGTTGTTCCACTTCATGATTGTGTCCCACTTGTTGTTGATTCTTCACAAAAAATACAGTTTTATATCTTTATGTTTGAAGCCTGAAATGTGGCAAAAGGTCGCAAAGTTCAAGGGGGCCGAATACTTTCGCAAGGCACTGTATATTCAAAACCTAAGCCCTCCCGTAGGCCTACTATAACGAAGGCTGGTTCAACAGCAATGCATGTATTTATATTCAAAACCTAAGCCCTCCCGTAGGCCTACTATAACGAAGACTGGTTCAACAGCAATGCATGTATTTATATTCAAAACCTAAGCCCTCCCGTAGGCCTACTATAACGAAGGCTGGTTCAACAGCAATGCATGTATTTTTATCCTGACGATTTGATGATTTAAAATTAAAGTAGGGAATTAAAATATACTTTTTGGGGTTTGTATCATTTGATTTACACAACATGCCTACCACTTTGAAGATGCATGATATTTTTTATTGTGAAACAAACAAGACATGAGAGAAAAAAAACAGAAAACTTGAGCGTGCGCAACTATTCACCCCCCAAAGTCAATACTTTCTAGAGCCACCTTTTGCAGCAATTACAGCTGCAAGTCTCTTGGGGTATGTCTCTATAAGCTTGGCACATCTAGCCACTGGGATTTTTGCCCATTATTCAAGGCAAAACTGCTCCAGCTCCTTCAAGTTGGATGGGTTCCGCTGGTGTACAGCATTCTTTAAGTCAAACCACAGATTCTCAATTGGATTGAGATCTGGGTTTTGACTAAGCCATTCCAAAACATTTAAACCACTCAATTGTTGTTTTAGCAGTATGCTTAGGGTCATTGTCCTGCTGGAAGGTGAACCTCTGTCCCAGTCTAAAATCTTTTGAAGACTGAAACAATTTCCCTGTATTTAGCACCATCCATCATTCCTTCAATTCTGACCAGATTCCCAGTCCCTGCCGATGAAAAACATCCCCACGGCATGATACTGCCACCCCCATGCTTCAGTGTGAGGATGGTGTTCTAATGCAACAAAATAGGAAAAATGCCAAAGGTGGTGAATACTTTAGCAAAGAAAGGTATACATTTTGTTGTTTTGTTCTGTAAGCCATTTAACAAACTACAACAGACTAACATTGGAATTGGAGTTGATTGCAAGGCAGTACATAAAAGACCATAAATACACAACTTGAAGCAAGCGCATATATCACCATGGAGGACGTTCTGATTGGCCAGTGAGGGACCAAGTTTCAACACAAGCAAACTTGTTTATTCATTAAAACCCCGACCTTTCGCACCAACACCAGCAAGTGCACCGATAATTGTGAGTCGATGTGTAGGGTTACAAGGCAATTTAGGTAAATATGTACATATGGGTAAGGATAAAGGGACTAGACAACAGTATAGATAATAAACAGTAGCAGCAGCGTATGTGATGAGTGAAAAGAGCTAGTGGAAAAAGGGTCAATACAGATAGTTAAATAGTTAACCAATAGCTACCCGATTGAACTAGTCAGCAGTCTTATGGCTTGAGGGTAGAAGTTGTTTAGGGTCCTGTTGGTTCCAGACTTGTTGCAGATTTGTGTGGTAGCAGAGAGAACAGACTATGACTTGAGTGGCTGGAGTCTGTAACAACTTTTAGGGCCTTCCTCTGACACCGCCTGGTATTGCTGTCCTGGATGGCAGGGAGTACCGCCCCAATTATTTATTGGGCCGTACACACTACCCTCTGTAGTGCATTGTTATCGGATGCCAAACAGTTGCCATATCAAGCGATGATGCAGCCTGCCAATATTCTCACAATGGTGCAGCTGTATAACATGTTTAGGACCTGAGGGCCCATGCTGCATCTTTTCAGCCTCGTGAGGGGGAAGAGGCATTTTCATGCCTTCTTCACAACTATGTCGGTGTGTGTGGACCATGATGATTCCTTATGATTCCTTGTCCCGGTGGGAGAGGGCAGTGTGGAGTGCAATAGAGATTGTGTCATCTGTGTGATCTGTTTGGTCAGTATGCAAATTGGAGTGGGTCATGTTAGCCATGACCAGCCTTTCAAAGCATTTCATGGCTACAGATGTGAGTGCTACGAGGCAATAGTAATTTTGACAGGTTACCTTGCCGTTCTTTGGCACAGGAACTATAGTGGTCTCCTTGAAACATGTAGGTATTACAGGCTGGGTCAAGGATAGCTGGAAAATGTTAGTGAAGACACTTGCCAGCTGGTTAGTGCATGCTCTGAGTAAGCGTTCTGGTGATACATCTGGCCCTGCGGCCTTGTGAATGGTAACCTGTTTAAAGGTCTTACTCACATTGGCTCTGGAGATCAAGATCACACAGTCATCTGGAACTGCTGGTGTTCTCATGTGTGGTTGAGTGTTGCTTTTCTCGAAGCAAGCATAGAAGGGATTTAGCTCGTCCGGTAGGCTCGAGTTGCTGGGCAGGTAGAGGCTGGGTTCCCTTTGTAATCCGTGATAGTTTGCTTGTAAGCAGTAATCAGGACGATATACTGTAATTATGCTCAGATTTGCCAAATGGAGGGTGAGGGAAAGTTTTGTATGCATTTCTGTGTGTGGAGTAAAGGCGATTTTGATTTTTTTTCACCTGTAATTGCACAGGTGAAATGCAGGCTGCATTCTGTCCAATATCAATATTTTGACCCAGCCAGTTGGGTTGCGTGAATAACCCAACAATTACCGGACACTAGCAGCGCTACATCTGGATGTGTATTTTCTTGTTTGCTTATGGTCCTATACAGCTCGTTGAGTGTAGTCTTAGTGCCAACATTTGTTTGTGATTGTAAATAGACAGCTAATAAAAATATAGATGAAAACTCTCTTGGTAAATAATATAGTCTGCAGCTTATCATGAGGTATTCTAACTCGGGCGAGCCAAACATCTAGGCTTCTTCAACATCAGAAATCGCTCACCAGCTGTTGTTAACAATTAGCCATTTCCAGAGCTAGCACACCCCATTCAACTTGTTAATAAACCCAATAATATAATCTATGGAATTTGAACAATATAGTATATCTATTAAAGCAGAATCAAACAACATGTATGGTTTTACAAAGTACTTTTGAGATTTAGAAAGGTTCTGTAAATAACCTTTCTCCATAAAGGCTCTATAAAGAAACCATTAAAAAGGCCCAGGGTTGTAACCATAGCGGAACTCTTTTTTGGTGCTATATACTGTAGACTTTTTTTATGGTTCTTCATAGAACCTTAGGAAAGGGTTCTTTAAATCACCATACAGGTTCCATTTAGAACTTTATGAACATGGTTCTTTATAGAATAGCATGGTTCTTTACTTTATGAACATGGTTTATGAGCATACCTTCAAAAAAAGATTCCATTTAGCATAAAAAAGGGTTCTACTATGGTTACAAGCCAAAGAACCCTTATTTGGCACTAAATAGCATTTGTTTTTAGTGTGTACATGACTGGGTTCAGATTCAGAGCAGCTTGCTGTAGGTAAGCCTGATCCCAGATCAGTTTGGGCTGTCTGGCCAACTGTCTTGTCAACTTGCCAAGACAGCCCAAATAGATATGGGACCAGCTACTGTAGGGTCATTCATCCAGGATATATTCTCCTCTCCTAATGAAGCTGAAAAGGGGAAGCATGTGGGGGAGGGAGGAGAAGTGGAGGACCACAGGGAGTAGGGTCATTAATCCACTTATTTGGAAGACCACTGAAACGGAACGCCAATCGTATTCCTCTCATCAGGATAGATAATTGTCCAGAACCTAGTGACCGACAACAATAAGCACCGTCTGACTGCACCACATAGACAGAGAGAGACCAACGGCACTTAAAGGAGCACTTCACCACTTTTAACCTCATATTCATTATCTCTGGAACCATAACAGTGTTTACAGGTGTTAATTAGAAAATATATATAACGGGGTTTAACAGTGCTAAGACCTGCCTAAACACAATCAATGTACTGTATTATTTCCTTATGGTGGTCTTTATTTAGGTTGATAACAACACAGTAGATGTGTCACCGGACGGCGATACCTCAGGTCTAATGGAAGGTTAGAGAAGCCTGGCAGTGCTAAAGGTGCTGTAAATTGTGCCACCATGTCAGTGCCTCTGTGACTCCTTCTCAAGACTTGATCAATTCCTCCTAACCAGGGGAACTGCCATCCATTGATAGATGCCCATATTGGCCTCATCTCATTTGGACGGTGTGTATGAGTGTGTTTGTGTGCTTGATTGTGTGCTTGTGCGGTGTGTGTGTGTGTAAGCTTGCATGAGTGTGTGTGTGTGTGTGTGTGTATGTGTGTGCTTGTGCAGTGTGTGTGTGTGGTTGTACAGTGTGTGTATGTGTGTGCTTGTGCAATGTGTGTGTGTCTGTGTGTGTGTATGCTTGATTGAATGTGGTGGGTGTGTTAACAAAGGTAGGCCTGCAAATATACTTCATGACTGGAAATTAACACTAGGCAGGCTGTCCTCACTCTCCTCTCAGATAGGGAAAGGGGGAGAGAAAACAGAGACAGTAAAAGGGAGGGAGAAAATAGGGACAAGGAAATAGAGGAAGAAAATAGAGATAAGGAAAGGGAGGGTGAAAGTAGAGACAGGGAAAGGGAGAGAGAGAGATACAGAGAGAGGGTGATAAAGAGAGAGCGAGAGAGAGGTGAAGGACAGATCAGTAGCGGCGATTACATCGAATAGAAGAATTCAATTTGGGTCGAGGTTTATCATGTGGGTGAGCCACATGACAGCCATTGTGCCTGTCAGAGATTGGGAGTGGGGGGAGTTAATCATACACTCATGCACACACACACACGAACACACACACTTCCTGTTTCTTAGCGTTCAGTGTTCTGAGACAGGTAGTGTACAAGAAAGAGGTCAGGAGTGAAGTGGAGGAAGCATTGCCTGAGTCCCAGATCTGTTTGTCCTGTGTTGCTAACACAGAGGTCATCATGTCAGCACAAACAGACACGGGATTTAGGGTCCTACTCTCTATGGCCATGGTCACAGGAGTTTCATCTGTCTGTTGAGGTCAGACCTGGCTTCAAATTGTATTTGTTTTCTTTCAAATCCTTAAGCTGCTCTTGATTGAGCTTGCCTAGTGCAATGAAGCCAATGTATGAGTCTCAAATCGAGAGCTTGAGACTATAAGATTATATCTGCAAAAAGATGATTCTGAGATAATAGGTTTTAAAGTTCTAAACCCACAATGGTTTGAATGGTCTACACAATGTAATGTTGTATTCGGTGCATGTGACAAATCAAATGTAATTTGATTTGATTTGGTGACAAACTTTTATTTTGTATACTTTGAATTGAACAACATGAATTGGAGGTATTTAGAGAACTACATAGGTAGAGAACATTGAACTTGGGCTTTTTCAATTACTACATTTGAACAAAAATGTGATAGAACCTTATAGTCCCAAGCTCTCGAAATGTGCAAACCCCACCCATCCAGCATCCCAAATATTTTAGAGGAAACAAATTCTCCACCCTATGGCAAAATGTGTAGAATTGCAACAAACGTGTGTTTAAACTGCAACATTTTCTCTACACTCAATTGGAAAATGTGTAGAATTGCACTAAATTAACTGAAACGAAAAAAATGTAAGTAAGCTGAGACCCCGACTGAGCAACTGTGGCCAACCTCATGATGATTTCAGATCTTTTGTGGCCCCCACCCCCATTCAATGTTGCCCATCCTTGCTCTACAACATCCATAGAATACAACCCTACCTCACACAGGAAGCGGCGCAGGTTCTAATCCAGGCACTTGACATCTCCAGTCTGGACAACTGCAACTCGATGTTGGCTGGGCTCTCCTCTTGTGCAATCAAACCCCTGCAACTTATCCAGAACGCCAAAGCCCGCCTGGTGTTCAACCATCCCACTGACTTCCAGTTGAAGCTCGTGTCCACTACAAGACCATGGTATATGCCTACGGAGCAGCAAGAAGAACTTCCCCTCCCTACCTCCAGACTATGCTTAAACCCTACACCCCAACCTAAGTACTTTGTTCTGCCACCTTTGGTCTCTTGGCCCTCTCACCCCTGCGGGAGGGCAGCTCTTGCTCAGCCAAGTCAAAGTGTTTCTCTGTCCTGGCACCTCAGTACTGCAACCAGCTTCCCCCTAAATCTAGGACAGAAGAGTTCCTGCCCATCTTCCAAAAACATATGAAAACCTACCTCATCAAAGAGTATCTTAAATCCTCCCACAGCACCCCCCTTACACCCTCTCCTAAAAGTGTCACCGGACGGCGATACCTCAGGTCTAATGGAAGGTTAGAGAAGCCTGGCAGTGCTAAAGGTGCTGTAAATTGTGCCACCATGTCAGTGCCTATGTGACTCCTTCTCAAGACTTGATCATTAACTCCTAACCAGGGGAACTGCCATCCATTGATGGATGTCCATGTTGGCCTCATCTCTATCGACTGTGTGTGTGTGTGGGTGCGGGAGCGTGTGTGTGTGTGTGTGTGTGTGTGTATGCGTGGTGGATGTGTTAATAAAGGCAACCAGAGAGAGAGAGAGATGCACGAAGGACGGATCAGTAGCGGCGATTACATTGAATAGAATAATTCAATTTGGGCCGAGGTTTATCACACTGGTGGAGCAGCTGTTATGCCTGTCAGAGATTGGGAGTGGGGAGCATTAATCACACTCACTCACTCACTCACTCACGCAAGCATGCATGCACACACGTACACTCTAAAAAATGCTGGGTTAAAAACAACACAATTTGGTTTATTTGTTTAACCCAGTGCTTGGTAAATATTGGACAGAACACAAACTGGATTATTTTAACCCAGCCAGTTGGGTTGCATGAATAACCCAACAAGTATTAGATTTGTTTAGAATTTATTAGGATCCCCATTAGCCATCACCAAAGGCAACAGCTAGTTTTACTGGGGTCCTACACATAATGAAAAATACATTACAGACAAAAGGGCTTACACATATTTAAAAACATGAACATGTAGTGTTTATTTGTGTTTGCATCTATCAGTTACACATACAGTACATGTCAGTGCATATGCAGAGAAGTGAGGTCACATAGAGAGAATTGTTGTGCCGTGAGGTGTTGGGATTACTGCCCTGTTGGGATTACTGCCCTGTAGGGATTACTGCCCTGTTGGGATTACTGCCCTGTAGGGATTACTGCCCTGTTGGGATTACTGTCCTGTTGGGATTACTGCCCTGTAGGGATTACTGCCCTGTAGGGATTACTGCCCTGTTGGGATGAATGCCCTGTTGGGATTACTGCCCTGTTGGGATTACTGCCCTGTAGGGATTACTGCCCTGTTGGGATTACTGCCCTGTAGGGATTACTGTCCTGTTGGGATTACTGCCCTGTCGGGATTACTGCCCTGTAGGGATTACTGCCCTGTTGGGATTAATGCCCTGTTGGGATTACTGCCCTTTAGGGATTACCCAGACATGGGTTAATTTAACCATCAGTTATTTTTTACTCTCATGCTGTGTTGACCAAACAGCGAGATATTTTATTATGTAATCTTTCTAATATTTTCAGGAGGTGGCACAGACAGAGATGGCGCAGACAGAGATGGTAGCCTCACTTCCAGTCCTTAGGAAACTGTGCAGTATTTTGTTTTTTTATGTATTATTTCTTACATTGTTAGCCCAGAATATTTTCCGTGTTATTATATACAGTCGGGAAGAACTATTGGATATAAGAGCAACGTCAATTTACCAACATTACGACCAGGAATACGACTTTCCCGAAGCGGATCCTTTGTTCGGACCACCACCCAGGACATTGGATCTAATCCCGGAGGCTGACCCAAAACAACGTTGCCACAGGAGAGATAGACGGAGCGGTCTCCTGGTCAGACTTTGAAGGCGTGCACACCACCCACAGCTTCCGAGTATATTACCCGCCAATGTCCAGTCTCTAGACAACAAGGTGGACGAAATTAGGGCAAGGGTTGCCTTCCAGAGAGACATCAGATATTCTAACATTCTCTGTTTCACAGAAACATGGCTCTCTCGGGATATGTTGCCTGAGTCGGTACAGCCACTGGGTTTCTTTATGCGTCGCGCCGACAGAAACAAACATCTCTCTGGTATGAAGAAATGCGGGGGTGTATGATTAATGACTCATGGTGTAATCCTAACAACATACAGGAACTCAAGTCCTTCTGTTCACCTGACCTAGAATTCCTTACAATCAAATGCCGACCACATTATCTCCCAAGATAATTATTTTCGATTATAGTCATAGCCGTGTATATCCCCTCCAAGCAGATACCTCGACGGCCCTCAAGGAACTTCACTGGACTCTATGTAAACTGGAAACCATATACCCTGACGCAGCATTTATTGTAGCTGGGGATTTTAACAAAGCTAATTTGAGAACAAGGCTACCTAAATTCTGCAGTACCCGCGCAGGCAATACACTGGACCACGGCTACTCTAACTTCCGTGATGCATACAATGACCTCCCCCGCCCTCCCTTCTGCAAATCTGACCATGACTCTATTTTGTTCCTACTGTCCTACAGGCAGAAACTCAAACAGGATGTACCCATGACTAGAATCATTCAATGCTGGTCTGACCAATCGGAATCCACGCTTCAAGATTGTTTTCATCACGCGGATTGGGAAACGGTCCGGGAAGCCTCAGATAACAACATCGATTTATATGCTGACTCGGTGAGTGAGTTTATAAGGAAGTGCATTGGAGATGTTGTACCCACTGTGACTATTAAAAACTACCCTAACCAGAAACCGTGAACAGATGACGGCATTCGCGCAAAACTGAAAGCGCAAACCACCGCATTCAACCATGGAAATATGTCTGGGAATATGACAGAAACAGTAAACAGTGTAGTTATTCCCTCCGCAAGGCAATCAATCAAGTGAAATGTCAATATAGGGACAAAGTGGAGTTGCAATTCAATGGCTCAGACACAAGACATATGTGACAGGCAATTACAGACTACAAAAAGAAAACCAGCCACGTCATGGACTCCAAAGTCTTGCTTACAGACAAACTAAACACCTTCTTTTCCCGCTTTGAGGATAATATAGTGCCACCAACGCGGCACGCTACCAAGGACTGCGGGCCCCCCCTCTTCTTCTCTGTGGCCGACGTAAGACATTTAAATGTGTTAACCCTCACAGGGCTGCTGGCACAGACGGCATCCCTAGCTGTGTCCTCAGAGCATGCGCATACCAGCTGGCTGGTGTGTTTACGGACATATTCAATTGCTCCCTATCCCAGTCTGCTGTCCTCATATGCTTCATTGTTTGGGTACAGGAACTACCCAAGAAGGCAAAGATAACTAAACTTTATGACTGTCGCCCCGTATCACTCACTCCTGTCATCTTGAAGTGCTTTGAGAGACTAGTCAAGTATCATATCACCTCCAGCTTACCTGGCACCCTAGACCCACTTCAGTTTGTATACTGCCCCAACAGGTCTGTGGACCTGTTGGGGCAGTATGCAATTGCCATCACACTGCACACTGCCCTATCCCATCTGGACAAGAGGAATACCTATGGAAGAATGCTGTTCATTGACTATAGCTCAGCATTCAACACCATAGTACCCTCCAAGCTCATCATTAAGCTTGAGGCCCTGGGTCTCAACCCCACCCTGTGCAGTTGGGTCCTGGACTTTATGATGGGATGCCCCCAGGTGGTGAAGGTAGGAAACAACATCTTCACTTCGCTGATCCTCAACACTGGGGCCCCACAAGGGTGCATGCTCAGCCCCCTCCTGTACTCCCTGTTCACCCATGACCGCATCGCCATGCACGCCTCCAACGCAATCATCAAGTTTGCAGACGACACAACAGTAGTGGGCTTGATTACCAACAACGACGAGAGCCTATAGGGAGGAGGTGAGGGCACTTGGAGTGTGGTGTCAGGAAAACAACCTCTCACTCAACGTCAACAAAACAAAGGAGATGATCGTGGACTTCAGGAAATAGCAGAGGGAGCACCCCCCTATCCACATCGACGGGACAGTAGTGGAGAAGGTGTAAAGTTTTAAGTTCCTCGGCGAACACATCACGGACAAACTGAAATTATCCACCCACACAGACAGTGTTGTGAAGAAGGAACAGCACCCGATGTCACAGGAAGGCCAAAAAGTTTATCAAGGACCACAACCACCCAATCCACTGCCTGTTCACCCCGCTACCATCCAGAAGGTGAGGTCAGTACAGGTGCATCAAAGCTGGGACCGAGAAACTGAAAAACAGCTTCTATCTCAAGGCCATCAGACTGATAAACAGCCATCACTAACACAGAGAGGCTGCTGCCTACATACAGACTTGAAATCATTGGCCACTTTAATAAATGGATCACTAGTCACTTTAAATAATGCCACTTTAAAAATATTGACATATCTTACACTACTCATCTCATATGTATATACTGTATTTTGTACCACCTATTGCGTCTTGCCTATGCCGCTCGGCCATGGCTCATTCACATATTTATATGTACATATTTCTATTCCATCCCTTCACATTTGTGTGTATAAGGTAGTTGATGTGGTACTGTTAGATTACTTGTTCGATATTACAGCACTGTTGGAACTAGAAGCACAAGCATTTCGCTACACTCGCATTAACATCTGCTAACCAAGTCTATGCGACCAATATAATTTGATTTGATTTTGATTAGGGGCTATCGGCTAGATCTTATTGGCCACCCGTACGTACGAGTAAATGTCATTCCTGTTATTCATGTTAAAGCTGCAATATTTAACTTTTTAGGCGACCTGCCCAAATTCACATAGAAATGTGAGTTATAGATCTGTCATTCTCATTGAAAGCAAGTTTAAGAAGTTTTAGATGAAATCTCTCGAGATGCACAATCTTGTTTTCAAGGGTGTTCAAATGAAAATAAAACATTAATTGTAAATCCATTAAAAACAGCATGATGTTCTGGTCATAGAACTTATTTCTAAGAACCTGAAATATTTTGAAAAGTAATGACTGAACACCGGGTAAGTTATTTCTGGGTATTTTCAGCTGTTCTATGTGGATTATGTGTAATTATTAGTCTAGTTTATGCACCTTTTTGATATACCTGTTTTATCGTGGGAAAATGCAAGAAAATACCGAAAGACTTGACTTATTCACCCCGAACAGAGATGAGCATTTACCTATCTATTTGTTTACCACTATATCACTGACATTTCTGCTGTCTATCAATGTTCCCTCTCTTCCCCATCCCACTCCTTTGCCTCCCTCTGTTATTCACTACCATGTTAAATCTCCTTTCCACTTCCACTGTCACCTTGAACAGCAGAACTGTGGTTGAGGTTGTTTGATTATACAGTATTGTAAGTAGTAGGAAACATAAAGAAACTAGATTCTCTCTTCAGGCCAGATGTTGTGGATGAAAATCCAAATGTTGCAGACACGTACACACACTCGTTAAATAATGTCATTAACTTTGATGTGATTCCATTGTCACGAACCGGCTCGAAGCCCGTAACATAAAGGGAGACAACATGGAGATAAAGAATAACAAAATATATTTATTAACTGAAGTAAATTAAATACAATTAACAATGGTGTGTGTGTGTTTAGTCAGTAGTGTAAGTGAGTGGTTGCGTGTATACATGTGATAATGAAGGGTGTGGAACGATGCCAACACAAACAAACAACACAAACGCCAAAAAAACTCCACAAAAAGGCCACATCCAAAATCTGTCTGTGTCTGCATGGAGAAAGTCTCCCCAATGGGGAAGAGGTGTATTTATCCTGGGACACACCCGAGCCCAGGTTTGTCCCATTTCGCTGACGACGCTCCTGGCTCCGCCCACCGGCATCCTATTAAGGAAAACAAATAAACAAAGAGAAAGAATTTGTTACACTATGAAATGAGATCTCTTTGTTTCCTCCTGCTGAGAATCTCTAGCAGCATAATTATACCAAAACATCCACACACACACTCTTCATTATTAATGATAAAAAATGGAGTGACATCAGTAGATGTACACTATATGACCAAAAGTACGTGGACACTTGCACTTCGAACATCTTGTTCCAAAATCATGGGCATTAATATGGAGTTGGGCCCCCCTTCGCTGCTATAACAGCCTCCACTCTTCTGGGAAGGCTTTCACCTAGATGTTGGAACATTGCTGCGGGGACTTGCTTCCACTCAGCCATAAGCGCATTAGTGAGGTTATGCACTGATTTTAAGCGATTAGGCCAGGCTCGCAGTCGGTGTTCCAATTCATCCAAAGGTGTTCGATGGGGTTGAGGTCAGGGCTCTGTGCAGGCCAGTCATGTTCTTCCACACCGATCTCGAAAAACCATTTCTGCATGGACCTCGCTTTGTGCACTGGGGCATTGTCTGCTGAAACAGGGAAGGGCCTTCCCTAAACTATTGCTACAAAGTTGAAAGCATAGAATCGTCTAGAATGTCATTGTATGCTGTAGTGTTAAGATTTCCCTTCACTGGAACTAAGGGGCCTAGCCCAAACAACGAAAAACAGCCCCATGTCATTGTATGCTGTAGCGTTAAGATTTCCCTTCACTGGAACTAAGGGGCCTATCCCAAACAACGAAAAACAGCCCCAGACCATTGTCTCTCCTCCACCAAACCTTACAGTTGGCATTATGCATTCGGGCAGGTAGTGTCCTGGCATCTGCCAAACCCAGATTTGTGTCTGCAGGATGGTGAAGTGTGATCCATCACTCCAGATAACATGTTTCCACTGTTCCAGAGTCCAATGTCTCCGAGCTTTACACCACTCCAGCCAATGCTCAGGCTAGTGTGCGGCTGCTCGGCCACCAAAACCCATTTCATGAAGCTCCCGACAAACAGTTCTTGTGCTGACGTTGCTTCCAGAGACAGTTTGGAACTCGGTAGTGAGTGTTGCAACCGAGGACAGACGGTTTTTACACTCTACGCGCTTCAGCACATGGCAGTCCCGTTCTGTGAGCCTACCACTTCATGGCTAAGCAATTGATGCTCCTAGAAGCTTCCACTTCACAATAACAGCACTTACAGTTGATCGGAGCAGCCGTCACTGAGCTCTTTGTCTAGGACAATTAGAGCATGGCTGTGTGATCGATTATATACACCTGTCAGCAACGGGTGTGGCTGAAATATCTGAATCCACTAATTTGAAGGGGTGTCCATATACTTGTGTATATATAGTGTATGTTTATCAATCTAACACACTGTATGGCGGAAGTTATGATGATACTATTGTACTATTATACAATAACAAAGAGAGAAACCTGTCGGGAGGAAGTGGGCAGAGACAGGATGTGATCGGAAGCAGGAGCAGAATCATAGCCACTAGCTCTGAGAGCTGAGGCCTGAATCAGTCTGATAAATGACAGGGCTAGACAGGGTCTCCATGACATCCGGCAATCAATGTTCCCCTGACCCCTTTAAACATCAGGAGTAAACGCGCACACGCACACACACGCGCACGCACACACACACACACACACACACACACACACACACACACACACACACACACACACACACACACACACACACACACACACACACACTCTTCTCCACGTTTGTCCTCCTGAGAGGATCGATAGCACCACTACCAGACTGGCCTGTGGACAGGGACAGCAGTTATAGTCATTAGTTTTCTTGTCTTTAATAATCAGGTCCAACAGATCAATACGGTAATAGGTGTCGGTCATGCTGTCATGGTGATGTTGATGGCGAGCACACAATCTGGGGTGTGAGTGTGACACATTTCAGAGCATCAACTCTTTTTATTTATTTATTTCTTCTCTCTCTCTCTCTCTCTCTCTCTCTCTCTCTCTCTCTCTCTCTCTCTCTCTCTCAATAGATATATACTGCATATATATCTTATCTTCTCTCTCTCTCTATATATATATATATATATATATCAGGCTATCAATTAAGTTACAATAGCTAGCTTGTCTAACTATCTTAGCTGACATGCCTTCTGGCAAGGTTGGTATCAGTGGCAGTCAGTTCCGTTTTTCATGCGCATGGCCTTATTTCTGTTACAGCATATTTGATAATTCTTATTCATATTCCATTCACCCAGCTCAATGTTATAGCGATGGGTTTAGGCTACTACATGATACTTGAGTTTTGCCTTTACTTATCATGAGGTTGCTACAACCTAGCCTATGAATTAAAGGACATGATTGTGGACTACAGGAAAAGAGGACTGAGCACGCCCCCATGCACATCGACGGCGCTGTAGTGGCGCAGGTTGAGAGCTTCATGTTTCTTGATGTCCACATTACCAAAAAACTAACATGATCCAAGCACACCAAGACAGTCTTGAAGAGGGCACGACAAAAATGATTCCCCCTCGGGAGATTGAAAATATTTGACATGGGTCCTCAGGTCCTCAAAAGGTTCTACAGCTGCACCATCGAGAGCACTGGTTGCATCACTGTCTGGTATGGCAACTGCTCGGCCTCTGACCGCAAGGCACTACAGAGGGTAGTGTGTACGGCCCAGTACATCACTGGGGCCAAGCTTCCTGCCATCCAGGACCTCTATACCAGGCAGTGTCAGAGGAAGGCCCTAAAGATTGTCAGACTACAGCCACCCTAGTCATAGACTGTTTTTTCTGCTACCACATAGCAAGCGGAACCGGAGAGCCAAGTCTAGGTCCAAGAGGCTTCTAAACAGCTTCTAACCCCCAAGCCATAAGACTCCTGAATAGCTAATCAAATGGCCACCCAGACTATTTGCATTGTCCTCCCTCTTTTACACCGCTGTGTTGTTATCATCTATGCATAGTCACTTTAATAACTCTACCTACATGTGCATATTAACTCAACTAACCTGTGTCCCTGCACATTGAATCTGTACCGGTACCCCTCTGTACATAGTCTCGCTATTGTTATTTTAATGCTGCTCTTTAATTACTTGTTACTTTTATTTCTTATTCATATATATTTTAAACTGCATTGTTGGTTAGGGGCATGTAAGTAAGCATTTCACTGTATTTGGCGCATGTGACAATTTAATTTGATTTGAAACACAGTTAACATTCATAGCAGCCATGTTGTATTCCTTCTCTTATCTATGCGCTCTCCTCCTTTCATCTCTTCCCTTCACTTGTGGACTTCAATACACAACACATCAGCCCTTGTGACCAGGCAAAGAAACCTTTCCAAGCCAAACCACTGCACACAGCCTACATCGTTGTCACCATATTAGCTAAATTAACATCATAGTCAGCATAGCTACTAGAGTTAGAAAACCTGCTACAATCATGCAGTAACATTGCAGTGTACAGTCAGTAAGCAGTTACACCAGCGAGCCCCGGTGACAATAAATTAGTAATACCAAAATCTTACCTTGACTTGAAAGAGTTCCAATGTTGTTGGATAGACATAGCCAGCTAGTTAACATAGCATCCCTCTGTTTGAGCAGGGTGTTTCAGTAGGCTAAACTAGCTAGCTGCATTTGCTAGCTAAGTAAGCGAGAGAAAAAAATGATCTCTTGCTTCTCCTTCATTTTGGAAGATATTAATTTGTTCAAAACTGTTCAACAATTGCCTTTCTCTTTGAGTCAACTACTCACCACATGTTATACACTGCAGTGCTAGCTAGCTGTAAGCTTATGCTTTCAGTACTAGATTAATTCTCTGATCCTTTGATTAGGTGGACAACATGTCAGTTCATGTTGCAAGAATTCTGATAGGCTGGAGGACATCTTCCGGAAGTTGTCATAATTACTGTGTAAGTCTATGGAAGGGGGTGAGAACAATGAGCCTCCTAGGGTTTTGTATTGAAGTCACTGTACTCAGAGGAGGATGGAAGCTGGCTGTCCTCCGGGGACACCATGGTGCTACCCTACAGAGTGCTGTTGAAGCTACTGTAAATCTTCTTTGCAAGATAGTGTGTTTTAATCAATTATTTGATGTGATTATATTTAGTATAGTGTTATCTAAAAAGTCTAACTTTTTAAATGTTTAAAATGTTAATTTTTATGAAATTCACTGAGGATGGTGCTCCCCTTCCTCCTCTGAGGAGCCTCCACTGGTTGGTAACCTTTTAGAAAAGCAAGCAAAAGATACATGTTCTGAATAAGACTCACATTCTTTCCAATTTTTACCCAGATTTAAGCAGAGATGCAGAGAAGCATATTTGGTTTCTTTAAAAAACAGCTCAAGGTGTATGCTTAAATACATGTTGTTGTTTTTTTACATAGAATTAACCATAGTGATTATGGCTCTACATTGTAGGAAAAAGCCGTTTCGGCTGTTTGAAAATGCAAAATTCTCCAACTTCCAGATGGGGTGCCTAGTCCCCCTCCGGACCATCAACTCATCCTTATAGTTGCTTCTGACTGTCTGGTCTATTTTCTGTCCTGCTGTCATTCTTGGACAGTGATGTAAAAATGATGAGTCATCATATGAAATAGTCAGATGGCCATTCATATTGCAAATTGTTGGCAGCCAAGCTGTCAATGTGATAACTACCAGTGCATGAATTATTTAGACTTCAGTGCATGAATTATGAATTAGGTGCTGTGATTTGGATTAGAAAATGTACAAACATAAATGATGCCTGGGTATAGATTGCTCATTCAGCTAGTTGACTCTCTTTGTAAGATTCAAAGGGTTCTCTTATGGGGACAGCCCCCTTTAAGGTTGTCGATAGCGCTTTAACAGTGTAGACTTTTCCTGTGTCAATTCACCTTCATCCATGTTCCTCATCCTACCCTGAACAGTATTAGTTTTGTTAGCCCTGTTGTTCACGATCCTACCCTGAACAGTATTGGTCTTGTTAGCCCTATGGTTCACGATCCTACCCTGAACAGCAGTAGTCTTGTTAGTCCTGTTGTTCACAATCCTACCCTGAACACTAGTGGTCTTATTAGCCCGGTTGTTCACGATCCTACCCTGAACAGTATTGGTCTTGTTAGCCCTATGGTTCACGATCCTACCCTGAACAGTAGTGGTCTTGTTAGCCCTGTTGTTCATGATTCTACCCTGAACACTAGTGGTCTTGTTAGCCCTGTTGTTCACAATCCTACCCTGAACACTAGTGGTCTTGTTAGCCCTGTTGTTCACAATCCTACCCTGAACACTAGTGGTCTTGTTAGCCCTGTTGTTCACGATCCTACCCTGAACACTATTGGTCTTGTTAACCCTGTTGTTCATGATTATACCCTGAACAGTAGTGGTCTTATTAGCCCTGTTGTTCATGAGCCTACCCTGAACAGTAGTGGTCTTGTTAGCCCTGTTGTTCATGAGCCTACCCTGAACAGTAGTGGTCTTGTTAGCCCTGTTGTTCATGATTCTACCCTGAACACTAGTGGTCTTGTTAGCCCTGTTGTTCATGATTCTACCCTGAACACTAGTGGTCTTATTAGCCCGGTTGTTCATGATTCTACCCTGAACAGTAGTGGTCTTATTAGCCCTGTTGTTCATGAGCCTACCCTGAACAGTAGTGGTCTTATTAGCCCTGTTGTTCATGAGCCTACCCTGAACAGTAGTGGTCTTGTTAGCCCTGTTCGTGAAAGTGTGTGTGTGTGTCTCAAAGTCTTGAAACTAGTGTTCCATTTTATGTGTGTGTGTGTGCATGTTTGACCTATGCGTGTGCATGCAGAGTGCCACAGAGTGCCTGGATGTGTGTGAATGAAGCTCCCAGCTGTTTATCATCACTCTGTGAGAAGTGTGTGATGATCCAATTTAGCAGGAGAAAAACACCACACACTCTGGCGGAGGTTGCTTCTCTCTGTCTTCTCCTTCTGTATGTGTGTAATTGTGTGCCTGTGTTAGTGTGTTTCTCCCTCTGTCTTCTCAGTTCTCACCTCCCCTCTCATATAGGTCTCATATATTTAAATAAAATACTAGGCCAAACAAGATTCATCATACATTATTTGGAAGCAGTGCTTTCTTTTAATCATGCCAGTTGAGACCAGTGATGTGTATAATCATGTGCAGATGTACATATATAATTATAGATAAACATATGAATGTCTATGGTTGACAAACATACACCAGAATAAATGAAGCGTTTCTTATGAAAACGCTATCCATTTTCAGAAATGTTATATTAGCTTTTATTATTTAAAGAACTTATTTATGAAAGAGATTATTATTATTTTATTTTTTTGCAAAACGCTATATATCCGCCTCACTCTCAGAGAAATAAGTATTACTGCTAGGAATTACAGTCGAATGTAACAAATAACTACATTTAAAAAAAATAATTGTAAAAATAAAATAAAAACAGTAATATAAGATCTCTATGTAAAACATTTAGTCATTAGACATTTTAGTCATTTAGCATATGCCCTTATCAAATGCAACTTACAGTTAGTGCATTCATCTTAAGATAGCTAGGTGAGAACCACATATCAGTCAAATTAACAGCATATGAACTTTCCATTCCAGCTAAACAATGGAAATATAGCGTTTTGCAAAGAAAATGAATACACAACTAAAATCTATGAATTAAAAAAAAAATCTGAAAACAGTAATATTTTACACACAAATTAAGTTACCTATAACCAATCATTATGTAAAAAAATGTGGAAATAACATTTTGGAAATAAACTCTTGAAATAGGATAGCACATATATCATTAAAATGTACGTATGCTGATAATCAGTAATTGACAGGTTAATCACTATTTACATTAAGGCAGCTCAAGCTGATCCTGTGGAATGATTAGTGAGAGTAGCCTAAAGGACAACACACACACACCAATCTGAGTGATTATTTGCTATTTGCCTCAACACATATTTGTTCCAATATCTATGGTAGCATACTACCTCAAATTAATTATGTGATATGGTAGGGTAGATATTGAATAGGGGGAAGGCCTCTTTCCATGAGTGAGGAAGAAGTGGAGGAGGAGGATAAAATGGAAATGCTTATCTTCCAATAGCTTATAAATCCCTCCAATTAGTCAAGCATCAGGGATCTGGCGGACAGGCTTTACAATACTTTAAAGAGCAATGATTCTCTCTCTCTCTGTGTTCATAGGCTTTGCTGTGCATTCTGCAGTATAATCACCATGGGCCTCCCTCAACGAATTAAAGAGCAAATTATCAATGGATCTGATTTCTGATTACGTTCAGTAAGAGGATCAGGGCCTGTGTGTGTGCACGTGTGTTTGTCTTTGAGTGTGTGAGGGACAGAGAACGGTAGCGATGGACGAGAAAGAGACTTGATTTTTATTAACAAAATACCTTTATTGACACCAATAATTACATAATTAAAAGCACAAACTTCATTTAAATTCAAACAACCAATAAAGTTCAAAACAAGCTCCCCTCCTGGTCCACTGTACAACATGCTCCAGTGTCAGCTGAGCCCACGCCAGCCCCAGCAGCACAGCTCTGGGGTCCGTACACCCCACCCTCTGAATCTCATGTTCTCCGGTCTTCCACATTGGCATTTTTGCCTGCTCCAACAGGTAATTTACTGTGCAGTCCCTTCGCCTGTTGGCTAGGCTATACCTAGGCCCTCCAATACATAGATCAGTAGAGGCTCCTCAGAGGAGGAAGGGGAGGACCATCTTCAGTGAAATTTCATAAAAATAGTGAAACATTAAAGGTTAGACTGACGAGTTTCAGAAGAAAGTGCTTTGTTTCTGGCCATTTTGAGCCTGTAATCAAACCCACAAATGCTGATGCTCCAGTCCAAAGAAGACCAGTTTTATTGCTTCTTTAATCAGACAACAGTTTTCAGCTGTGCTAAAATAAATGCAAAAGGGTTTTCAAATGATCAATTAGACTTTTAAAATTATAAACTTGGATTAGCTAACACAACGTGCCAGTGGAACACAAGAGTGATGGTTGCTGATAATGGGCCTCTGTGCGCCTATGTAGATATTCCATTAAAAATCTGCCGTTTCCTGCTACAATAGTCATTTCCAACATTAACAATGTCTACACTGCATTTCTGATCAATTTGATGTAATTTAAATGGACCAAATACTAATTGAGTGTATGTACATTTCTGACCCACTGGGAAAGTGATGAAAGAAATAAAAGCGGAAATAAATCCCGCCTGCTATTATTCTGACATTTCACATTCTTAAAATAAAGTGGTGATCCTGACTGACCTAAGACAGGGAATTTTTACTAGGATTAAAAGTCAGGAAATGTGAAACTGAGTCTAAATGTATTTGGCTAAGGTGTATGTAGACTTCCGACTTCAACTGTATGTGAATGATCAGGGCTTTATTCAGGAATGTTTTTTGGGCTGCTTTGATGTGTCAAGTGGGTGAGATGCGCAGTCTGTTTGACTTCGTGAATTTTGAGATGTCTGAGTTTAAGTTCATAGAAACTCATTGTCCAAACCTACGATGGCACAGCAGTAATGGAATGTGTCTGCTATTTGTATTTACAACTAAGTCCCCTCCTGTTCCTTGATTGTGATGACTACTCCACTCCACCTACCTTTTAACTTTCTCCTGACCTGAACTGAAGCCACTTCTCATCCACTGGCACATTGACTGTTTCCCTTCCAAGCACTGAGTATCCCTATACATTCTCTCATTCCTGTATGTGGAGTCAGCCACATATACAGTCACATTACTACACATCAATGATTTTACTCCTTGCTTGGACTAACTATTTCTTAGCTCTTTTTTTGTCTGTCTGTGTAGTGTGTTGTGGTATTGTTTTGTATTTCCAGTCAAATCCTGTCTTGCACAGGTCAAGCCTCTGAACACCTCAATTCATGCCTCATACCATTCAGTCACTGCTGTGGTCCCTTTCCCACACGGTGTAAGTAGCCCTCTCATTCCCATTCCCCATCATTTTGTATTATAAATGTCTTTATTAAATGCTTAGGTTAAAATAATTAGTCTATTTTTCTCTATTTTTGAAAGACACTTTGTCGCCTCTGTGCGTTACGCGCCTATACTTCCGGGTTGGAGCGAGCGGTCGCATCTGCACTCGGTCCGCAGGTAGTATTACATTTCATTACATTTCATTATAGTACAACGGTTTGATTTGTCTAATCTTAGCAATTTCTTCTTAGCTAGCTACATAGCCGTCTTTGTATCATAGATAATTGCGTAATTATCGTATTTCGTCGTCCTAACGCAGTCTACACTGCCCTGCAGCTAGCCAGCTAGCTAACGTCCACCGTTATCTAGTCCACCGTCTACCGATTAGCAGCACAACTATTACACTCAACTGAACGACTTGATTAGTGTAGTGTTAGCTAGCTACATAGTTGTCTTTGCTGTCTTCGTATCCAAGATAATTGTGTAGTTTAGAGTGTGTAGTTTTAGAGTGATTATCTTAATTTACCGAGGTTAGCTAGCCAGCTATTTGTCGTCCTTAACGTAGGAGACACTGCTAGCTAGCCAACAGCTAGCCAACGTCTACCGAACAGAACTTCCGCACTCAACAATCCGGTCGCATTTCGCTTCGCTCCACAGGTAGTATCACATTTTTCATTTCATTTCATTACAGTACAACGGCTTGATTTGTTTGATCGTAGCTAGCTACATAGTAGCTACATAATCAACACTGCTAGCTAGCCAGCTAGCCCCGAATAGCAGCACAGTAGCACAGTAGAAACTATTACACTCAACGGAACGACTTGATTAGTGTAGTGTCAACAACGCAGACACTGCCAGCTAGCCTACATAGTCAACAACGCAGCCTCTGCCAGCTAGCCTACTTCAGCAGTACTGTATCATTTTAATCATTTTAGTCAATAAGATTCTTGCTACGTAAGCTTAACTTTCTGAACACTCGAGACGTGTAGTCCACTTGTCATTCCAATCTCCTTTGCATTAGCGTAGCCTCTTGTGTAGCCTGCCTCCCTCCAGTCCCTCGACTTCTTGGCACTGACGGAAACATGGATCACCACAGATAACACTGCTACTCCTACTGCTCTCTCTTCGCCTGCCCACGTGTTCTCGCACACCCCGAGAGCTTCTGGTCAGCGGGGTGGTGGCACCGGGATCCTCATCTCTCCCAAGTGGTCATTCTCTCTTTCTCCCCTTACCCATCTGTCTATCGCCTCCTTTGAATTCCATGCTGTCACAGTTACCAGCCCTTTCAAGCTTAACATCCTTATCATTTATCGCCCTCCAGGTTCCCTCGGAGAGTTCACCAATGAGCTTGATGCCTTGATAAGCTCCTTTCCTGAGGACGGCTCACCTCTCACAGTTCTGGGCGACTTTAACCTCCCCACGTCTACCTTTGACTCATTCCTCTCTGCCTCCTTCTTTCCACTCCTCTCCTCTTTTGACCTCACCCTCTCACCTTCCCCCCATACTCACAAGGCAGGAAATACGCTCGACCTCATCTTTACTAGATGCTGTTCTTCCACTAACCTCATTGCAACTCCCCTCCAAGTCTCCGACCACTACCTTGTATCCTTTTCCCTCTCGCTCTCATCCAACACTTCCCACACTGCCCCTACTCGGATGGTATCGCGCCGTCCCAACCTTCGCTCTCTCTCCCCGCTACTCTCTCCTCTTCCATGCTATCATCTCTTCCCTCTGCTCAAACCTTCTCCAACCTATCTCCTGATTCTGCCTCCTCAACCCTCCTCTCCTCCCTTTCTGCATCCTTTGACTCTCTATGTCCCCTATCCTCCAGGCCGGCTCGGTCCTCCCCTCCCGCTCCGTGGCTCGACGACTCATTGCGAGCTCACAGAACAGGGCTCCGGGCAGCCGAGCGGAAATGGAGGAAAACTCGCCTCCCTGCGGACCTGACATCCTTTCACTCCCTCCTCTCTACATGTTCCTCTTCTCTCTCTGCTGCTAAAGCCACTTTCTACCACTCTAAATTCCAAGCATCTGCCTCTAACCCTAGGAAGCTCTTTGCAACCTTCTCCTCCCTCCTGAATCCTCCTCCCCCTCCTCCCTCTCTTCAGATGACTTCGTCAACCATTTTGAAAAGAAGGTCGACGACATCCGATCCTCGTTTGCTAAGTCAAACGACACCGCTGGTTCTGCTCACACTGCCCTACCCTGTGCTCTGACCTCTTTCTCCCCTCTCTCTCCAGATGAAATCTCGCGTCTTGTGACGGCCGCCCGCCCAACAACCTGCCCGCTTGACCCTATCCCCTCCTCTCTTCTCCAGACCATTTCCGGAGACCTTCTCCCTTACCTCACCTCGCTCATCAACTCATCCCTGACCGCTGGCTACATCCAACACTCCGTCTTCAAGAGAGCGAGAGTTGCACCCCTTCTGAAAAAACCTACACTCGATCCCTCCGATGTCAACAACTACAGACCAGTATCCCTTCTTTCTTTTCTCTCCAAAACTCTTGAACGTGCCGTCCTTGGCCAGCTCTCCCGCTAACTCTCTCAGAATGACCTTCTTGATCCAAATCAGTCAGGTTTCAAGACTAGTCATTCAACTGAGACTGCTCTTCTCTGTATCACGGAGGCGCTCCGCACTGCTAAAGCTAACTCTCTCTCCTCTGCTCTCATCCTTCTAGACCTATCGGCTGCCTTCGATACTGTGAACCATCAGATCCTCCTCTCCACCCTCTCCGAGTTGGGCATCTCCGGCGCGGCCCACGCTTGGATTGCGTCCTACCTGACAGGTCGCTCCTACCAGGTGGCGTGGCGAGAATCCGTCTCCTCACCACGTGCTCTCACCACTGGTGTCCCCCAGGGCTCTGTTCTAGGCCCTCTCCTATTCTCGCTATACACCAAGTCACTTGGCTCTGTCATAACCTCACATGGTCTCTCCTATCATTGCTATGCAGACGACACACAATTAATCTTCCTTTCCCCCTTCTGATGACCAGGTGGCGAATCGCATCTCTGCATGTCTGGCAGACATATCAGTGTGGATGACGGATCACCACCTCAAGCTGAACCTCGGCAAGACGGAGCTGCTCTTCCTCCCGGGAAGGACTGCCCGTTCCATGATCTCGCCATCACGGTTGACAACTCCATTGTGTCCTCCTCCCAGAGCGCTAAGAACCTTGGCGTGATCCTGGACAACACCCTGTCGTTCTCAACTAACATCAAGGCGGTGGCCCGTTCCTGTAGGTTCATGCTCTACAACATCCGCAGAGTACGACCCTGCCTCACACAGGAAGCGGCGCAGGTCCTAATCCAGGCACTTGTCATCTCCCGTCTGGATTACTGCAACTCGCTGTTGGCTGGGCTCCCTGCCTGTGCCATTAAACCCCTACAACTCATCCAGAACGCCGCAGCCCGTCTGGTGTTCAACCTTCCCAAGTTCTCTCACGTCACCCCGCTCCTCCGCTCTCTCCACTGGCTTCCAGTTGAAGCTCGCATCCGCTACAAGACCATGGTGCTTGCCTACGGAGCTGTGAGGGGAACGGCACCTCAGTACCTCCAGGCTCTGATCAGGCCCTACACCCAAACAAGGGCACTGCGTTCATCCACCTCTGGCCTGCTCGCCTCCCTACCATTGAGGAAGTACAGTTCCCGCTCAGCCCAGTCAAAACTGTTCGCTGCTCTGGCCCCCCAATGGTGGAATAAACTCCCTCACGACGCCAGGACAGCGGAGTCAATCACCACCTTCCGGAGACACCTGAAACCCCACCTCTTTAAGGAATACCTAGGATAGGATAAAGTAATCCCTCTCACCCCCTTAAAAGATTTAGATGCACTACTGTTCCACTGGATGTCATAAGGTGAATGCACCAATTTGTAAGTCGCTCTGGATAAGAGCGTCTGCTAAATGACTTAAATGTAAATGTAAATGTATACCGTGGGTCTCCCATCCTCAATTTTTAAGTCACCAACCTCCACTGGTATAGATGCAGATTCAGACCCAACATTAGGCCTGTACACCACCCACCCAGGACAGAAAACAACCCTACCAGCATGGAGAAAAAAACAAACAAAAAACAGATACTGCACTGTTTCCTCCTCCCCACAGAACAGACAGCAACTTCCCAGGATCAAGGGACTGTTTGTTCCCCTGCAGCAGCGGTAGGTCAGTGTCATTTGTGGTTAGATGTTCCAGCTCTGACACATCTCCCCATAATCAGACCCTCACTCTTCTCCCAGTTCACCTTAGCTGATGCTGCCCCCTCAAACAACACTAAAGTCCTGCTAACCTCTTCTACATCTCCCTCCCCTCTAACAAACACTGTTACATCATCAGCATAAGCTGACAATGAAACCGACTCCCCACCTACTGCCCCTGGAACTGACAACCCCTGCAGCATCTCCATCAGCCTACACAGCAGGGGTTCTATGGCTAAACAGTAGAGCTGATCCGAGAGTGGACACTTCTGCCTAATCGCTCACCTAACTGGGACTTCCACTTTTACATTCCACTTTTACATAACAGAAGCCCCACAGTACAATCAGTTGACCCATGATCTAAACCCACTACCCAGGCGAAATACTTCCATGGTCCTAAACAGATATGCATGACACACTATCAAAAGCTTTTTCTTGATCTATCGAAATGAGTCCCCGATCCTGATCATACATCCTAGTAATGTCTATCACTTCTCTCAGAAGAAACAAGTTGTCCATTATTGTCCGCAGAAAGACACGGTATGCCTGGTCCCTGTGAACTATTGTGTCCAAACAACCTTTCAGTTGATTTGTCTAACACTTGGACAGTATTTTGTAATCCAAGCAGAGCAAGGACAACGGCCTCCAGGTTAACAATAGAGCTAAGTCCCCCTTCTTTGGCAGTAGTGACAGCACTGCCTGCTGGCAGCTGATTGGTAGTATAGAGTTCTCAAAGGACTCACGAAGACCTCAAAGGTCCCTCCCCAATAGAAACGTTTCTGGGGTCTAACTCAGCTGTCAGTCCATTGACCCACGGTGCACGGCCTTGGGAGAGCTGCTGCACAGCCACTGTTAGTTCTTGAAACGAAAGATCACCATCACCAGCACTCTTCTCAGGCCCGAGCTTAGGCAGCCCCTGTAGAATCTCCTGAGCACCCTGAGGATCAGTGTAGGATCATATAGGTCTGTGTAGGAAACCATAGAAATCCTCTTCTCTGCTGGTTCGATGTGTGAGACTCTGAAGGACGCCGTAGATGGAGCTTCTGCTGCGCCGACTTCCTCTCCATTAGGGGTGTGCTGACTTGACCATACTCTTATTCGTAAACATATCCGTAAATTGGGTGGTGAGGGTAGGTAGCAACACATCTGCCACACTGATCCTCAACACTGGAGCCCCCCAGGGGTGCATTATCAGTACTCCCTGTTAACCCACAACTGCATGGCTAGGCACGACTCCAACACCATCATTATGTTTGCAGATGACAACAGTGGTAGGCCTGATCAACAACGAGACAGCCTATAGGGAGGAGGTCAGAAACCTGGACGGGTGGTGCCAGAATAACAACATATCCCCTCAACGTAACCAAGACTAAGGAGATGATTGTGGACTACAGGAAAATGAGGACAGAGCACACCCCCATTCTCATCGACAGGGCTGTAGTGGAGCAGGTTGAGAGCTTCAAGTTCCTTGGTGTCCACATCACCAACAAACTAGAATGGTCCAAACACACCAAGATGGCCATTAAGAGGGCACGACAAAGCCTATTCCCCCTCAGGAGACTGAAAAGATTTGGCATGGGCCCTGAGATCCTCAAAGTTCTACAGCTGCAACATTGAGAGCATCCTGATCGGTTGCATCACTGCCTGGTACGACAATTGCTCGGCCTCCGACCGCAGGACACTAGAGGGTAGTGCGTTTGGCCCAAGTACATCACTGGGGCTAAACTGCCTGCCACCCAGGACCTAAACACCAGGCGGTGTCATAGGAAGGCCCTACAAATGGTCAAATTGTCCATCGCAAGCGGTAGTGGAGTGCCAAGTCTAGGACAAAAAGGCTTCTCAACAGTTTTTACCCCCAAGCCATAAGACTCCTGAACAGGTAATCAAATGGCTACCTAGACTATTTGCATTGTGTGCCCCCACCCCCTCTTTTACGCTTCTGCCACACTGTTTATCATGTATGCATAGTCACTTTGACTATACGTTCTTGTACGTACTACCTCAATTGGGCCGACCAACCAGTGCTCCTGCACATTGGCTAACTGGGCTATCTACATTGTGTCCCACCATCCGCCAACCCCTCTTTTACGCTACTGCTACTCTCTGTTCATCATATATGCATAGTCACTTTAACCATATCTACATGTACATACTACCTCAATCAGCCTGACAAACCGGTGTCTGTATATAGCCTCGCTACTGTATATAGCCTCGCTACTGTATATAGCCTCGCTAGTGTATATAGCCTCGCTACTGTTTATAGCCTCACTACTGTATATAGCCTCACTACTGTATATAGCCTCGCTACTGTATATAGCCTCGCTACTGTATATAGCCTTGCTACTGTATATAGCCTCGCTACTGTATATAGCCTTGCTACTGTTTATAGCCTCGCTACTGTTTTTCACTGTCTTTATACTGTTGTTTTTATTTCTTTACTTTCTTTACTTACCTAATACGTTTTTTGCACTATTGGTTAGACCCTATAAGTATGCATTTCACTGTAAGGTCTACACCTGTTGTATTCAGCATTTCACTGTAAGGTCTACACCTGTTGTATTCAGCGCACGTAGCAAATAAACTTTGACTTGAAATTGACAGTTGATAGTCGGATTGGATGATACTCATGATCTGATGTTTTCTTTATATGGTTAAGTAGATGTTGGCAAAGTATCTCCTTGTACATTTATATGCCGGACAAGCTGCAGATTAGTTGTCTCCTCAACTTGCAATGGGTAGACAAGTTTGCTTCAGTTATAATGCACGTCGGCGTTTCATATTTTTCCTCGCCCCACTTCAGACTACTTGTGGTCACATAAACCATGTAGGCTTTCCCCTCATACCTCACCTGATACTAAATGTCTAAAGTTTTTGTTGGTGGGTTTTTACATCCAAGTAATACCTCTGAGGGACTGGCACATTTCTTGTAACGTGCAAGCTACCGCATCAGGTCACCATCAGGAATGAAGGTTGGATATAGTAGCCGTGGAGAAAAGTGGCATAAGTTGCAAAAAAATCCCAGCCAGGTCAGCTGTGATAAAAGACAGTATTCGACATCCATTCATGTCTGAGGATGTCAAGAGTGAGCGCTGTTACCTTCAAGTAGGTTTCGGTTTTGCTAAGGCAGTGTCAGTGGGGATGGTTTTGTTTTAAGTTAGCATTTCCTGCACATTTAGTTTCTTGCCCTAGCACTACACAGCGGATACAAATAATCAACTAATCATCCAGCTTTGATTAGTTGAATCAGCTGTGTAGTACTAGGGGAAAAAACTATGTTTTAAGCTTTCCCTAACCATTACCTTAACCATTTGGAGTTAATGCCTGAACTTAACCTTAAAATTTGAAGTTAATGCCTAAACTTAACCTTAAACACGTTGAAATTTGACATTTGGAACAATTTAGGAATTTGACGTTTGAGAAACATGGATGAACATCTAATTCTGCCGTAAGACTGAGTTGGTAGAAAAAAAAACATTAATTTAGAGTAACACTTGTCTCAACCAGCCAGTTGACAAGGTACTCCTGTTTCATAAACACAACCACTGCTTTATTCATTTATGAAGCAGTTGAAAGATTTTTAGTCAACCTGGAGGAAAATCCTCCACCATCACATTTGGCTCAGGCATACACCTTAAACCGTGGCGGAGAGACCGGGACAACTTCTCCATGTGAGATCCCATACCCACTCCCACCAAACAAATACCAACCAAGCAACTAACTCACCCTACAACGTAGACTATGTAACCACTAAAATAAAGCACTTACCCTAAATCAAGCAGGTGACAAAGAAATAAGAAAGAAATTACCAAAAAAAGGGACCGCAAACCATCTCACCACCCACAGCACCCTCACAGAAGAGATTTATTTTTACTCATACAAAGCTGTTAATTTTAGTCTATTCAAACAGACCCCATTTCAAAGGAAACAAGCACTGTGCCTTTAAACAGCTTGGAAAATTCCATAATATTGTCATGGCTTTAAAAGCTTCTGATAGACTCAAATGATGTCAATTAGCCTATTGGAGGTGTGGATGTATTTCAAGGCCTACCTTCAAACTTAGTGTCTCTTTTAATTTTCTCATGATGTCAAGCAAAAGAAATTGAAAAGTGCAAATCAATCCCTGAACAACAGCAAAGGACCTTGTGAAGATGCTGTAGGAAACGGGTACATAAGTATCTATATCCACAGTAAAACGAGTCCTATATCGACATAACCTGAAAGGCCGCTCAGCAAGGAAGAAGCCACTGCTCCAAAACCGCCATAAAAGCCAGACTATGGTTTGCAACTGCACATGGGGACAAAGATCGTACTCTTTGGAGAAATGTCCTCTGGTCTAATTAAACAAAAATAGAACTGTTTGGCCATCATGTTGTGGGGGTGCTTTGCTGCAGGAGGGACTGGTGTGCTTCACAAAACAGATGGCACCACGAGGATGGAAAATTATGTGGATATATTGAAGCAACATCTCAAGACATCAGTCAGGACGTTAAAGCTTGGTCGCAAATGGGTCTTCCAAATGGACAATGACCCCAAGCGTACTTCCAAAGTTGGCAAAATGGCTTAAGGACAACAACGTCAAGGTATTGGAGTGGCCATCACAAAGCCCTGACCTCAATCCCATAGAAAATGTGTAGGCAGAACTGAAAAAGTGTGTGTGTGTGAGCAAGGAGGCCTACAAACCTGACTGTTACACCATCTCTTTCAGGAGGAATGGGCCAAAATTCACCCAACTTATTGTGGGAAGCTTGTGGAAGGCTACCTGAAATGTTTGACCCAAGTTAAACAATTTAAAAGCAATGTTGCCAAATATTAATTTCATGTATGTAAACTTCTGACCCACTGGGAATGTGATTAAAGAAATAAAAGCTGAAATAAACCATTATCTCTACTATTATTCTGACATTTCACATTCTTAAAATGTGATGATGCTAGCTGACCTAAGGTGTATGTAAACTTCAGACTGTAACAAGATGGAGGACAGAGAGTGTTTTGTTGATTCTGAGATCTGAATGTTTCTTGTGTTTTTTTATGGAAAGTTTTCTTAATTTTCTTAGAACAATTTGAGAACTACTTTAAATAGAACCATGAGGAAACCTGTAGGAAACGTAACGCTGAAGTACTGAAATTCCCACTAAAGAAAGTCGTTTTTAACATTCTCTGATCTTTTGAAAACATTCACAATGTCAAACTAGTTGGAGATTGTTCCTAGAACATTACCAAAAGTGAAATAAAATGTTACCATGTTTGAACATTTAGGAAACATTCTGTTAAAGTAATGAAATGGCAAGTTTTTTTGTTTTTTTGTAAAGTTTCTTAAATGTGCAAAATATAAATAAAAGCCTAGCAACTATCCTGCACCATTCAAAGAAAGTTGTGGGAAGGTTGTATGCATGATAACCAAAGGACAACCACGCTCTCACCAAACTTTAAGAAACATATGGTTTTCAGAACGTTATGTGCTTGTTGGGTAGTTAGGAATTCACCTCACCTGGTTGATTATACTGTATCTGAATTGAACACAAATTAAAATAAAAATAAAAAACAGCAGACACACAGCCCTCCAGGAATTGAGTATAACACCACATCATTGCATGGCTTCACCACCAAGACCCCCTGTACAATTGGGTCCTGTACTTCCTGATGGGCCGCCCCCAGGTGGTGAAGGTAGGAAACAACATCTCCACTCCACTGATCCTCAACACTGCGGCCCCACAAGGGTGCGTGCTCAATACCCTCCTATACCCCCTGTTCACCCATGACTACGTGACCATGCACGCCTCCAGGCTTGATTACCAACAATGACGAGAATGAGGGCACTCGGAGTGTGGTGTCAGGAAAACAACCTCTCACTCAACATCAACATAACAAAGGAGATGATTGTGGACTTTAGGAAACAGCAGAGGGAGCACCCACCTAACCACATCGACGGGACAGCAGTGGAGAAGGTAAACGTTTTAAGTTCCTCGGTGTACACATCAAGGACAAACTGAAATGGTCCACCCACACAGACAGAGTGGTGAAGAAGGCGCTATGGTGCCTCTTCAACCTCAGGAGGCTGAAGAAACCCTCACAAACTTTTACAGATGCACAATTGAGAGCCTCCTGTTGGGCTGTTTCACTGCTTAGTACGGCAACTGCACCCCCCTCAACTGCAAGGCTCTCCAGAGGGTGGTGCGGTCTGCACAACGCATCACCGGAGGCAAACTACCTGCCCTCCAGGACACCTACACCACCTGATGTCACTAGAAGGCCAAAAAGATCAAGGACAACAACCACCCGAGCCACTGCCTGTTCACCCCTTTTACCATCCAGAAGGCAAGGTCAGTACAAATGCATCAAAGCTGGGACCGAGAGACTGAAAAACAGCTTCTATCTCAAGGCCCTCAGAATGATAAACCACCATCACTAACACAGAGAGGCTGCTGCCCTCATACAGACTTGAAATCATTGGAAACTTGAATAAATGGATCACTAGTCATTTTAATAATGCCACTCTAATAATGATGTTTACATATCTTTAATTACCCTTCTCATATGTATATACTGTATTTTATGCCATCTATTGCATCTTGCCTATGCCACTCTGTCATTACCCATCCATATATATCTATATACAGTATATATGTATATACTATTATTCCATTCCTTTACTTAGATTTGTGTGTATTAAATAGTTGTGCGGAATTGTTAGACTACATGTTAGATATTGCTGCACGGTCGGGATTAGAAACACAAGCATTTCGCTGCATTCAAAACAAGATCTGCTAACCATGTGTATGTGACCAATACAATTTGATTTGATTGATCTGACCATAGTAATTGAGATTGTGTCTTTGCTTTGAGGTAACCCTGCAAATATGGTCAAAATGACCACCAGGTGTCAGTAGGGCTCTGCTAAAACTTCTCCATCATTTTCCAATCTCTCAGATTTAATGAATAGGACTATTGGGAAACCTAAATGACAAGCACATTCACAAGGATCTCCACAAATGCAAAAACATACACCTCCCAACCCCCCACCCCCTATCTAGGATATGTGTTCATTGATCATTTTTAGATGTAATTAATAATGTAAACCCTCTTTAAACAAGCAGTCAGAGAAGGTTGAAAAGCAACAAATAAAACTAGAATTACCCGTTTGTTCCCAGTTGACAAGTATCAGTGGTAGATATTGCAGAACAGGAAGGCCAGCCACCCAGACAGACAGATGGACAGTCATATGGGCGCAAAGCTTTGAGTCTGCCTGTCTGTGTGTGTCTGTGCTAGTACAATCGAGTTGATGACAGGTTTTCTAAAGGTAGAAACAATTGCCTACCCTCTCAGTCCTCAGTTGCCATGACAACAAGCTAGGCTCTGGAACACAGGGGTAAGTTAGTCCCAGGAGTGGTCTGGTCCCAAAGAGGCGGGACGTAGATGGGACCAGACAAGCCACACACACACACATAGTTATCATCTAGAATCAGTTGACTATTTTAGAGACCGAGCGGACCGGAAGGCACAGCTCTGGTCTGAGAGGCCCATTGGGAGTATTCCTTTGAAGGATTTTAAAGATAGAAAGGAGGTTTGTCTGCGAGTCAAAAAAAACAATCACAAAGTCTGCGTCTCTAATTCTATAGGGCTGGTCAAAAGTAGTGCACTTTGTAGGGAATATGGTGCCATTTGAAGGATGATTTTGGGACGTAGGGAAACTTGTCCAGGGATTGAATTACTTGGTGCATGGTGGTTGATACTGTTTCTGGAAAGATCTTTATTTATTTAAACCTCTGGCTCACTCTATCCTTCTCTCTGTATCATCTCTCCAAGCTATACCAGCCAGCCAACCCCTCTCTCTCTTTTCGTCTGTCTGTCTGTCTGTCTGTCTGTCTGTCTGTCTGTCTGTCTGTCTCCCAGTGCTGCTCTACAAATAAATCATTCTCTTTGATATGGGTGAACTTGGATTACCTACACCCAGAGTGGGTCCAGGTATACCCATGATGCACCACTGCCTGCCAAGGCACCCCCTGGCTCTGCATCAGACACCTGTGTAATGCGCTGGAGACACAACAGGAAGGAAGGAAGGATGTTTAGCACAACTTCCAGGGGACACCCCAAGGATTGTTGGGAATTTTACATATTTAAATGTTCGTTTCCTTACCTTGAAAGCATATGCCTGAACTTAACCCTCACCTTCAAATTCAGAGTTAATGTCTAAACTGAACCTTAAACACTTTAAAACTTGACATTTGACACAACTTTGAAATTTGAAGTTTGAGAAACATGGATGAACGTGTAATTCTGAGGTGAGACTGTGAGAGCTGGTAGGATTTTCTACCAACCGACGTAAATGTACTCCAACACATTCAACCATTCACTTCTTTTATCCTTTCATCCATTTCTATCCTTTACATCCCTTTCCTTTAGCAAACCACCGAGGATGTATTATTAATGTCATGGAGGCATTAGCGACCATAATGAATTTAGTGTGATTCTTCAAGCCATATTAGTCTCTTGCCCTGGTCCCTTTTACCACACCAAGGTGCAGCAGTCTTACACACACCCCTGCGGCAGGACTGGGTGCTTCAGCCGGGTGGCTGGGCCATCAGACAAAGGTGTGTTTGTGCGTGTGTCTGTAATGCGTATATCTTGCTCATTCAGTAGCAAATTGTGCTGCTGTTCTCCTGAATAATAGAAAATAATGACAACCATCCCCCCTCCATGTTTCCCGAGGTGAACGGTAGGTAAGTTAATGACATTGGGTCTCTCCATCCTCGCTTGGCTGGATCCCCGCTGGTAATTACTGGCTTGATTGTTACGGAATCGCCAGCTAGCGCTCAGCACACACACACACACACACCACTACCCCTCCACCCCCTACAAGATGAACAGCCCAGACAAATTATCTTTAGTAAGCCTGGGCCCTGACATTAACTAACCTGAATTGAGTAATTACAATTTAGCTTTCAACCGATAGGCGCAGTCTGGGTTTTAATTTGCCATGCCTTAAATCTTCCGTGCAGTTTCTCTTTCTTTATTAAAGGTCCATTTAGCTGTGGCTTAGTTAGAGGGGGAAGGGGTTTAGCTAGAGGGGGAAGGTGTTTAGCTAGAGGGGGAAGGTGTTTAGCTAGAGGGGTTTAGCTAGAGGGGGAAGGTGTTTAGCTAGAGGGGGAGGGGTTTAGCTAGAGGGGAAAGGGTTTAGCTAGAGGGGGAAGGGGTTTAGCTAGAGGGGGAAGGGGTTTAGCTAGAGGGGGAAGGGGTTTAGCTAGAGGGGGAAGGGGTTTAGCTAGAGGGGGAAGGGGTTTAACTAGAGGGGAAAGGGGTTTAACTAGAGGGGAAAGGGGTTTAGCTAGAGGGGAAAGGGGTTTGGCTAGAGGGGAAAGGGGTTTGGCTAGAGGGGGAAGGGTCTTGGCTAGAGGGGGAAGGGTCTTGGCTAGAGGGGGAAGGGTCTTGGCTAGAGGGGGAAGGGTCTTGGCTAGTGGGGGAAGGGTCTTGGCTAGAGGGGAAGGGTCTTGGCTAGAGGGTGAAGGGTCTTGGCTAGAGGGTGAAGGGTCTTGGCTAGAGGGTGAAGGGTCTTGGCTAGAGGGCGAAGGGTCTTGGCTAGAGGGCGAAGGGTCTTGGCTAGAGGGCGAAGGGTCTTGGCTAGAGGGCGAAGGGTCTTGGCCAGAGGGCGAAGGGTCTTGGCCAGAGGGCGAAGGGTCTTGGCCAGAGGGCGAAGGGTCTTGGCCAGAGGGCGAAGGGTCTTGGCTAGAGGGCGAAGGGTCTTGGCTAGAGGGTGAAGGGTCTTGGCTAGAGGGGGAAGGGTCTTGGCTAGAGGGGGAAGGGTCTTGGCTAGAGGGGGAAGGGTCTTGGCTAGAGGGGGAAGGGACTGCACGTAGGCAAGTGCACAGTAAGTGTCATCATGCAGTGTGTGTCCTGCATGGGAGTGTGCAAGTATGTGTGCACACGGACATGTCTTTAGGCCTGAATACAGACCATTTACAGGCAATTGACAGGTGTATTATAATAAGTATAATGTATCTGACAGGAAACTTATGGATTTTACAGACAACATATGTCCTCCATATTTCTGTATTTTCCCCCATATTGTTCTTCACTCCTTCTGTTTACTCCTGCTCTCCCCTTAAGTAGAATTTATTCCATTTACTTTGTCTTGACGGCATCAAGCTTATATTGTACGTCATGAAGTCATCATTTATCATCTATATTCCTGTCTTTTCAGTGTGTTAAACATTTACATAGAACTTCCTCATTCTCTTCTGTTCACTTCTTCATTATATCAAGCACAATGCAGGGAGATGTAATCAGTTGTACTAATTGATGGCTCTGATGCTGTAAGCCTGAAACCCACCTAGCATCTGTTCCTGAAGCCAGTACATCGCACAGACACTCCACACGCCTTCTCTTAGACTCCGCACTGCCTCAGCCATTTCCATCATCCTATTACCAAAACGTTACAATGTCTGAGCTGGCTCTTTTAAGACACCGTAGGGTCACCGGTAGGGGGAAGAACTTGAGTTACAGGTTGCTGCATACGGCACTTATTGTGACGCCTACGTTCAACCTTTAATCACCCACTCAAAAAGACAGCGAGAAGTTTTCTGGAACTCCCAATGTGTTGTCATTATCTATGATTTCAACCATCTGAAAGCACAGCCAAGTACAAATGGGAATACAATGTCAGATATTTAGTATTTAAACAACAACTTATTGTTTTATCACCGTGCTTCATCTAATAGCGCAACCAAATAACCTGGATTGCAGGTGAGATTACATTAAAAGTACATAGTGCAAGGGATCAACGCTTTTTGAGATTCTGTGCAGATTATAATAGCAATTGTGAAGATCTCCACAGACCTGCGACCTTAGCATGCTATCTTGAACATGCAGACTTTCTATGATTACATTAGAAGACATTTACAGTTACAGTAACTTCAAAATGTGGCAATATACTTTGTGTTATTTTAAAGTTGAATGAATACTGTTACATTTAAGATTTTCTTAACTTTAGGCTATTTACTGTTTGCAAAATTATATTGAATTGTGTTTGGTTTTCGACACAACCAAATATCAACATTTGAAGGAGATGTATCTTTTGAGCCACTGACTTAGCCTGGCTTTAATTCCAGTTTGTCTACAAATGAATCATTTCTATGTTGGATTCATGTCTCCTTCTCAACCAAAAATCTAAGTTAAAGAATAGGACTAAATCAAACTGTATTTAAAATGCATTTCAAGTTTTGATTTGATATGTTGGATTTACTTCTCCATCTCAACCGAAAATCTAAGTTAAAGAATAGGACTAAATCAAATAAAACTTCAAAATAATATTTAATTAGTCTTTTACATCTTGGTTCTAATAGTTTTTTTGTCAGAGATTGTCAGTTGGATAAGCTCTCTGCAAGGCTTTGCATATCTTCCCTATCTTATGAACATCCTTATCTGACTCAAATACGATTCCCTCAGGATTACTCTAATGTCCAAAATATTTCAAATGTACATTTTGTAATATGTAACTTTTAAATGTCATATTTTGGAAAGTATTTACATTAGTCAGTCCAAAATTGCTTTTAATTCTGCAACATTCTGAAGTAATTTATGTCCCCCCCAGTTTTATAATTGGAATGTAATACACAACTAGGCTAGGGTGTGCTTTAGGACCATGCAGACACCTCTGAGCGGTCGGGCAGGCTGTTTGGAGTGTTTATCCGACTGGAATAATTATAATAATTATGCCCCACCCCAACTTCTAAAACCAAAGTTGCGCCCCTGATTGGTATTATTATTGAAAATAAATACAAAAACTTTGGGAGCCAGGCCATTCTGAAGAGGTTTATTCTAAGATTTATTTGAATATTGTTCCATTTAATTAGATCTGCTTTTATAAGGTTGAGTAATGGAATAGTTATCTTTATATATTTGTTGTTTATTGTCACTTTAAGTATTTTGTCTTTTTTGTGGTCCACTTAAGGATTGATGTAGATTGTGAGTTGTTCTTTTTCTTTTCATTATTGCCATTATTTCATTTTTGCAAATAACTTTAGTTTATATTCATGTTTACTAACACTGATACCTGTTCTGTTTGGGTCCTGTCTAATTCTTTCTCCAAGGGGTTCAAGTGCCAGTGCAAACAGGAGGGGGAGAGGCGACATCGCTGTCTTGATAAATGCACTATAAATCAAGTTTGACTTGTTAAGTCCTATTCTTTAACTTACTTTTTAGGTTGAGATGGAGATGTCAATCCAACATATTAGTTATTAACTGGAAGATTGAATTTGAAATCAACCAAAGCTGAAAAACCTGGGCCTATATGTATTGTCTATTTTTAGTTGAACCGGGTCTAATTTAAACCCATGGCTGTTGATGACTCCTCAAAGACTATATATAGGCCTAAATAGTATCATTAATGATATATGATTTATAAAGTATGTTTACATTTCATTGCTCTGTTAAAACTTTCCTTTGGAATTACTTCGATAGAAACAGTGAATATATTTAGTTATTATGCGATCTTTCAATAATCATTCTCATGATAGCACATTGGTAATAGTCAGTGACAAATAGAAAAGCTGGGCTTGGTTGAAACTCTGGATGGGAGATCAAATGGATGAGGATAGACATCTCCAGTAGGAGGTGCTGCCCAGGCCATAGTTTATTTTTCTGATAGTGTATATACTGTTGAAGATCTGACATTTTTTCAAAGGTACAAATCCAACATATTTTATATAAGGGTTGTCTATGTTGAAAATTGGTTACCATGATGACAAAATCCTGTGGTTGAAATGTTACCCTCAAAACAACAGTTGACGTTGATGACTTTTTTTCAAATCCAATGTATTTTCCACATAGATTCCACGTTACAATACGTTGACAAATGACATTGAAACCACGTTCATTCAACCATTTTGTGCCCAGTGGTTTGTCAGCATCCTACCCTCTCCATACTCGTGTAGAGCGGTCACAATGGTCTGTCTAACAGGATGCAGCCTGCCTACCCTTAGCTCTAGCGGGGTATTCATGACACACACACACACACAAAATGCTTTTCCTGTTGGACAACGGCACCAATTGTATCACATGACGAACGCGAAAGATACCTTGTCTGTCTCCCCTTGAAATGTCAATGGGTGCATTCCAAATGGCACCCTGCTGCACCCTAATCCCTATATAGTGCACTCATTTTGCCCTAGTGGCCCTAGTCAAAAGTAGTGCACTATGTAGGGAATAGGTTGCCATTTGGGATGCAGGCAATGTTGAAGAGATCTGAGATTTCCTGAAAAGGGAGAGAAAGAAGTTGAAACAGAGAAACAGAGAATGAGAGAGTTGTCTTACCAATAAGTGCTGATACATATTTTAACAGACATGAAGGACAGTGGCAGTTGTAAATGATAAGGACTGTTTTATATTTCATGACATCTAAAGACAGATTCCAGGTCCTTGGGAGAGAGAGAGAGTGAGAGGACAGAAAGAGAAGACAGAGAGAGAGACAGGAAGGTGTAATGTGATGAACTGAATACATATACAGTTATTTCAGGATACAAAGCTGACTCATAATAACGTTAATGGTGTTCCAAATAGTTTTTCCATTCATAATTATTTCTAAGCTTATCTCTAACTTAAGAGAAAGTGAGAGAAAGACCGGCAGAGAGAAAGAGAGGGAGACAGAGAGCAATAGAGGAGGATGTGAGTGAGACATAACCGACACCTATCCAAATAGCCACAGGTAATTTATCTTGTCTTATCAACTCATCATATTTCTGTGTTCCCTCATTCCTCACACCACAGACTGTCTGATGCCTACCTCTAAACCACACACATTTCCTGTACACTTCATACTCTGTATGGTGTCCATATTAGGACAATCTAAGGAACATGGTGTTGATGAGGAATCACATAAACTCCTTGTGACTCTGTGTCCAATATTGCTGCCTATCCCTCATTGCAACAGACCGATGCCAAAAGAAGCCCTGAGATGATGGTGCCATTTCTCCCACAGAGCAGATTCAGCCTTATTGGGATAATTGCACCTGCAGGGATGCGTAATAGAATGATCAGCCAGTGTTAGGATGGAGAGACACAGGTGTGAGCGGGCCAATTTCGAACGATTATACACCTGCACAAAACCTGCAAACGCTGTTGGAACATCTGGCGGAAGAATTTCAGCAGGGGCAAAACTAACAGAACATTCAGATTGAAGTTATTTGTAGGATCGCAAGGCTCATGGTCTTCCACAAGCAGTGTCAAGGTTTTATGGGAAAGACTGAACAAAACACCCTGTTGTAGTATTCAACGCTGTGGTAAGAGTTTGGTACAGATTCTTTGATACAGTTGATACGGTGGATAGCAGAGCTCATGGTCTAACACAAGCAATGTCAAGGTTTTATGGGAAATATATACAATACAGGGAATAGAGTACAGGAAGCAGAGTGATTCATACATACACTAACAAATAATAGAGGATTTCTCCCATATTATATTGAACATTGAAAGGTCAGAGGTTGTTAGAGGTTCTGAATTCTTTGATATACAGTTGCTGCTGAATCTAAGGTTTCATCAGGAAGAGTGTACAATAGAGGGACTGGTCAGAGTGAACCTATATCAGTTGTCGTAGAAAACGTTTCACTCATTCTCTGCAAATACAGAGCATTTCTCCCTCATCATTAACATTTCCTCGTGCAATCTCTGAGAGTTTATTTACTGCGTACCTTCTGAAACACAATTGCTTGGTCTCAGGTACTCTTGGCTGAAATTAGTATTTCACTCATATTTCATTATTTGTAGTATTTGTGCATGTAATCATTTACATGGAAATGCTCTTCATCCATTAGTGTTGTATTCTGTTTAAAATTGTATCACTTATCTTTCCAGCTTGAGAGAACATGTTAGCCATTCTGTATATATATCCCAAATAATACTGTGTGTGTGTGTGTGTGTGTGTGTGTGTGTGTGTGTGTGTGTGTGTGTGTGTGTATCAGGGTTGGTCTCAATTCGAATTGAAGGCAGTCAATTAAAGAAGTGATAAGTGAAAAATGTATGACATATCTTCTCCTTTTCAGTTAATTGAGAAGTCATTCAAAATGGACGTCCCTTTTTCAATCACTGAATTTGAATTTCTGTTTACTTTCTGAATTGACTGCCTTCAATTCAAATTGAGCCTAACCCTAAATAATTAGGTGTGTTTGTGTGTCTCACAAGTCTGAACCATACTACTGACTTCTGATTCAAACTTGCAACCTTTGGAATCAGAGGCAGATGCTTACAGAGGAATCAAAGACATGCTTACAGAGGAATCAGAGACATGCTTATAGAGGAATCAGAGACATGCTTATAGAGGAATCAGAGACATGCTTATAGAAGAATCAGAGACATGCTTATAGAGGAATCAGAGACATGCTTATAGAGGAATCAGAGACATGCTTACAGAGGAATCAGAGACATGCTTATAGAGGAATCAGAGACATGCTTATAGAGGAATCAGAGACATGCTTAAAGAGGAATCAGAGACATGCTTACAGAGGAATCAGAGACATGCTTATAGAGGAATCAGAGACATGCTTATAGAGGAATCAGAGACATGCTTATAGAGGAATCAGAGACATGCTTATAGAGGAATCAGAGACATGCTTATAGAGGAATCAGAGACATGCTTATAGAGGAATCAAAGACATGCTTACAGAGGAATCAGAGACATGCTTATAGAGGAATCAGAGACATGCTTATAGAGGAATCAGAGACATGCTTACAGAGGAATCAGAGACATGCTTACAGAGGAATCAGAGACATGCTTATAGAGGAATCAGAGACATGCGTATAGAGGAATCAGAGACATGCTTACAGAGGAATCAGAGACATGCTTATAGAGGAATCAGAGGCAGATGCTTACAGAGGAATCAGAGACATGCTTACAGAGGAATCAGAGACATGCTTACAGAGGAATCAGAGACATGCTTACAGAGGAATCAGAGACATGCTTACAGAGGAATCAGAGACATGCTTACAGAGGAATCAGAGACATGCTTATAGAGGAATCAGAGACATGCTTATAGAGGAATCAGAGACATGCTTACAGAGGAATCAGAGACATGCTTACAGAGGAATCAGAGACATGCTTACAGAGGAATCAGAGACATGCTTACAGAGGAATCAGAGACATGCTTATAGAGGAATCAGAGACATGCTTATAGAGGAATCAGAGGCAGATGCTTACAGAGGAATCAGAGACATGCTTACAGAGGAATCAGAGACATGCTTATAGAGGAATCAGACACACACACACACACTGGTGAGGCCAAGTTGTTGAGGGGATGGGCTAGATCGATGGGAGTCACAAGGCTATTTGTGCTACTGGTGCGTGTGTACAGCTGACTTCTCAACTGTCTCAATGTCAGCACTAAAAGTATCTTTCTATTGAATTGAATTTGCATAGCCTATATACTATCAAGATTCCTCCATTTTAAAAGTAACTGGGCAATTCCACGATAACGGGGTGATTATTTACGTTAAAATGTACTGTATGTCAACCAACAACCAATGATTGACTAGTAATGCAGATGCAACCTTTGGTAACAGAATGACAGCACAAACAGTCATTCTCTTCCCAAATGTTGCATCTGCACTGTTCTTCAAGTTAATGTATTTTGTACAATTTTCTGTGGAAATGGTTAAAAGTGGTCACATAGGGTTGTACTGTATGATTTGTTTAACTTTCAAATGATTGTTTTTTTTTGTTTAACATACATTTTAAAATGGAAACTGGGTCTCAGCATCACTGGGTTACCTGGGAATTGCCCACCTCGGACGAAGATAAGCAGTCAGTTACAGTTACATTATGCAGTGCTGTGTTAAAACCAATGTGGTGGCCTGTGGGTCTGTCGGGCCACAGAGTCCTTGTAAAACATGAAACCAATCTAAAGGTGAGGTTTGATTTGGTCACAACTCATAAATCTACTACTCCAGGAGGACAGGACACCTCAGCAGCTACCAGGACAAACTCATTACTGCACGCACGCACGCACACACGCACGCACACACACGCACGCACACACACACAGTATATTACTGACTGGGTCACATTGGAAAACAGACGTTTATGCAGACATGGCTGCCTAGCTTCTCTGGCTTTCCAGAATGTACCAAAGCAGCATGCTCCTCAGCGGATAAAGTGTGTGTTTGTGTTGTGTCAGGTCCTAATTTAGACCCATATATTTAGGACCTTAGCTTCTGAGGGAATGCCTGTCGCCACAAGATTGATCTGATCCAGTCAGTGTGTGTGTCTGTGTATGTGTGTGTGTGTGTGTGTGTGTGTGTGTCTGTATGTGTGCATGAATGGGTACGCACAGTTTGTTTGTGTAGTTATGTAAATGTCTGTTTGTGTGTGTGTGTGCGTGTGTGTCAGTCTGTGCACAGGCATATGTAGGAGTTTGTGTGTTCCAGGGTCTTTTTAGGACCATTGGGATTTTCTCTGACCCTTACCATCTGGTGGACGCAGTCAATACGTCCCTAAGCTACGTGTAGGACTTGCTGTGCGTGTGTTTGTGTGTGTCCGTGCGTGCTTGTGTGTGTTTGTGTGTGTGTGTGTGTGTGTGTGTGTGTGTGTGTGTGTGTGTGTGTGTGTGTAGGACTTGCTTGCTTTTCCCCCAGTTGACTCTAAAAGGTCACATACTGACCCATCAGGCATGAAAAAACCATCAGCACAACCTGTACATCTAACAGAATGCCAATAACATGGCAGACATTTTGAGCGGTTATCTTGGTTCACTTGTCATTGCCATGCGTTCAAAGCTCACAAAGGTCTTCAATGTTTCATCTGAATTTTTCTGACCTTGGATTGACTGCCTGGACCTTGAAATGACAGTAAATGTTACGAGTGTAGTAGTTCTTGTAATGTCATTGCTGTTGACAATGTCTCTCTATCCGTTCAATGCATTTTTTTTTTAGCAAAAGTTGGGTAAATGTTTTTGCAAATGAAAAAAGGTGTGTAAATGGTGTCTTAGGAGAGGGCAGCCTGCCGTCAACTGCAGAGGTAGACCAAGTAGTTTTCTATACTTGAAGGTGAGAGTTATGGGTATAAAGCATGGCAGCATGCCCCCCCAGTAGTGTTATATATAGCCAGCTGCTGTTTGTGTGTGTGTGTGTGAATGTGTGTCGGTGCAGCGTGTGAGACCAGAACACTGTGCTAATTAATAACCAGTGGTTTTCTCTGGAGATGCATTTGAATATTCATAGAAAACTTGATCATTGAGACAACTGCTGCTAGTGACAGAGACAGATACCCGAACAATAATGGCTGGAACGGAAAGAATGGAATGGCATTAAACACATGGGAACCAGGTGTTTGAAATATTTGATACCATTCTACTGATTCCGCTCCAGCCATTACCATGAGCCCGTCCTCCCCAATTAAGGTGCCACCAACCTCCTGTGAAATACACAATGAGTAACAATAACTTGGCTACATACACAGGGTACCAGTACCGGGGTCGATGTGCAAGGGGTACAAGGTAATTGAGGTAGATATGAACAAATAACTAGAAATAAAATGACAGATAATGAACAGTAGCAGCAGTGTATGTGATGAGCCAAAAATGTTAGTCAAAAAGGGTCAATGCAGAAAGTCCTGGTAGCTATTTTGTTAATTATTTAACTAACTGTTTAGCAGTCTTATAGCTTTGGGGTAGAAGCTGTTCAGGGTCGTGTGAAAGGGAGCTTGGCCCCAGTGACGTACTGGGCCGTATGCACTACCCACTGTAGTGCCTTGCGGTCGGATGCCGAGAAGTAGCCATAGCAAGTGGTGATGCAGCCAGTCAAGATGCTCTCAATGGTGTAGCTGTAGAATGTTTTGAGGATCTGAGGACCCTCTAATATCTGATAAGACGGAGACAACTACACCCTCCCCCCTCCAAAAGAGACAATGATTTGATATCCTTGAAACAAGGCTGGAGTTTTATGTGAATGAGGAGAAAGAGCATGCAGGTCCCAGATCTGTGGTGGAATGTTAACTGAAGACTCTGTTCCCAGGCTGTTGGACTTTTCATTTGTATTCAATGTGATTTGAATGCACTTCGAATTGTCCTTTAATACCTGATAAAATGAATGAACAAGCAATGAGGGGAGGAGGATAAGAGGGGAAGAGGAGGTGAATCAGTGATGGAATGCTAGAATATGCTGTCTTCCCGGGACTGTGGCTGTTGGAGCTGCTGCACATCTGGAGCTTCTCCATGTACCCTGAGGGAAGAACTTAATAGAACCCCTCCCTGCCTCAAACCCATCACAGCCCCAGGTCCCTTCCCCTCCCCTCCCTGCCTCAACCCCATCACAACTCCCCCTCCCCTCCCCTTCCTGCTTCAACCCCATCAGAGCCCCACTTCCCCTCCCCTTCCTGCTTCAACCCCATCAGAACCCCACTTTCCCTCCCCTCTCTGCCTCAACCCCATCAGAGACCACCTCCTCCCCTTCCTGTATCAACCCCATCAGAGCCCCACCTCCCCTCCCCTCCCTGCCACAACCCCATCAGAGACCACCTCCCTCCCTTTCCTGCCTCAACCCCATCCCAGCTCCCTCTCCCCTTCCTGCCTCAACCCCTTCACAGCTCCCTCCCCTCCCCTCCCCTCCCCTTCCTGCCTCAACCCCATCACAGTCCCAGCTCCCATCCTCTCCCTGCCTCAACCCCATCACAGCCCCAGCTCCCTTCCTCTCCCTGCCTCAACCCCATCACAGCCCCAGCTCCCTTCCTCTCTGCCTCAACCCCATCACAGCCCCAGCTCCCTTTCTCTCTCTGCCTCAACCCCATCACAACCCCAGCTCCCTTCCTCTCCCTGCCTCAACCCCATCACAGCCCCAGCTCCCTTCCTCTCCCTGCCTCAACCCCATCACAGTCCCAGCTCCCATCCTCTCCCTGCCTCAACCCCATCACAGCCCCAGCTCCCTTCCTCTCTCTGCCTCAACCCCATCACAGCCCCAGCTCCCTTTCTCTCTCTGCCTCAACCCCATCACAACCCCAGCTCCCTTCCTCTCCCTGCCTCAACCCCATCACAGCCCCAGCTCCCTTCCTCTCCCTGCCTCAACCCCATCACAGCCCCAGCTCCCTTCCTCTCCCTTCCTCAACCCCATCACAGCCCCAGCTCCTTCCTCTCCTCTCCCTGCCTCAACCCCATCACTGCCCCAGCTCCCTTCCTCTCTCTGCCTCAACCCCATCACAGCCCCAGCTCCCTTCCTCTCCCTGCCTCAACCCCATCACAGCCCCAGCTCCCTTCCTCTCTCTGCCTCAACCCCATCACAGCCCCAGCTCCCTTCCTCTCTCTGCCTCAACCCCATCACAGCCCCAGCTACCTTCCTCTCTCTGCCTCAACCCCATCACAGCCCTAGCTACCTTCCTCTCTCTGCCTCAACCCCATCACAGCCCCAGCTCCCTTCCTCTCTCTGCCTCAACCCCATCACAGCCCCAGCTCCCTTCCTCTCCTCTCTCTGCCTCAACCCCATCACAGCCCCAGCTCCCCTCCTCTCCCTGCCTCAACCCCATCACAGTCCCAGCTCCCCTCCTCTCTCTGCCTCAACCCCATCACAGCCCCAGCTCCCTTCCTCTCCCTGCCTCAAACCCATCACAGTCCCAGCTCCCATCCTCTCCCTGCCTCAACCCCATCACATCCCCAGCTCCCTTCCTCTCTCTGCCTCAAACCCATCACAGCCCCAGCTCCCTTCCTCTCTCTGCCTCAACCCCATCACAGCCCCAGCTCCCTTTCTCTCTCTGCCTCAACCCCATCACAACCCCAGCTCCCTTCCTCTCCCTGCCTCAACCCCATCACAGCCCCAGCTCCCTTCCTCTCCCTGCCTCAACCCCATCACAGCCCCAGCTCCCTTCCTCTCCCTTCCTCAACCCCATCACAGCCCCAGCTCCCATCCTCTCCTCTCCCTGCCTCAACCCCATCACAGCCCCAGCTCCCTTCCTCTCTCTGCCTCAACCCCATCACAGCCCCAGCTCCCTTCCTCTCTCTGCCTCAACCCCATCACAGCCCCAGCTCCCTTCCTCTGTCTGCCTCAACCCCATCACAGCCCCAGCTCCCTTCCTCTCCTCTCTCTGCCTCAACCCCATCACAGCCCCAGCTCCCCTCCTCTCCCTGCCTCAACCCCATCACAGCCCCAGCTACCTTCCTCTCTCTGCCTCAACCCCATCACAACCCCAGCTCCCTTCCTCTCCCTGCCTCAACCCCATCACAGCCCAGGCTCCCTTCCTCTCCCTGCCTCAACCACATCGGAGCTCCACCTCCCTTCCTAACCCTGCCTCAACCCATCGCAGCCCCAGCTCCCTTCCTCTCCCTGCCTCAACCCCATCACAGCCCCAGCTCCCTTCCTCTCCCTGCCTCAACCCCATCACTGCCCCAGCTCCCTTTCTCTCTCTGCCTCAACCCCATCACAGCCCCAGCTCCCTTCCTCTCCCTGCCTCAACCCCATCACAGCCCCAGCTCCCTTCCTCTCTCTGCCTCAACCCCATCACAGCCCCAGCTCCCTTCCTCTCTCTGCCTCAACCCCATCACAGCCCCAGCTACCTTCCTCTCTCTGCCTCAACCCCATCACAGCCCCAGCTACCTTCCTCTCTCTGCCTCAACCCCATCACAGCCCCAGCTCCCTTCCTCTCTCTGCCTCAACCCCATCACATCCCCAGCTCCCTTCCTCTCCTCTCTCTGCCTCAACCCCATCACAGCCCCAGCTCCCCTCCTCTCCCTGCCTCAACCCCATCAGTCCCAGCTCCCATCCTCTCCCTGCCTCAACCCCATCACAGCCCCAGCTCCCTTCCTCTCTCTGCCTCAAACCCATCACAGCCCCAGCTCCCTTCCTCTCTCTGCCTCAACCCCATCACAGCCCCAGCTCCCTTTCTCTCTCTGCCTCAACCCCATCACAACCCCAGCTCCCTTCCTCTCCCTGCCTCAAACCCCATCACAGCCCCAGCTCCCTTCCTCTCTCTGCCTCAACCCCATCACAGCCCCAGCTCCCTTCCTCTCTCTGCCTCAACCCCATCACAGCCCCAGCTACCTTCCTCTCTCTGACTCAACCCCATCACAGCCCCAGCTACCTTCCTGTCTCTGCCTCAACCCCATCACAGCCCCAGCTCCCTTCCTCTCTCTGCCTCAACCCCATCACAGCCCCAGCTCCCTTCCTCTCCTCTCTCTGCCTCAACCCCATCACAGCCCCAGCTCCCCTCCTCTCCCTGCCTCAACCCCATCACAGTCCCAGCTCCCCTCCTCTCTCTGCCTCAACCCCATCACAGCCCCAGCTCCCTTCCTCTCCCTGCCTCAACCCCATCACAGCCCCAGCTCCCTTCCTCTCTCTGCCTCAACCCCATCACAGCCCCAGCTCCCTTCCTCTCCTCTCTCTGCCTCAACCCCATCACAGCCCCAGCTCCCATCCTCTCCCTGCCTCAACCCCATCACATCCCCAGCTCCCTTCCTCTCTCTGCCTCAAACCCATCACAGCCCCAGCTCCCTTCATCTCTGCCTCAACCCCATCACAGCCCCAGCTCCCTTTCTCTCTCTGCCTCAACCCCATCACAACCCCAGCTCCCTTCCTCTCCCTGCCTCAACCCCATCACAGCCCCAGCTCCCTTCCTCTCCCTGCCTCAACCCCATCACAGCCCCAGCTCCCTTCCTCTCCCTTCCTCAACCCCATCACAGCCCCAGCTCCCATCCTCTCCTCTCCCTGCCTCAACCCCATCACAGCCCCAGCTCCCTTCCTCTGTCTGCCTCAACCCCATCACAGCCCCAGCTCCCTTCCTCTCTCTGCCTCAACCCCATCACAGCCCCAGCTCCCTTCCTCTGTCTGCCTCAACTCCATCACAGCCCCAGCTCCCTTCCTCTCCTCTCTCTGCCTCAACCCCATCACAGCCCCAGCTCCCCTCCTCTCCCTGCCTCAACCCCATCACAGCCCCAGCTACCTTCCTCTCTCTGCCTCAACCCCATCACAACCCCAGCTCCCTTCCTCTCCCTGCCTCAACCCCATCACAGCCCCAGCTCCCTTCCTCTCCCTGCCTCAACCCCATCACTGCCCCAGCTCCCTTTCTCTCTCTGCCTCAACCCCATCACAGCCCCAGCTCCCTTCCTCTCCCTGCCTCAACCCCATCACAGCCCCAGCTCCCTTCCTCTCTCTGCCTCAACCCCATCACAGCCCCAGCTCCTTCCTCTCTCTGCCTCAACCCCATCACAGCCCCAGCTACCTTCCTCTCTCTGCCTCAACCCCATCACAGCCCCAGCTACCTTCCTCTCTCTGCCTCAACCCCATCACAGCCCCAGCTACCTTCCTCTCTCTGCCTCAACCCCATCACAGCCCCAGCTCCCTTCCTCTCCTCTCTCTGCCTCAACCCCATCACAGCCCCAGCTCCCTCCTCTCCCTGCCTCAACCCCATCACAGTCCCAGCTCCCTCCTCTCTCTGCCTCAACCCCATCACAGCCCCAGCTCCATTCCTCTCCCTGCCTCAAACCCATCACAGTCCCAGCTCCCATCCTCTCCCTGCCTCAACCCCATCACATCCCCAGCTCCCTTCCTCTCTCTGCCTCAAACCCATCACAGCCCCAGCTCCCTTCCTCTCTCTGCCTCAACCCCATCCCAGCCCCATCTCCCTTTCTCTCTCTGCCTCAACCCCATCACAACCCCAGCTCCCTTCCTCTCCCTGCCTCAACCCCATCACAGCCCCAGCTCCCTTCCTCTCCCTTCCTCAACCCCATCACAGCCCCAGCTCCCATCCTCTCCCCTCCCTGCCTCAACCCCATCACAGCCCCAGCTCCCTTCCTCTCTCTGCCTCAACCCCATCACAGCCCCAGCTCCCTTCCTCTGTCTGCCTCAACCCCATCACATCCCCAGCTCCCTTCCTCTCCTCTCTCTGCCTCAACCCCATCACAGCCCCAGCTCCTTCCTCTGTCTGCCTCAACCCCATCACAGCCCCAGCTCCCTTCCTCTCCTCTCTCTGCCTCAACCCCATCACAGCCCCAGCTCCCCTCCTCTCCCTGCCTCAACCCCATCACAGCCCCAGCTACCTTCCTCTCTCTGCCTCAACCCCATCACAACCCCAGCTCCCTTCCTCTCCCTGCCTCAACCCCATCACAGCCCCAGCTCCCATCCTCTCCTCTCCTGCCTCAACCACATCGGAGCTCCACCTCCCTTCCTCTCCCTGCCTCAACCCCATCACAGCCCCAGCTCCCTTCCTCTCCCTCCCTCAACCCCATCACAGCCCCAGCTCCCTTCCTCTCCCTGCCTCAACCCCATCACAGCCCCAGCTCCCTTCCTCTGTCTGCCTCAACCCCATCACAGCCCCAGCTCCCTTCCTCTCCTCTCTCTGCCTCAACCCCATCACAGCCCCAGCTCCCCTCCTCTCCCTGCCTCAACCCCATCACAGCCCCAGCTCCCTTCCTCTCTCTGCCTCAAACCCATCACAGCCCCAGCCCTTCCTCTCTCTGCCTCAACCCCATCACAGCCCCAGCTCCCTTCTCTCTCTGCCTCAACCCCATCACAACCCCAGCTCCCTTCCTCTCCCTGCCTCAACCCCATCACAGCCCCAGCTCCCTTCCTCTCCCTGCCTCAACCCCATCACAGCCCCAGCTCCCTTCCTCTCCCTTCCTCAACCCCATCACAGCCCCAGCTCCCATCCTCTCCTCTCCCTGCCTCAACCCCATCACAGCCCCAGCTCCCTTCCTCTCTCTGCCTCAACCCCATCACAGCCCCAGCTCCCTTCCTCTCTCTGCCTCAACCCCATCACAGCCCCAGCTCCCTTCCTCTGTCTGCCTCAACCCCATCACATCCCCCCCAGCTCCTTCCTCTCCTCTCTCTGCCTCAACCCCATCACAGCCCCAGCTCCCTTCCTCTGTCTGCCTCAAACCCATCACAGCCCCAGCTCCCTTCCTCTCCTCTCTCTGCCTCAACCCCATCACAGCCCCAGCTCCCCTCCTCTCCCTGCCTCAACCCCATCACAGCCCCAGCTACCTTCCTCTCTCTGCCTCAACCCCATCACAACCCCAGCTCCCTTCCTCTCCCTGCCTCAACCCCATCACAGCCCCAGCTCCCATCCTCTCCTCTCCCTGCCTCAACCACATCGGAGCTCCACCTCCCTTCCTCTCCCTGCCTCAACCCCATCACAGCCCCAGCTCCCTTCCTCTCCCTCCCTCAACCCCATCACAGCCCCAGCTCCCCTTCCTCTCCCTGCCTCAACCCCATCACAGCCCCAGCTCCCTTCCTCTCCCTTCCTCAACCCCATCACAGCCCCAGCTCCCATCCGCTCCTCTCCCTGCCTCAACCCCATCACAGCCCCAGCTCCCTTCCTCTCTCTGCCTCAACCCCATCACAGCCCCAGCTCCCTTCCTCTCCCTGCCTCAACCACATCGGAGCTCCACCTCCCTTCCTCTCCCTGCCTCAACCCATCGCAGCCCCAGCTCCCTTCCTCTCCCTGCCTCAACCCCATCGCCTCAGCCCCAGCTCCCTTCCTCTCCCTGCCTCAACCCCATCACTGCCCCAGCTCCCTTTCTCTCTCTGCCTCAACCCCATCACAGCCCCAGCTCCCTTCCTCTCCCTGCCTCAACCCCATCACAGCCCCAGCTCCTTCCTCTCTCTGCCTCAACCCCATCACAGCCCCAGCTCCCTTCCTCTCTCTGCCTCAACCCCATCACAGCCCCAGCTACCTTCCTCTCTCTGCCTCAACCCCATCACAGCCCCAGCTAGCCCCCTTCCTCTCTCTGCCTCAACCCCATCACAGCCCCAGCTCCCTTCCTCTCTCTGCCTCAACCCCATCACAGCCCCAGCTCCCTTCCTCTCTCTCTCTGCCTCTCCTGCCTCAACCCCATCACAGCCCCAGCTCCCTTCCTCTCTCTGCCTCAACCCCATCACAACCCCAGCTCCCTTCCTCTCCCTGCCTCAACCCCATCACAGCCCCAGCTCCCTTCCTCTCCCTGCCTCAACCCCATCACAGCCCCAGCTCCCTTCCTCTCCCTGCCTCAACCCCATCACAGCCCCAGGTCCCATCCTCTCCCTCTCCCTGCCTCAACCCCATCACAGCCCCAGCTCCCTTCCTCTCTCTGCCTCAACCCCATCACAGCCCCAGCTGCCTCAACCCCATCACAGCCCCCTTCCTTCTCTCTGCCTCAACCCCATCACAGCCCCAGCTCCCTTCCTCTGTCTGCCTCAACCCCATCACAGCCCCAGCTCCCTTCCCTCTGCCTCAACTCCTCTCTGCCTGCCTCAACCCCATCACAGCCCCAGCTCCCTTCCTCTGTCTGCCTCAACCCCATCACAGCCCCAGCTCCCTTCCTCTCCTCTCTCTGCCTCAACCCCATCACAGCCCCAGCTCCCCTCCTCTCATCACAGCCCCAGCTCCCCTCCTCTCCCTGCCTCAACCCCATCACAGCCCCAGCTGCCCAACCCCATCACAGCCCCACCTTCCTCTCTCTGCCTCAACCCCATCACAACCCCAGCTCCCTTCCTCTCCCTGCCTCAACCCCATCACAGCCTCAGCTCCCTTCCTCTCCCTGCCTCAACCACATCGGAGCTCCACCTCCCTTCCTCTCCCTGCCTCAACCCATCGCAGCCCCAGCTCCCTTCCTCTCCCTGCCTCAACCCCATCACAGCCCCAGCTCCCTTCCTCTCCCTGCCTCAACCCCATCACTGCCCCAGCTCCCTTTCTCTCTCTGCCTCAACCCCATCACAGCCCCAGCTCCCTTCCTCTCTCTGCCTCAACCCCATCACAGCCCCAGCTCCCTTCCTCTCTCTGCCTCAACCCCATCACAGCCCCAGCTCCCTTCCTCTCTCTGCCTCAACTCCATCACAGCCCCAGCTCCCTCCCTTTCTCTGCCTCAACCCCATCACAGCCCCAGCTCCCTTCCTCTCTGTGCCTCAACCCCATCACAGCCCCAGCTCCCTTCCTCTCTCTGCCTCAACCCCATCACAGCCCCAGCTCCCCTCCTCTCCCTGCCTCAACCCCATCACAGCCCCAGCTACCTTCCTCTCTCTGCCTCAACCCCATCACAGCCATACAGCACATAAAGAGAGAGAGGATAGAGAGAGAGAAAGAAAGAGATGTGCACAGCTAAGCAGCTGTTCGCTCCAGAGCCCTCAAAGGGATACTTTCTGAAGCATCCATTTTTTATGTACGATCGCTTACTGTGACAGATACACATGTGTACAGGCTACAGTACAGCCACAGTAGTGGCACGATGAGCTCACAATGAGAGAGAGAGAGGAAGAGGGAGAGGGAGCTTGGAACATTATCAGGATGGAGAGAACAGTGTATCATGATGCAACAATATCTAATTACTGCACGAGATGAGTCTTCAGCATGTAGACCACCTGACGTGGAGTTTAAAGCATTGCTGGGACATACAGAATTGACTCCTGTTGCCTGGATATTAAAATCCTGAGTTTCAATCATTCACTATCTACTTTTGCAATTTGATGGAAAGATGTTGTTGTGTGAGCTGTTTTTGTGTATGATTGCGTTGCCTTCATAGTCATACATTGAATAACAACATCCCTTCCTTCCTTACACCACAGACAGGCAAAGAAAACAACCAGTAGTTCTCCTGTTACACTATTTATATTTCAGTGAGAGATTTGATGTTACAGCTTCTTCCTCCTTCAGATAACCGGGTCCTTACAGCTTTTCTTGTGAGGTGGACTAGAAAGGTTTGGGGAGAAGCAAGGACAGAAGACTGATCCTGTAGCCTGGACGATAAGGAAGCAGAAGGAGCACAACACGCCTCGCGTGTACAATTGCCGATGTGGAAAGACAACTGGGACCTTTTGGGAGGCAGAGGAGAGGAGAGAAAGGGAGGCAGAGGAGAGGAGAGAAAGGGAGGCAGAGGAGAGAAAAGGAGGCAGAGGAGAGGAGAGAAAGGGAGGCAGAGGAGATTAGAGAAAAGGAGGCAGAGGAGAGGAGAGAAAGGGAGGCAGAGGATAGGAGAGAAAGGGAGGCAGAGGAGAGGAGAGAAAAGGAGGCAGAGGAGAGGAGAGAAAGGGAGGCAGAGGAGAGGAGAGAAAGGGAGGCAGAGGAGAGGAGAGAAAGGGAGGCAGAGGAGAGGAGAGAAAGGGAGGCAGAGGAGAGGAGAGAAAGGGAGGCAGAGGAGAGGAGAGAAAGGGAGGCAGAGGAGAGGAGAGAAAGGAGGCAGAGGAGAGGAGAGAAAGGAGGCAGAGGAGAGGAGAGAAAGGGAGGCAGAGGAGAGGAGAGAAAGGGAGGCAGAGGAGAGGAGAGAAATGGAGGCAGAGAAGAGAGAAAGGGAGGCAGAGGAGAGGAGAGAAGGGAGGCAGAGGAGAGGAGAGAAAGGGAGGCAGAGGAGAGGAGAGAAAAGGAGGCAGAGGAGAGGAGAGAAAAGGAGGAGAGGAGAAGAGTGGAGGGTTGGAGAGAGGAGATGAGCAGAGAGGAGAAGAGAGGAGGGTTGGAGAGAGGAGATGAGAAGAGAGGAGAAGAGAGGAGGGTTGGAGAGAGGAGATGAGTGGAGGGTTGGAGAGAGGACATGAGAAGAGAGGAGAAGAGAGGAGGGTTGATGAGATGAGAACAGAGGAGAAGAGTGGAGGGTTGGAGAGAGGACATGAGGAGGGTTGGAGAGATGAGATGAGAAGAGAGGAGAGGACGTCTCATTTGGATGCACTTAATTAGCCAGGCTGATTGATTTGATGACGGTGGCAGGGTGGGCTGGGAGCCTGGGACAGAGTAGAGGGGAGCAGCAGGGCCAAACTCACTGGACTGTGAAGGAGGCTAACGTTCCGGTCGATATTTACACTTTAATAACAACATTAAAGGAAGGCTCAGTGAAGAAGACTCTCGTTCTGTCTGTCTATTGTTCTCTCATTCTTTCTCTGTCTCAATCTCTCTCTCTTTCTAAGTGTTTCTTCCATTCTCTCTCTCTCTCTCTCTCTCTCTCTCTCTCTCTCTCTCTCTCTCTCTCTCCCTCTTTCTTTCTTTCTTCCTTTTATTTTTAATTTTACATTTTTGGGGGGTTTACAGGCCAGAGTGGACACCACATGTCAACAATTACGTCCTGTTGTTCAGTTGGATTCAGTCCAGTCATGATCTGCTTAAATATCACTGGTCATCGAGGCTACTTATAAAAACGTTGTGCAGCACTTGACTGGACTTTTGTTTATTATATCTTATTTTAAGCCAAATTAAGGCCAGTATTCTATCCATAGCACAACACGCTAGACAGCCGACACTGCAGTTTTTAAAGGTAATATCTAATTGAGTTGACGTATACAGCGTTTTACTGTGAATGCAATCTCAGCGAATGCGGGAGCATAGCGTTTAAAAGCTGCATTGTGTACAACTCACGATTGGACTGAATCCCGGCCCAACAAATTTCAGATGGGCTGAAGATGTATTTTCATGCAAATTCATGTTTTGTGTCAAAGCTATTACTACGGCTTACTACAGATTGTATAGTAATGTGGTTGACGACTAATTTTCGCAAGCTTGTGTACTAACAAATATGCACTGCTTCTGTGACTACACACATGCTAATTGCCAACCTGAATGCGTATTGATGAACTGAAATACATGATCTATCAGTATAATTAGAATTGCCTGCTTTATCTGACCATTTGCTAACAGAATTTTCATTTGGTGATGTCTCACTTTAGCCAGCATTCTACAGTCACTCTGTGATTGCATGCTAATTGTCAACCTTATACTAATTGGCAACCAAATTAATCAATGTGTATTGATCAAATGAAATACATTCTTTATCATTAAAATGAGCTTTTTCTGCTTCAGTTTACATTTGCTAACAGACTTCTCAAAGCTTTCTCTCATACTGCATTCCCAGAATGAACATTGACCACTCCGCAATCCTCACCATACAATTCAGTCATATTTTTTGGACATCTGAATTAAAACCAAGCGCTTCCCCAGAGGATTGTTTTACCAGTGTGGTATGTGTTCATGGCAGCTTCATCATGACAGTACGGGATACAGAGCAGAGCCTGGGGGAAACCCATCATTTACCTGAGGAAACATTCAATTGTTTTCTTTACATCAATCACACACACATGCATGCATGCATGCATGAAAGCAAGAAGGCGTACACGCATTCACTCACTCTCGCACGCACACACGCACGCACGCACGCACGCACGCACGCACGCACGCACGCACGCACGCACGCACGCACACACACACACACACACACACAGTAGTATTTGGGATTATTTCCCCAATCAGTCATCAATCAGAAGACACACCTCCTCCTGTTTCAGGGGAGCAGGGGCTTGTGTTACCGCTGCCTGAGCCTTCTACCCATGTAGGGGATGTTGCTGCTCATGTAAGCCCGTTGGTGTCTGAGAATGAGGGCGAGGGCGAGGCTAAAGCTCCAGCTACATTGCCCCGTTTTATCCCCACTCCCCACACTCAACCGGTGATGCCAGGAGGGATTTCCGTTCAATACAGTTCCAACTGGAGGCGGAAGAGAGCCCAAATTAGGCGAGAGAATCTCCAGTTGGAGATGTGTAAAATTGAGGCAGAAAGAACAGCGGCATTTGAAAAAGGGGAAAATTAAGGCAGAAAAAGAACGTCAGATGGAGTTCAAAATGCGCCAGATGGAAGTGGAGGCAGACAGCGAGGCTAGCCTCCGTTCCTGCTGTGCCTGTTAGTGAGGCATCCTCACCAGCTGTAGCTTCCAACACTTTTGACATTAGTAGGCAGATTGCCTTAGTACCTTTGTTCAGAGTCAGAGGTTGATTCCTATTTTTGTTTTTGAACATGTAGCATAGAAATGGCCTGAAGAGATATGGTGCCTATTACTTCAGTGTAAATTAACTGGTAAAGCCCAAGAGGTTTTGTCAGCGCTACCTCTTGAAGAGTTTGAATTATGAAGTGGTCAAAGCTACTGTTCTTCGCGCCTATGAGCTTGTGTCTGAGGCATACCGACAGAGATTTAGGTCTCATAGAAAGTCTTCTAGTAAGACTTATGTGGAATTTGCTAGAGACAAGGGAAATCTGTTTGATAAATGGCATGCTGCTAGCAAGGTAACTGATTTCAACTCTCTCCGGGAGTAAATCTTGTTGGAAGAGATTAAAAATTGCTTACCTGAACGCATTGTAGTTTACCTTAAAAAACAGAAAGTATCTTCCCTGTCAGAAGCAGACAAGTTTGTGACGCACAGGAGCGTGTTTTCGGCTCATACTGAGTAGAGCCACTGAGTTGCCTACTTTTAGCCCTAGTCGGCCAGCAGTATATCAAGCACGCCAGAAAAATGAGCGTCCCTGTTTCTATTGCCATAAGGTGGGACATATGATTAATGATTGCTTCCTGCTAAAACGCAAACAAGGGCTGCCTCTTCGTGCCAAGCCGCCAACAGGTGTTGGGCTAATTCGTACGGTTGTGAGGTCTGAAACGAAACCGGTGTCTCAGGGTAACTGTAATTTGAAAGTCCCAGACCCCGGCCGCAGTTATGAACTGTTCATTTTGGAGGAGTTTGTGTCCCTACCCGGTTAAAATCCTTAGCGATACTGGTGCGGCACAGTCGTTTATATTGTCTGTGTTGCCCTTATCCGATGATACATACTGTGGTTCCAGTGTGTTATTTCAGGGTTTTGAAATGGGTTTTGTTCCAGTGCCATTGCACTTTGTGAGTGTACACTGAGTTAATCAGTGGAATATTCAGAGTGGGGGTACGTCCTATGTTGCCAGTAAAAGGTGTGACCTTTATAATGGGAAACGATATTGCCGGAAGAAAGGTAGTACCCGTAATGGATAAAAGTGACCATTCTCTCTCTAATGAGCTGGCACAGAGTTATCCACGTGTTCCCCGCTTGGGCTGTCACTCGTGCTCAGGCATGACGAGGGTGACGTGATAGATTTGCCGAACACTGTTCTTTTCAAAGAGGTTGATCAAGAGGATGGGTTGTGTGCTACCTCTGGGAAGCTGATCACTTCTGACAAACAGCCCAGGGAAGAATGGAAGAATGTTGAACTTATTGCTGATGCAATACATTTACCAGTCACTCGTGATCAGCTGATTGTTAACCAAAAGGTTGACAACAAGCTTGCTAAATGTTTTTCTAAGGTTGTCTCATTGGAAGAGGTAAAGAAGAAGAACGTGGCTTACTTCATTGATGGTAATCTCCTCATGCGTAAATGGACATCCCATGTTGACGCGGACGGAGATTGGAATGCTGTTTACCAAATAGTGATTCCTACAGCCTTTCGACAAAATGTGTTATCCCTTGCTCATGATCACCAGTGGTCTGGTCATTTAGGAATCACCAAGACTTATGATTGGATCCTTCGACATTTCTTTAAAACAAGATGTGGCTCAGTTCTGTCGGACATGCCACATGTCTGATAACAGGAAAACCAAATCGGGTTATTCCTCCCGCTCCTCTTTGTCCAATACCTGTCATAGGTGAACCATTCGATCAAGTGGTGGTTGATTGTATTGGACCGTTCCCGAAGACAAAATCGGGCAACCAGTTTCTGTTAACGGTTGTGTATGGCAACAAGATACCCCGAGGCCATTCCTCTGCGAAGGATTACAGCTCCGGTAGTAAGTAAAGCCTTAATTAAATTCTTCACGACATTCGGGTTACCTAAGGTGGTATACAGTGATCAAGGTACTAATTTCCTATCAAAGCTCTTCAAGCAGGTGTTAAAATCCTTGTCAATTACGCACAGTGTGGCAAGCGCCTATCACCCAGAGTCTCAGGGTGCGCTTGAACGATGGCATCAGACACTGAAGTCTATGCTACGTAAATATTTTTGGGAATCTGAGAAAGATTGAGATGATTGAGTTCCTCTAGTTTTGTTTGCTGCTCGTGAAACTGTACAGGAGTCCCTAGGGTTCAGCCCGGCTAAACTAGTGTTTGGTCACACAGTGAGAGGACCAATGAAAGTCCTTAAAGAACAGTTTTTGTCCCAGGAGTTGTGAGGGAGAGATGAGAATGTGTTGGACTACGTTAGTCGCTTTCGTGAGCGCCTACACCAAGCCTGTGCTCTCGCAAAGGAAGCTCCTCACAGAGGAGTATGAAAAGACACTTTGATAAACAGGCTGTTTCTCGTCCACTACAGCCAGGTGACCAAATACAGGTGTTATTGCCTATTCCAGGATCTTCACTGTCAGCTCGTTTCTCTGGTCCTTATTTCATTGAAAAGAAATTAAGTGAAACTGATTATGTGCTTCAAACTCCTGATAGAAAACACCAATCTCGTGTGTGCCACATTAAGAAGTCTCTTTAATTCTGTGAATAAGACTTGTATCTTTTATCAATGTTTATTATGAGTATTTCTGCAAAACCACCAGATGTTTTTTAATCAAAATATTACTGCACGTAACGCGCCAATGTAAACTGAGATTTTGGGATATAGATATGCACATTATCGAACAAAACATACATGTATTGTGTAACATGATGTCCTATAAGTCATCTGATGAAGATCATCAAAGGTTAGTGAATCATTTTATCTATATTTCTGCTTTTTGTGACTCCTATCTTTGGCTGGGAAAATGGCTTTTTTGACTTGGCTATGACATAACATAATCATATGTTTTGCTGTAAAGCATTTTGAAATCGGACACGATGGGTAGATTAACAAGATGTATATCTTTCTTTGCTGTATTGGACTTGTTAATGTGTGAAAGTTTATATATTTCTAAAAAACATATTGTTTTTGAATTTCGCGCACTGCCTTTTCAGCAGAATGTTGTCGCGCGGAACCCCTTCGCTAGAAAGGTTAATGCAACCGCTGTGTCAGATTTCAAAAACTTTACGGAAAAAGCATCATCTGAGAACGGTGCTCAGAGCCCAAAACAGTCAGAGAAATATCTGCCATTTTGGAGTCAACAGAAGTTAGAACAAACACTAAATATTCACCTACCTTTGATCTTCATCAGAAGGCACTCCCAGGAATCCCAGTTTGACAATAAATGACTGATTTGTTCAATAAAGTCCATCATTTAGCGACTTGTTAGCGTGTTCAGCCCAGTAATCCATCTTCATGAGGCGCGAGCACTTAGTCCAGAAAAACTCAAAGTTCCGTTACAGGTTGTAGAAACAAGCCAAACGATGTATGAAATTAATCTTTAGGATGTTTTTAACATAAAATCAATGTTCCAACAGGAGAATTTCATTGTCTGAAGAAAAGCACTGGAACGAGAGCAAACTCTGTCGTGAGCGCACATCACAAACCTGAGACACCCTGCCAGACCTGACTCAAAGAGCTCTCATGAGCCCCTCCTTTATAGTTGAATCCTCAAACCAGTTTCTAAAGACGTTTGACCTCTAGTGGAAGCCCCATGAAGTGCAACTTCATCCATATCTCACTGTGAATTCAATAGGGACTGGGTTAAATTGACCAACCTAAGATTTATTTTATCCAATACTAATAATAATATGCATATATTAGCATCTGGGACAGAGTAGGAGGCAGTTCACTCTGGGCATGCTATTCATCCAAAAGTGAAATGCTGCCCCCTATCCCAAAAAGGTTAACATGGGTCGGGTGTGGTATGCCTTCAACATCACCCAGTTAGATAGTAGTACCTTCCGCTGTTTTTGAACTCTCTGCTGCTATGATAGTGGTCTGTCATATTGATGTTGATGATGGATTATAGTTGTGCAATACTCAGCAGCAGTGTGTTAGATTGCCCAACTCAGTCTGGTTCATTTAACAGACGGACAGGCTGATATTGTGAGGCTACTACAGTTTTCCATGTCTCTTTAATGACGGATTATCGAAAGGTAAATGTACGGATTATCGAAAGGTAAATTCTGTCACAATGCCAGATTTGTTCCCGTTACCCAGACTGGACGACTGTCTCGATACTGATGGTCCTGCTAAGTAACTAAGTTGGACCTCTTAAAAGGTTAACCTCACGTGCTTCTGAGATTTCTGCCTTTGTGACCCCAGACAACTTCTTACAATACTCAGTCATGGCTTTTGGGATGCGGAATTCACCAGCCACTTTCCAACGGCTGGTTAACCTCTGAGCACGGAACCCGGTAGTGGGCTGAAATTCCACAACATTCGGTGATCGCTACATAAATAGTCATATTAAACATTCATGAAAATACAAGAGTCTCAAATGTATCGAAAGCCTAGAATCTTGCTAATCCAACTGCGTTGTCAGATTTTAAAAATTATTTTACTGCGAAAGGATGTGATGAGCTGCGTATAGAGCCCCATAAAAACAACAATTTCAACCAGCACAGGCGTAACAAAATCACAAACTGCATTAAAATAAATAGTTTATCTTTGACGATCTTCGTCTGTTTGCAACCCCAATGTTCTTTGTTACACAATGAATGATCTTTTTTTTGATCAAATCCGTTTTTATACTCTAACACGAAACATTTTGTGAACCGCTTGTGTCGTGAATTCCGTCTCATTCCATTTTCGACGCCACATTCCAGGTAAATAACACACACAGAACGTGACTTTTCCAGTCATGTTTGGTTTCACTGCAATCAACTGGTTTGTTTGTAACACAATCAAACCTGATGGGTCATTTCGCAGGACGTATTGACTGAAAGAAACCGATTTGAAGACAACAAGTCATGACATCATTGTGCACCAATGATTTGCCCGCTGTTTCGTTGTTTGACTGTATTTTAACCCAATGACCACTGATCGTCTTGAAATCTAGCCGGGTAGATGTTCAATGAGCTGAGGTAAACGGCAATAGGTCATGTTTATGTGTTGCAAGACCAACCCATGTAGTAGGCTCCGGTGTAAAGAGTAATTCGCTATTGAAGTTTCATACCGGAAGGAGAAACACATTTTACGCACAGCATTGTTTTGCATATTCAGCTTTTTATATATCAATCATTGTGGTGACTAAGTCAGGGAAAGCTAAATCTAAGTCTAGATATACAGATGTACACACAATTTTAGAATAAATTGATTGGGAAAGTGAGACAGAGATTGTTGTAGGACGATTAATTTAGTGATTGTGGAGGAATATTTTTTGGAACACGAGAGGACATCGTTTTGGACTGGTAAGTTCTTCTCATGCTAATGCGATTGTTGGAAATTAATAATCTAAAATATTATTTGTTATTTATTTTTATTTTTTAGAAGCAATATGTAAACATGTAATGTCATGAAATGTGAGATGCGTGTGTCTGCCGCCCCTCCCCAACCCACATGAAATAGCCTATTTGAGGCTGTTGAGGGGAGGGCAGGCCCACAACAATGGCCAAAGTGAAATGGAGACAGTAGATGCAGCTGGTCTGTTGTAATATAATAAATACAGTAGATCTAGCTGGTCTGTCATAATATATTCAACCTTATGTTATACCTGTTGATACAGGGCTCATATGTGAAACTATTCTAACTGAACATTTTCTTTCACAGTGACACTGACTCCGAATGGCAGCCCCCAGGGCCAAGGTGCCCATCCCACACTGGAGCTGGTTCATCCAGCTCCTGCCACAAGTGGTGTTCATCTGCCCAAATGTATTTCTGCAGGCCTGGATGTGCCTCTGGGCCAAAAGGGCACAGCATGGAGGCATCGCTGTGTTCTTTGGTAAATGAGGTCCCCCATCACCTGCGCCACATGCTTGGTGACCCTCTGCTTTACAGCAGAAAGAGACTGCTATGGCACCTGGCATCAGCAGCACAATATTGTGTAGAGCAGGGGTGTCAAAGTCAAATGGACGGAGGGCCAAATAAAAAAATCAGCTACAAGACGAGGGCCGGACTGTTCGAATGTTCATTGAAAATTTTTTAAATGACGCATATAGTCTAGTGAACCTAATTGAACCTACTGAAAACCTAACAAATATATTACAATATGATCAGATAAATAAAGCAATATTTTCTTATGGCTCTGTCAGTAATCTTTAATTTTCAACAGACACAAAAGACAAATTTCCTTTATATAAATATCCCCATAACATGAACATTAAATGAAAGAAACCGGTATTCAAGGCACCATCAGTAGACTATATTTTCTATTTTAGCAAAAGTGGGCTAAATTTACTTCAAAGAAAAAACAATAATAGCAATTTTCTATCATCCACTCAACTGAAATATTTTTAAAATATAATTGGATTGAAATACAAAAAAATAAAGTGCAAAAATCTATTAATCAAAAACAACACTTTGTTTAAGGAGAAGTAACATGCAGTGAAAACAAATATTAAATTTGAACTTTTAAACTTGAACTGAGTAAAAACTCTAAATATGTGATTGCACAGTAATGTTCACTTGTTTGAGGTTGAGGGTGATACTTGGTGGTGTCCCATCTTTTCCACAAGTTCATCAATGTTCGGGGTAAGGCTCTGAGCTGAAGAAATCCTCAGAATTGAGTGGAGGTGTTCAGCAGTAAGTCGACTTCTGTGTGATGTTTTGTTCAGGTTCATCAAAGAAAACAGTTGTTCACACAGGTATGTGCTGCCAAACATAGACAACGTTTGAGCAGCCTGGATGCGCAGCTGGGGCATTGTGCCGGGAGGAAACGGCGAACTCCGCAGCACCCACTGCCGCATATTTTGCCCTCAGTGCATCATTGCATTGGAGGTCAATCAACTCCATTTGGAGGTTTGGTGGTGAGCTTTCCACGCCAACAGCAAATGGGTTACCGAGCAGTTCCAACCTGCTTTTTTGTGCTTCAAAGTCAGCAAATTTCGAAAGTCAGCGGCAAGCATACCTATTTTATCAGCCAACTGTGTGCTCGGAACGCACTGGTAGAGAGCTTCTCTTTCATGGTCTGGCAGCTGGGAAAGTGGCTCAAATTTTCTTTCCGCATCTGCGTCTCCACAGAGTCAGTTTGGTTTTAAATGCCTTCACTGTACTGTACATATCAGAGATGACACGATCCCGATCCTGCAGCTGCAAGTTTATTGCATTCAGATGACTCGTAATGTCACACAGAAAAGCCATTTCACACAGAAACATTTCGTCTCGGAGTTGTGTTGTGTCTTTCCCTTTGCTGTCCAAGAACAGACAAATCTCCTCACGAAGCTCGAAACATCTTTGAAGCACCTTTCCCTGGCTTAGCCATCGCACCTCTGTGTGATAAGGCAAATCACCATGCTCCGTTTCTAACTCCGTCAGAAATGCCTTGAACTGGCGGTGATTCAAACCTTTGGCTCTGATAAAGTTAACTGTGCGCGTGATGATGCTCATTACATGCTCCATTTTCAAGGCTTTACCGCACAACGCTTCCTGGTGTATGATACAATGATAAGCTGTCAGCTCACCTGTCGCGTTTTCCTCTTGCATCTTTTCCCGTATCTTCGCCACCAGTCCGCTCCTGTGTCCACACATCGCAGGTGCTCCGCCGGTTGTCAAACCCACGAGTTTTTCCCAAGGCAGCTCCATCTCATTTACACATCTTGACACCTCTTCATACAAATCATGCCCCGTAGTTGTGCCATGCATAGGACGTAAAGCCAAAAACTCCTCTGTCACGCTTAGGTTGGAGTCCACTCCGCGGATGAAAATTGACAACTGGGCAATGTCAGAAATGTCGGTGCTCTCATCCACAGCCAAGGAATATGCAATAAAATCTTTTCCCTTTTTCACAAGCTGCTCTTTTAGATTGATGGACAACTGGTCTACTCTCTCGGCAATGGTGTTTCTGCTCAGACTCACATTTAAAAAGAGTTGCCTTTTTTCTGGGCAAACTTCGTCACAAACTTTAATCATGCAGTTTTTGATGAAATCCCCCTCCGTAAATGGCCGGGCTGATTTAGAGATCTCTTCTGCCAAAATAAAACTGGCCTTGACAGCAGCCTGGCCTTGTGATTTGGCTTTTTTGAACAGAGCCTGTCGAGATTTGAGGCCTCGTTTTAATTCCTCTGCCTTTTGTAGCCTTTGTTCCATGTCCATATTCTTGTTTTTGTCCGCGTGTTTCGTTTCATAATGTCGTCTCAGATTATACTCTTTCAGTACCGCCACACTTTCTCCACACAGAAGACACACAGGTTTTCCAGCTACCTTCGTGAACATATACTCCGACTCCCACCTTGTTTGAAACCCCCGGTTCTCAGTATCCACCTTCCGTTTTGCCATTTTTGATGGGTATCTGAAAGTTAATTTTACTGTGATGCTGACGACTGCTGTGCCAATAAATATTGAAATGAAGCAGCCTACTGCTCGGTGCGTCACCTTTGCATTGTGGGAAATGTAGTATTGGTGCGTGTAAAAGATCTGCGGGCTGCCGGCTTGCTGCGGGCCGGTTCTAATAATAAATCAAGATCATCCCAGGGGCCGTAAAAAACCTTCTTGCGGGCCGGATGTGGCCCGCGGGCCTTGACTCTGACATATGTGGTGTAGAGCTTTGGCAAAGTGGGTGGAGTTATATCCTGCCTGTTTGACCCTGTCCAGGGTTCTCATCAGATGGGGCCATAGTGTCTCCTGACCCCTCCTGTCTCAGCCTCCAGTATTTATGCTGCAGTAGTTTGTTGTGTAGTTTAGAGTGTGTAGTTTTATGTCGTCCTTAACATAGGAGACTCTGCTAGCTAGCCAACAGCTAGCCAACGTCTACCGAACTGAACTTCTGCACTCAACAATCCGGTCGCATTTCGCTTCGCTCCACAGGTAGTATCACATTTTTCATTTCATTTCATTACAGTACAACGGCTTGATTTGTTTGATCGTAGCTAGCTACATAGCTAGCTACACAGCCGTCTTTGTATCAAAGATAATTGTGTAGTCTAGAGCGATTTCCTAGGTTAGTTAGCCAGCTATTGTCGTTCTTTTAACGCAACGTAACGTAATCAACACTGCTAGCTAGCCAGCTAGCCCCGAATAGCAGCACAGTAGAAACTATTACACTCAACGGAACGACTTGATTAGTGTAGTGTCAACAACGCAGCCAATGCCAACTAGCCTACTTAGTCAACAACGCAGCCTCTGCCAGCTAGCCTACTTCAGCAGTACTGTATCATTTTAATCATTTTAGTCAATAAGATTCTTGCTACGTAAGCTTAACTCTCTGAACACTCGTGACGTGTAGTCCACTTGTCATTCCAATCTCCTTTGCATTAGCGTAGCCTCTTGTGTAGCCTGTCAACTATGTGTCTGTCTATCCCTGTTCTCTCCTCTCTGCACAGACCATACAAACGCTCCACAGTGGCCGCGGCCACCCTAATCTGGTGGTCCCAGCGCGCACGACTCCACGTGGAGTTCCAGGTCTCCGGTAGCCTCTGGAACTGCCGATCTGCGGCCAACAAGGCAGAGTTCATCTCCGCCTATGTCTCCCTCCAGTCCCTCGACTTCTTGGCACTGACGGAAACATGGATCACCACAGACAACACTGCTACTCCTACTGCTCTCTCTTCGTCTGCCCACGTGTTCTCGCACACCCCGAGAGCTTCTGGTCAGCGGGGTGGTGGCACCGGGATCCTCATCTCTCCCAAGTGGTCATTCTCTTTCTCCCCTTACCCATCTGTCTATCGCCTCCTTTGAATTCCATGCTGTCACAGTTACCAGCCCTTTCAAGCTTAACATCCTTATCATTTATCGCCCTCCAGGTTCCCTCGGAGAGTTCATCAATGAGCTTGATGCCTTGATAAGCTCCTTTCCTGAGGACGGCTCACCTCTCACAGTTCTGGGCGACTTTAACCTCCCCACGCCTACCTTTGACTCATTCCTCTCTGCCTCCTTCTTTCCACTCCTCTCTCTTTTGACCTCACCCTCTCACCTTCCCCCTACTCACAAGGCAGGAAATACGCCGACCTCATCTTTACTAGATGCTGTTCTTCCACTAACCTCGTTGCAACTCCCCTCCAAGTCTCCGACCACTACCTTGTATCCTTTCCCTCTCGCTCTCATCCAACACTTCCCACACTGCCCCTACTCGGATGGTATCGCGCCGTCCCAACCTTCGCTCTCTCTCCCCGCTACTCTCTCCTCTTCCATCCTATCATCTCTTCCCTCTGCTCAAACCTTCTCCAACCTATCTCCTGATTCTGCCTCCTCAACCCTCCTCTCCTCCCTTTCTGCATCCTTTGACTCTCTATGTCCCCTATCCTCCAGGCCGGCTCGGTCCTCCCTCCCGCTCCGTGGCTCGACGACTCATTGCGAGCTCACAGAACAGGGCTCCGGGCAGCCGAGCGGAAATGGAGGAAAACTCGCCTCCTGCGGACCTGACATCCTTTCACTCCCTCCTCTCTACATTTTCCTCTTCTCTCTCTGCTGCTAAAGCCACTTTCTACCACTCTAAATTCCAAGCATCTGCCTCTAACCCTAGGAAGCTCTTTGCAACCTTCTCCTCCCTCCTGAATCCTCCTCCCCCTCCCCCTCCTCCCCCTCTCTGCAGATGACTTCGTCAACCATTTTGAAAAGAAGGTCGACGACATCCGATCCTCGTTTGCTAAGTCAAACGACACCGCTGGTTCTGCTCACACTGCCCTACCCTGTGCTCTGACCTCTTTCTCCCCTCTCTCTCCAGATGAAATCTCGCGTCTTGTGACGGCCGGCTGCCCTACAACCTGCCCGCTTGACCCTATCCCCTCCTCTCTTCTCCAGACCATTTCCGGAGACCTCCTCCCTTACCTCACCTCGCTCATCAACTCATCCCTGACCGCTGGCTACGTCCCTTCCGTCTTCAAGAGAGCGAGAGTTGCACCCCTTCTGAAAAAACCTACACTCGATCCCTCCGATGTCAACAACTACAGACCAGTATCCCTTCTTTCTTTTCTCTCCAAAACTCTTGAACGTGCCGTCCTTGGCCAGCTCTCCCGCTATCTCTCTCAGAATGACCTTCTTGATCCAAATCAGTCAGGTTTCAAGACTAGTCATTCAACTGAGACTGCTCTTCTCTGTATCACGGAGGCGCTCCGCACTGCTAAAGCTAACTCTCTCTCCTCTGCTCTCATCCTTCTAGACCTATCGGCTGCCTTCGATACTGTGAACCATCAGATCCTCCTCTCCACCCTCTCCGAGTTGGGCATCTCAGGCGCGGCCCACGCTTGGATTGCGTCCTACCTGACAGGTCGCTCCTACCAGGTGGCGTGGCGAGAATCCGTCTCCACACCACGTGCTCTCACCACTGGTGTCCCCCAGGGCTCTGTTCTAGGCCCTCTCCTATTCTCGCTATACACCAAGTCACTTGGCTCTGTCATAACCTCACATGGTCTCTCCTATCATTGCTATGCAGACGACACACAATTAATCTTCTCCTTTCCCCTTCTGATGACCAGGTGGCGAATCGCATCTCTGCATGTCTGGCAGACATATCCGTGTGGATGACGGATCACCACCTCAAGCTGAACCTCGGCAAGACGGAGCTGCTCTTCCTCCCGGGAAGGACTGCCCGTTCCATGATCTCGCCATCACGGTTGACAACTCCATTGTGTCCTCCTCCCAGAGCGCTAAGAACCTTGGCGTGATCCTGGACAACACCCTGTCGTTCTCAACTAACATCAAGGCGGTGGCCCGTTCCTGTAGGTTCATGCTCTACAACATCCGCAGAGTACGACCCTGCCTCACACAGGAAGCGGCGCAGGTCCTAATCCAGGCACTTGTCATCTCCCGTCTGGATTACTGCAACTCGCTGTTGGCTGGGCTCCTGCCTGTGCCATTAAACCCCTACAACTCATCCAGAACGCCGCAGCCCGTCTGGTGTTCAACCTTCCCAAGTTCTCTCACGTCACCCCGCTCCTCCGCTCCCTCCACTGGCTTCCAGTTGAAGCTCGCATCCGCTACAAGACCATGGTGCTTGCCTACGGAGCTGTGAGGGGAACGGCACCTCAGTACCTCCAGGCTCTGATCAGGCCCTACACCCAAACAAGGGCACTGCGTTCATCCACCTCTGGCCTGCTCGCCTCCCTACCACTGAGGAAGTACAGTTCCCGCTCAGCCCAGTCAAAACTGTTCGCTGCTCTGGCCCCCAATGGTGGAACAAACTCCCTCACGACGCCAGGACAGCGGAGTCAATCACCACCTTCCGGAGACACCTGAAACCCCACCTCTTTAAGGAATACCTAGGATAGGATAAAGTAATCCCTCTCACCCCCCCTCCCCCTGAAAAGATTTAGATGCACTACTGTTCCACTGGAGGTCATAAGGTGAATGCACCAATTTGTAAGTCGCTCTGGATAAGAGCGTCTGCTAAATGACTTAAATGTAAATGTAAATGTTTGTGTCGGGGGGCTAGGGTCAGTTTGTTATATCTGGAGTACTTCTGTCTTATCCGGTGTCCTGTGTGAATTCAAGTATGCTCCCTCTAATTCTCTTTCTCTCTCTTGGAGGACCTGAGCCCTAGGACTATGCGTCAGGACTACCTGGCCCGATGACTCCTTGCTGTCCCCAGTCCACCTGTCCTTGCTGCTGTTCCAGTTTCAACTGTTCTGCCTGCGGCTATGGAACCCTAAACTGTTCATGTTTACTCTTGAGGTGCTGTCCTGTTGCATCCTCACATATGTCAGAGTCAAGGCCCGCGGGCCACATCCGGCCCGCAAGAAGGTTTTTTACGGCCCCTGGGATGATCTTGATTTATTATTAGAACCGGCCCGCAGCAAGCCGGCAGCCCGCAGATCTTTTACACGCACCAATACTACATTTCCCACAATGCAAAGGTGACGCACCGAGCAGTAGGCTGCTTCATTTCAATATTTATTGGCACAGCAGTCGTCAGCATCACAGTAAAATTAACTTTCAGATACCCATCAAAAATGGCAAAACGGAAGGTGGATACTGAGAACCGGGGGTTTCAAACAAGGTGGGAGTCGGAGTATATGTTCACGAAGGTAGCTGGAAAACCTGTGTGTCTTCTGTGTGGAGAAAGTGTGGCGGTACTGAAAGAGTATAATCTGAGACGACATTATGAAACGAAACACGCGGACAAAAACAAGAATATGGACATGGAACAAAGGCTACAAAAGGCAGAGGAATTAAAACGAGGCCTCAAATCTCGACAGGCTCTGTTCAAAAAAGCCAAATCACAAGGCCAGGCTGCTGTCAAGGCCAGTTTTATTTTGGCAGAAGAGATCGCTAAATCAGCCCGGCCATTTACGGAGGGGGATTTCATCAAAAACTGCATGATTAAAGTTTGTGACGAAGTTTGCCCAGAAAAAGGCAACTCTTTTTAAATGTGAGTCTGAGCAGAAACACCATTGCCGAGAGAGTAGACCAGTTGTCCATCAATCTAAAAGAGCAGCTTGTGAAAAAGGGAAAATATTTTATTGCATATTCCTTGGCTGTGGATGAGAGCACCGACATTTCTGACATTGCCCAGTTGTCAATTTTCATCCGCGGAGTGGACTCCAACCTAAGCGTGACAGAGGAGTTTTTGGCTTTACGTCCTATGCATGGCACAACTACGGGGCATGATTTGTATGAAGAGGTGTCAAGATGTGTAAATGAGATGGAGCTGCCTTGGGAAAAACTTGTGGGTTTGACAACCGACGGAGCACCTGCGATGTGTGGACACAGGAGCGGACTGGTGGCGAAGATACGGGAAAAGATGCAAGAGGAAAACGCGACAGGTGAGCTGACAGCTTATCATTGTATCATACACCAGGAAGCGTTGTGCGGTAAAGCCTTGAAAATGGAGCATGTAATGAGCATCATCACGCGCACAGTTAACTTTATCAGAGCCAAAGGTTTGAATCACCGCCAGTTCAAGGCATTTCTGACGGAGTTAGAAACGGAGCATGGTGATTTGCCTTATCACACAGAGGTGCGATGGCTAAGCCAGGGAAAGGTGCTTCAAAGATGTTTCGAGCTTCGTGAGGAGATTTGTCTGTTCTGGACAGCAAAGGGAAAGACACAACACAACTCCGAGACGAAATGTTTCTGTGTGAAATGGCTTTTCTGTGTGACATTACGAGTCATCTGAATGCAATAAACTTGCAGCTGCAGGGTCGGGATCGTGTCATCTCTGATATGTACAGTACAGTGAAGGCATTTAAAACCAAACTGACTCTGTGGGAGACGCAGATGCGGAAAGAAAATTTGAGCCACTTTCCCAGCTGCCAGACCATGAAAGAGAAGCTCTCTACCAGTGCGTTCCCGAGCACACAGTTGGCTGATAAAATAGGTATGCTTGCCGCTGACTTTCGACGCCGATTTGCTGACTTTGAAGCACAAAAAGCAGGTTGGAACTGCTCGGTAACCCATTTGCTGTTGACGTGGAAAGCTCACCACCAAACCTCCAAATGGAGTTGATTGACCTCCAATGCAATGATGCACTGAGGGCAAAATATGCGGCAGTGGGTGCTGCGGAGTTCGCCCGTTTCCTCCCCGGCACAATGCCCCAGCTGCGCATCCAGGCTGCTCAAACGTTGTCTATGTTTGGCAGCACATACCTGTGTGAACAACTGTTTTCTTTGATGAACCTGAACAAAACATCACACAGAAGTCGACTTACTGCTGAACACCTCCACTCAATTCTGAGGATTTCTTCAGCTCAGAGCCTTACCCCGAACATTGATGAACTTGTGGAAAAGATGGGACACCACCAAGTATCACCCTCAACCTCAAACAAGTGAACATTACTGTGCAATCACATATTTAGAGTTTTTACTCAGTTCAAGTTTAAAAGTTAAAATTTAATATTTGTTTTCACTGCATGTTACTTCTCCTTAAACAAAGTGTTGTTTTTGATTAATAGATTTTTGCACTTTATTTTTTTGTATTTCAATCCAATTATATTTTAAAAATATTTCAGTTGAGTGGATGATAGAAAATTGCTATTATTGTTTTTTCTTTGAAGTAAATTTAGCCCACTTTTGCTAAAATAGAAAATATAGTCTACTGATGGTGCCTTGAATACCGGTTTCTTTCATTTAATGTTCATGTTATGGGGATATTTATATAAAGGAAATTTGTCTTTTGTGTCTGTTGAAAATTAAAGATTACTGACAGAGCCATAAGAAAATATTGCTTTATTTATCTGATCATATTGTAATATATTTGTTAGGTTTTCAGTAGGTTCAATTAGGTTCACTAGACTATATGCGTCATTTAAAAATTTTTCAATGAACATTCGAACAGTCCGGCCCTCGTCTTGTAGCTGATTTTTTTATTTGGCCCTCCGTCCATTTGACTTTGACACCCCTGCTCTACAACTACTGTGATTATTATTATTTGACCCTGCTGGTCATCTATGAACGTTTGAAAATCTCGGCCATGTTCTGTTATAATCTCCACCCGGCACAGCCAGAAGAGGACTAGCCACCCCTCATAGCCTGGTTCCTCTCTAGGTTTTGGCCTTTCTAGGGAGTTTTTCCTAGCCACCGTGCTTCTACACCTGCATTTCTTGATGTTTGGGGTTTTAGGCTGGGTTTCTGTACAGCACTTTGAGATATTAGCTGATGTACGAAGGGCTTTATAAATCAATTTGATTTGATAGAGGACTGAGGGTCTTCCAAATATTGAAAGTGTGTAAATAGTTACCCATGTTATTTTGTAAATGTATTTTTTTTTTTTTTTTTTGGAGGGTGTGTTAGAATACCATTTTGGTATTTTGTATATAGTTATTTGTTTCAAAATGTATACCTTCACCAATTTGGCCACTTGGGTACATTTGGGCTATTTGTGTGGGACACCTGGGTGACTTCATGATAAATGTCATGTAGCACACTCATTTTGGAAGTTATCATTCTGAAACTTTGCACAAGTACTGTTGCCCTCTTATGTTTTTCACTGAAATTGTCCCCATCATCCTATCTGAATGTTTGTTTTATCTTGTTCATTTTAAAGATGATATAAAAAATGTATGTTTTTTTCATTGTATTATCTAAACCAGATCTATTGTGTTATTCTCCTACATTCACATTTACACAAACGTCAGTGTTTTCTTTCAAATGGTACCAAGAATATGCATATCCTTGGTTCTGTGCCTGAGCTACAGGCTGTTAGATTTGTATATGTCTTCAGGCGGAAATTGAAAAAAGTAGGGGGGTAGCTCTAAGAGGTTTTAACTCCGTATTAGCTGGCGTTCCCAATTGTAGTGCCTGTCTTGATGATCTAGTAATTTATTTGTCTGAGTGGTCAGATCATGTTGACTCTAAGGGTAGTATGTGAATGTTTGGCAGCTGCTTCTCTAACCCTGAACTTGGCAAAGTGTGAGTTTGGGAAGGCTACTGTTACCTATCTTGGCATGGACAGGTGAACCCTGTTGATGCCAAGCTCTTGGCTATAACTGCATTCCCCGCAACTACCATCAGACGAGCGCTACGCCGCTTTAGGGATGGTTGGCTACTACCGTAGTTTCTGTAACCATTTCTGCGGTAGTTGCTCCATTGACCGATTTTGCTCAGTCCAGCAAGATCATTTGAGTGGTCCCCTGATTGTAAGGTAGCTTTTGGTACTCTTATGTAATACTCCTGTACTTGCTGCTCTGGATTTTGATCAACGTTTAAACTTGAGGTAGATGCTTGTGCCAGAGGTGCTGGTGCTGTTCTACTGCAGCAGGATTAGAGTGGATCATCCTGTTATTTTTCACAAATGTAACATGTCAGACAAACTATGCCCCCATCAAACAAGAAGCTCTAGCTTTTATCTCTGCAATACTTTTGAAGTATATATTGGTTCCAGTGCCCTACCAGTGATTGTATATACTGACCATAACCCCTTAGTATTTCTCCACCGGATGTACAATCAGAACCAGCGCCTTATGCGTTGGGCGCTTACTGTTCAAAATTATAATTTGGAGATCCGCCACAAAGGGTTCTGATAATGTATTAGCAGATGCTTTGTCTCGTGTGTAAATATGATGATTTTTGGTATGTTGTGTAAATATTGTGGTCTCAATTCCCCCCTAGGGTTGCTCTTTTAAGGGTGGGAGTCTTACGGATACAGGTATCCTGTGTGTCCTGTTTCTTTTCTCTCCTTCTCCCCTCACAGCTGGCAATCATCATCAATCAGAAGAGACCTGTTTCCATTACCCAATCCCTTGGTTTAAAAACCCATTCAGTTGTTTTCTCTGGAGCTCAATCTGTCTCTCTCTATCTCTATTTGTATGCAGAGATCTCTCTTTTGTTTTTTTGCAACTACATTTCACTTTGTCCGATATCCTGTGAGCTTTGTTATGGTGTTTGTTTGATGGTGGGGAAAGGGGGTACCAAGACAAGTTGCCCATGGGCATACACTACCCGTAGGTAAACTTTGTCTAAATACACTAGTTAGAACTGCTAGCTGTTGTTGAAGCAGGTAGACTAGCTTAGGGGTGCTTAGGATTTCTTTCCTTGGGTCCAGCTCAGCCCCTTTACCCGCTCCCCTCCCCTTTAAAAATACCCCCCCCTTCCCTAGACTGCCGGGCCAAAGGGATTCGTCACACACACACACACACACACACACACACAAACATTACCATTGAGTCCTTTACATCAATCATACCATGCTTCCTAATTTCCTGTGCCTGTACTTCACTTACTAGTTAACTGTGTTGGTGGTTTATGTATGCAAACTAGATTACGTATCAATTATTTATGTTAACAGCTCCATGCCCTTCATGCTCCCCTTCATGCTCCCACGACCACATGGAACACTAGTAGACTTTTGGTATCGGCAATGAATCTCTTCATAAATCCTGTGTGGGTCAGAGCGATGCCAAAGACATGGGTTCAATTCCCGCAAGGATCATGCACATGCTAAAGAGAAATGCACTCACTGTACTGTGTCTTTAGATAAGAGCATATGCAAACTGGCATACATAATTATAGCATTACTCTTGGCATTCCCCATAGATCTATTCCTAAAGCATTGACATGGCTACAGTATCTAGTGGCATCTGACCACAGAGCAAAACTGTGGCTGTTTTCCTGAACATATGCCTGCATTGTGTAGTATGTAAGTCAACCCATTACTCTAGTGTGTGGTAATATGCAATACAAGCGTCCTGATGATTGTGATGTATGATAGATAATGTTCCATTTCCTGCCAGAGGTTCCAGTTGCAACAGTTCCAAGAGGTGCTCCAGTAGTGTAGACATATGGCATCACAAGTAGGCTATTATCAATCTGGCTCAGACAATACACCTTATCTTGCTACCTAGTGAGACACAACTCTCTTTAAAGGGCCAAGATACATTTTATTTCCTAACACAGACAAACTCTCACTGTGCACAAGCTTGACATAAGTACATAAAAAATGTGGAAGCTTATCAGTGCGCGTCACATTTATGCAACCCTTTGTACTGGTATAGTCCTGCAGAGAAGGCTTAGATCGGCAGGAATGTCAGTTGGGGTCTTTACTTTCACAACTATGTTATAAATGTAGCAGAGATGGCCCCTGCTTTGGCTGTGCTGTAATCTTGTCAGCCATTTGACAACAAGACCCTATGGCTACCTTAGACTACAGTAATCTCTGTTAATTAAAAGGAGCGATCTAAAATTCAAACAATAAAGCAAATTAATGGCTGTATCACATCTGCTCCTGCCACACCCCATAGTGATCATACGGTGTCTGCTTGACCTGCAGCTATTCCCCAGTACTCTTTCTCTCTCTCTCCCCCTCCCTTTCTGATTGTGTGGTTGGAGACAGGTGTGCTGGAGTCAGAGCAGATCCCCCTACCAGCTGCAACTCATTCCATTATCAAGACCTCTACAAACTCAGTCCTGCCACTTCCACTCTGCCAAATCGTAATCTCTGCTCAGTCAGTTTATGCTTCTAGCCATAATTATTCAAGATCCTGTTAGCCTGCTGTACTGGGTTTCCCTGCCTGACACTGTTTATCCTCTCACTGCAGTTTTTCCACTCTGGCTCCTGTCTCCTGTTCCACACCTCATCACCCTGCTACCTTGTTCTGGACCCACCACTCCCTTGGATTCCGATCCAGACCTGTTTCCTCTGTCCAAACCCAGCTCACTCCAACCTCAGCCTCCACTTCTGGTTTCCTACAACTCATCTGAGCTTCCCTGCATCTGCACTTCATCTCTCCCTGTGTACAAGAAATCTTGTTTCATTCATCCCTGTTTCCTGGTCTGAGTCTGCTCTTGGGTTGCACTGTGCTGCTCTGCCTGACAGTGACCCAGATGGCCCCTTTCAGCATTTTCACTTTTGGATAAATAGTGTGCCCAAACTGAACTGCCTCCTACTCTGTCCCAGATCCTAATATATGCATATTATTAGTATTGGATAGAAAACACTGAAGTTTCTAAAACTGTTTGAATCATGTCTGAGTATAACAGAATGTATTTAGCAGATGAAACCCAGAGGACAAACCATTCAGATGTTTTTTTTAAGTCACTGTCTTTTCAATATGTTTTCATGGGGAATCCAGAATTCTAATCAACTTTCCTGCCGTCCCTACCCCTTCCACTGGATGTCACCAGTTTGTAGAAATTGGTTAAGGTTTTTCCTTTGTGTAATGAAGAAGTACCATTGCTCAGAACGAACGTCACTTCATGTGAACCTTTTGATAGAGGTGCGTAACCAGAAAAGTTTGTTTTTCAGTTTGTTTTGCTCCTTTATTGAACACAGATCATCCCATCTTCAATTTGATTGATTTATATACATGTTTAGAAATACCTAAAGTTGTATTACAAAAGTAGTTTGAAATGTTTTGGCAAAGTTTACAGGTAACTTTTGAGATGTTTTGTAGCGAAGTTGCGTAAGTTGGAAGCGTTATTTTTCTGGATCAAACTCTCCAAATAAATGGAAATTTTGGATATTTATCGACGGAATTAATCGAACAAAAGGACCATTTGTGATGTTTATGGGACATATAGGAGTGCCAAGAAAAGAAGTGTCTTCAAAGGTAAGGCATGATTTATATTTTATTTCTGCGTTTTGTGTCGAGCCTGCAGAGTTGAAATATGCTACTCTCTCATTGTTTACTGTTGTGCTATCATCAGATAATAGCATCTTATGCTTTCACCGAAAAGCCTTTTTGAAGTCTGACATGTTGGCTGGATTCACAACGAGTGTAGCTTTAATTTGCTATCTTGCATGTGTAATTTAATGAAAGTTAGATTTTTATAGAAATGTATTTGAATTTGTCTCTCTGCATTTTCCCTGGCTATTGGCCAAGTGGGACGCAAGCGTCCTGCCTACCCCAGAGAGGATAAACTCTTATTTTCAAAACTGTGTGTGTGTGTGTGTGTGTGTGTGAGTATGTATGTATGTATATATATTAATTAGGCACCAGGGGTAAAAATAAATAAAAAATAAATGTTTTTTTCTTCTTTTATTTTAATTGTATTTTTTTTTTCAATGTATTATTATTTGTTTAACTTTTCTTTTTTTAAGCCTGTCACATCTGTGAATGTGGAATGTGTTTTGTTGGTTGATTGAAAAACAAGAACTTTTCAGGAAATTGAAAAATGACCATAAGTAAATGATGTCAATTAACGAACATACAATTATGACACTTTAGAAGCTATTTTGTATACAATATATTGGTCCTAGAGTCATAATGTTCTGCCGGGGTGTTAAGCATATCCCAGTTTAGGTCACCTATCAGAACGAACTCTGAAGATAGATGGGGGGGCAATCAATTCACATATGGAGTCCAGAGCACAGATGGGAGCTGGGCGGGTCTATAACAGGCAGCAACCGTGATGAAACCTTGGCAAACATTTTGTTACAATGTCCACAATCTAAGCTAGATGCCCTCAATCTCACACACATTATCAAGGAACCCACCAGGTACAACCCTAAATCTGTAAACATGGGCACCCTCATAGATATTACCCTGACCAACTTCAAATACACCTCTGCTGTTTTCAATCAGGATCTCAGCTATCACTGCCTCATTGCCTGCATCCTCTATGGGTACGCAGTCAAACGACCACCGCTCATCATCGTCAAACGCACCCTAAAACACTTCTGTGAGCAGGCCTTTCTAATCAACCTGGCCCGGGTGTCCTGGAAGGATATTGACGACATCCCATCAGTCGAGGATGCCTGGTCGTTCTTTAAAAGTAATTTCCTCACCATCTTAAATAAGCACACCCCTTTCAAAAAATATAGAACTAAGAACAGATATAGACCTTGCTTCACTCCAGACCTGACTGCCCTCGACCAGCACAAAAACATCCTGTGGCCGACTGAACTAGCATTGAATAGTCCCCGTGATATGCAACTTTTCAGGGAAGTCAGGAACCAATATACAATCGGAATGGCCGATTAATTAGGGCCGTTTTCTTAACAATCGTTCTTTTTGGGCGCCGATTTGCCTTTTAATTTTTTTTTTATACCTTTTATTTATCAAGTCAGTTAACACGTTCTTAAATCCAATGACAGCCTAGGAACGGTGGGTTAACTGTCTCATTCAGGGGCAGAACGACAGATTTTCACCTTGTCAGCTCGGGGGATCCAATCTTGCAACCTTACAGTTAACTAGTCCAACGCAATAACGACCTGCCTTTCTCTCGTTGCACTCCACAAGGAGACTGACTGCCTGTTACGCGAATGCAGTAAGCCAAGGTAAGTTGCTAGCTAGTTAAACTTATCTTATAAAAAACAATCAATCATAAACACTAGTTAACTACACATGGTTGATATTACTAGATATTATCTAGCGTTGCATATAATTTGACTAAGCATACAAGTATCTAAGTATCTGACTGAGCGGTGGTGGGCAGAAGTAGGCACGTAAACATTCATTCAAACAGCACTTTCGTGTGTTTTCCCAGCAGCTCTTTGTTGTGCGTCAAGCATTGCGCTGTTTATGACTTCAAGCCTATCAACTCCCGAGATGAGGCTGGTGTAACTGAAGTGAAATGGCTAGCTAGTTAGCGTGCGCTAATAGTGTTTCAAACTTCACTGGCTCTGAGCCTTGGTGGTTGTTTCCCTTGCTCTGCATGGGTAACGCTGCTTCGATGGTGGCTGTTGTCGTTGTCTTGCTAGTTCGAGCCCAGGGAGGAGCGAGTAGCGGGACAGAAGCTATACTGTTACACTGGCAATACTAAAGTGCCTATAAGAACATCCAATAGTCAAAGGTTAATGCAATACAAATGGTACAGAGGGAAATAGTCCTATAACTACAACCTAAAACTTCTTACCTGGGAATATTGAAGACTCATGTTAAAAGGAACCACCAACTTTCATATGTTCTCATGTTCTGAGCAAGGAACTGAAACGTTAGCTTTCTTACGTACTTTCTTCTCCAACACTTTGTTTTTGCATTATTTAAACCAAATTGAACATGTTTCATTATTTACTTGAGGCTACATTGATTTTATTGATGTATTATATTAAGTTAAAATAAGTGTTCATTTAGTATTGTTGTCATTGTCATTATTACAAATACATTTTTTTTTAAATCAAATGATTTTAATCGGTATCAACTTTTTTGGTCCTCCAATAATCGGTATCAGTGTTGAAAAATCCTAATCAGTCGACCTCAACACCACCTCCCAGCTGCCCACTGCACTGAGGCTAGGTAACACTGTCACCACTGATAAATCCACGATAATCGAGAATTTCAATAAAGCTTTCTCCTCTCCTGGCCATGCTTTCCTTCTGGTTACCCCAACACGGGCCAACAGCTCTGCACCCCCCGCAGCTACTTTCCCAAGCCTCCCCATTTCACCCAAATCCAGATAGCAGATGTTCTGAAAGAGCTGCAAAACCTGGACCCGTACAAATCAGCTGGGCTAGACAATCTGGACCCTCTCTTTCTAAAATTATCCGCCGCCATTGTTGCAACCCCTATTTCCAGTCTGTTCAACCTCTTTCGTATCGTCCGAGATCCCTAAAGATTGGAAAGCTGCTGCAGTCATCCCCCTCTTCAAAGTGGGTGACACTAGACCCAAACTGTTAAAGACCTATATCCACCCGGCCCTGCCTTCCTAAAGTCTTTGAAAGCCAAGTTAATAAACAGATCACTGACCATTTACAATCCCACCGTACCTTCTCCGTTGTGCAATCCAGTTTCCGAGCTGATCACGGGTGCACCTCAGCCACGCTCAAGGTACTAAACTATATCATAACCGCCATCGATAAAAGACAGTACTGTGCAGCCGTCTTCATCGACCTGGCCAAGGCTTTCGACTCTGTCAATCACCTTGGTTTCTCAAATGACTACCTTGCCTGGTTCACCAACTACTTCTCAGACAGAGTTCAGTGTGTCAAATCAGAGGGCCTGTTGTCCGAACCTCTGGCAGTCTATATGGGGGTACCACAGGGTTCAATTCTTGGGCCGACTCTTTTCTCTGTATATATCTTTAATGTCGCTCTTGCTGCGGGTGATTCCCTGTTCCACCTCGCAGACAACACCATTCTGGATACAGCTGGCCCTTCTTTCGACACTGTTAACAAGCCTACAAATGAGCTTCAATGCCATACAACACTCCTTCCGTGGCCTCTAACTGCTCTTTAACGCTAGTAAAACTAAATGCATGTTTTTCAACCGTTCACGGCCCACCCCGCCCGCTCAACTAGCATCAATACTCTGGACGGTTCTGACTTAATATGTGGACAACTACAAATACCTAGGTGTCTGGCTAGACTATAAACTCTAATTCCAGATTTATATTAAACATCTCCAATCCAAAATTAAATCTAGAATCGGCTTCCTATTTCGCAACAAAGCCTCCTTCACTCAAGCCACCAAACATACCCTCGTAAAACTGACCATCCTATCAATCCTTTGGCGATGTCATTTACAAAATAGCCTCCAACACTACTCAACAAACTGGACGCAGTCTACCACAGTGCCATCCATGTTGTCACCAAAGCCCCATATACCACCCACCACTGCGACCTGTATGCTCTCGTCGGCTTGCCCTCAATACATATTCGTCGCCAGACCTACTGGCTCCAGGTCATCTAAGTCTTTGCTAGGTTAAGCTCCACCTTATCTCAGATCACTGGTCATGATAACAACACGCTCCAGCAGGTACAGTTGAAGTCAGCAGTTTACATACGCTTAGTTTGGAGTCACTAACTCATTTTTCAACCACTCCACATATTCAAATTTATAGTTTTGGCAAGTCGGTTTAGGACATCTACTTTGTGCATGACACAAGTAATTTTTCCAACAATTGTTTACAGACAGATTATTTCACTTATAATTCACTGTACAATTCGTGGATCAGAAGTTCACATACCCTAAATTGACTGTGCTGTTAAACAGCTTGGAAAAATATGTCATAGGCTAATTGACATCATTTGAGTCAATTGGAGGTGTACCTGTGGATGTTTTTTCAATGGCTACCTTCAAACTCAGTGCCTCTTTGCTTGACATCATGGGGAAATCAAAATAAATTAGCCAAGACTTCAATAAAACAATTCTAGACCTCCAAGTCTGTTTCATCCTTGGGACCAATTTCCAAAGGCCTGAAGGTACCACGTTCATCTGTACAAACAATAGTACGCAATTATAAACACCATGGGACCACACAGCCATCATACCGCTCAGGAAGAAGACGCGTTCAGTCTCCTAGAGATTAACATACTTTGGTGCGAAAAGTGCAAATCAATCCCAGAACAACAGCAAAGGACCTTGTGAAGGTGCTGGAAGAAACGGATACAACGGTATCTATATATCGACATAATAAGGCCACTCAGCAAGGAAGAAGCCACCGCTCCAAAACCACCATACAAAAGCCAGACTACGGTTTGCAACACATGGGGACAAAGATCGTACTTTTTGGAGAAATGTCCTCTGGTCTGATGAAACAAAAATAGAGATGTTTGGCCATAATGACCATCGTTATGTTTGGAGGAAAAAGGGGGATGCTTGCAAGCTGAAGAACACCATCCCTACCGGGAAGCACGGGTGTAGCAGCATCATGTTGTGGGGGTGTTTTGCTGCAGGAGGGACTGGTGCACTTCACAAAATTGATGGCACCATGAGGATGGAAAATGATGTTGATATATTGAACCTACATCTCAAGACATCAGTCAGGAAGTTAAAGCTTGGTCTCAAATGGGTCTTCCAAATGGACAATGACCCCTAGCATACTTCAAAAGTTATGGCAACATGGTTTAAGAACAACAAAGTCAAGGTATTGGAGTAGCCAACACAAAGCCCTGACCTCAATCCTATAGAACATTTGTTGGCAGAACTGAAAAAGTGTGTGCGAGCAAGGAGGCCTACAAACCTGATTCAGTTATTCCAGCTCTGTCAAGAGGAATGGGCCAAAATTCACAATTCATTATTGTGGGAAGCTTGTGAAAGGCTACCCGAAACGTTTGACCCAAGTTAAACATTTTTATGCAATGCTACCAAATACTAATTGAGTGTATGTAAACGTCTGACCCACTGGGAATGTGATGAAAGAAATAAAAGCTGAAATCATTCTCTCTACTATTATTATTACATTTCACATTCTTAAAGTTTTGATCCTAACTGACCTAAGACAGGGACGTTTTACTAGGATTAAATGTCAGGAATTGTGAAACTGAGTTTAAATGTATTTGGCTACGGTGTATGTAAACTTCCGACTTCAACTATATATGTCACTGGTCATCCCCAAAGACAACACCTCCTTTGGCCACCTTTCCTTCTAGTTCTCTGCTGCCAATGACTGGAACGAATTTCAAAAACTTAACTTTAAACATCAGCTATCTGAGCAGCTAACCGATCGCTGCAGCTGTACATAGCCCATTCAATCTACCTTCCTCATTCCCATATTGTTTTTATTTACTTTTCTGCTCATTCGCACATCAGTATTTCTACTTGCACATCATCTGCACATCTATCACTCCAGTGTTAATTAGCTAAATTGTAATACATTCGCTATTATGGCCTATTCATTGCCTCACCTTCTCATGCCATTTGCACACGCTGTATATAGACTTTCTTTTTTTTGATTGTGTTATTGACTGTACGCTTGTTTATTCAATGTTTAACTCTGTTTGTGTCGCTTTGCTTTATCTTGGCCAGGTCGCAGTTGTAAATGAGAACTTGTTCTCAACTAGCCTACCTGGTGAAATAAAAAATGTAATAAAAATCAGACCGCAACGATATGAGACTTGAATTATCTTGTTGTAAAGCTGTGAGTCTCAAGGGAAGAGAAGCATCATGCTGTTCATAGGCCAGGTACTGTAGAGCTCAGAGTAGACCAAGCCATTTGTCACAGTCTGCTAATGTGTTGACCATGGAAGACACCACTTCCCCCTTTTTAGCTCCCCTGGGGAGTAGCAGCCTAGCCTTGGTCTGGCCCTGCAGTCTGACTTTCTCCCACTTGGTCTCCAAGCTGCCTCTCTTATTCCTACATGGTCCCCCTCAGTGGCAGATTGGCCATCTGACAATTCTGTCAAATGCCAGATGGGCTGGACATTTTTTGTTGTTGGGTGGGCTGACATACACAAAAACATGTTTTTTTAATATAAAAATAAAACCATGAAAAAGGTATCATGGCTGGTGTTAAGATGTTTTGTCATTTTTTCCCCCCGCAATTTCGCAATTGTTATACCAATCTATAATGAGCCTTTGGCTGATCAGTCGGCAATGGCCGGTCCCCATGCCAAGATAAGCTGGCCCGGTTTTCTGATAGACTGAGATGAGGTCACGCAAACTCATTCAAAGGGATCGGGCGTCACTGTTTAAGCCAGGTAGGCAAGTTGAGAACAAGTTCTCATTTACAACTGCGACCTGGCCAAGATAAAGAAAAGCAGTTGGACAATACAACAACACAGAGTTACACATGGAATAAACAAAACATACAGTCGAAGCAAGTCTATATACAGTGTGTGCAAATGAGGTAAAAAAAAGGGAGATATGGCAAAAAATAGGCCATGGTGGCGTAAATAAGAATTTGTTCTTAACTGACTTGCCTAGTTAAATAAATAAATGTAAATACATAAAAGTAAAATGCAGCATTAGCAAAGAGACCAGATCCGACTCTGTCATCAGTTAGACAGCCAAGATCAAGGGTAGTAAAAAACAAAGTGTGCCTATAAATGTAGAAAGAGCATATTCTACATTGTCACCTCACTCAAAACATCCTATTACTTTGGGAGGCTAAAACTATGATTTGGTTAAACAGTGAAGTGCATTATCTTCATGATTTATGTAATGAAAGTGTCTGCCCTGTGCCCTTTCTGGGGCCTGTTGCTCTGATGAGCGAGCCACTTTGCTGTCCTCACATGTGCTCGAGAGAAATGCATTCTGATCATATAACATTTCAAATGCGGGAAAACACATCTCTTTGTTATGTGTCAGCACTACTGCCGGAATCGGGTTGTGTGTATGGCTAGTGGGGGAGTGACGCCCCCAGTGATGTGGGCTGGTGTGGATACAATTCAGGGCCATATTCTTGTCCCAGTCGGCCCCTGATTGAAGTTGAAAACATTGTTAAAAGCCATGTTTGTGTGTTTGTGTAACCAGTTGCACAGGCTTTTGTAGTTACATTTCCTAAATAATAATTCCTGATTGAATGAACTTATGAGACACGCTGAGAAAACGCATCATTTTAAATTGGCTGAAACTTTTGCCTGAGTTTTCTCTAGTGAAGTTTGGGCCAACTAAAGATGTTAAGTTCAGGTAACACTTTGACCGAAATGTAAGTAAACTAAAAAAGACTGGAATCGGTGACATTAAGGTCTTTGTCTCTCCTTTTCTCCCTCTTTCGCTCTCCATCTCTTTATCTTCATCTCTCTCTCGTGTTCTTTCTCTCTCTCTCTCTCTCTCTCTCTCTCTCTCTCTCTCTCTCTCTCTCTCTTTATTTCTCTCGCTCTCTGTTAAGCGTGATATACCAAACCTTATGCAGATTGTAAACAACCTCAGGGCCTCCCTCCTACTTGAGCCTAACATTCTTCTCCTGCCAATCACTTATAATTGGATAAGCAACAGAAAAACATGGACAATTTATTAATAATTTCAAATAAAAATAAGACCCTATGGGATATCAAAGTAAGCAGGCACACACACACACACAACAAGACAATATGTGTGTGGTTGCTATTAGATAGTCAACAGAAAATGTGCTCTTTCTAACTTCCTTTACCAGAATGGTGTTTTCTGTTTTGGGATCCCTCACCCCTTCATACCTCCCTAACAGAGGCCACCGACTGTAATGCACCCATCTGTCACTGGTAACTTTTCCATATGCAGCAGCAGTGTCAGACTCCCTCAGACACCCCTCAGCCAGCCATATTTATTAAGCAACATCCTACCCTCCCATACGCTTCAATACTCTTCCACCTCTATTTTAAGAGTCAAGGTGTTTCCATGACAACTCAGAGGTGAGGTGTGGGCATCACAGGTATGTTGCTGGTGTTTATTTTAAGGTCTAGCCACAAAGTCTGGATTTTGAAACAAGAAAATATGAGAGGTATCGGAAACAACAATCAATCATCCTTGTCAAACTGAAAAACCTGCTCTCTGAAAACATTAAACTGATTGAAACAACGATGGATAAATGACAGTTGAGGAATGTGTGTCAAAAGGTCAATTAGGGGGTACTTATATTTGTCCTGTTTCACACATGTACAAGTGTGTAACCTGTACAAGTGTGAAATAATGTTTTTTTTTGCAGACACCCTCGTCCGAGTTAGGGTTGGCCGGGGTTCTTAACTGCCTGGTTAAATAAAGGTTAAATAAAACATCTAAAATGGGGACACAACCAGGGATCACCCATTATGGACAGTAACCCTGGACTCAAGGACAGATTGACAGAGACTTCACCTAGTCAGCTTCAACTAGCAACCTTTGGTTGCTGGCCCAACGCTCTAACAGCTAGGCTATCTGCCGTGTGTGTGTGTGTGTGTGTGGACATGTTTAACTTTACTTGTGGCGACTAGAACTCCTCATGGCCTAGACTGAATCCCTAGCCGCGCCTCAAAGCTTGTGGCAGACCAGGTGGTTTGATCTTGACATTTTGTTTTGTAATGTTTGGTCTTCCTTTGCTGTTGGAGCTAGGAACATAAGCATTTCGCTACTCCCGCGATAACATCTGCAAAATATCTGTATACAATGTATGCAACAAATTAAATTATGTTTGCCATCTGAGCAAGAATATCAGCCATTTTGTAATCTCTTACAGTGCATTCGGAAAGTGTTCAGACCGCTTGACTTTTTCCACATTTTGTTACGTTATAGTCTTATTCTAAATATAATTTTAAAAAAATTTCCTTCATCAATCTACAGCCCATGATGGCAAAACAAAAACAGGTTTTTAGCAATTTTGGCAAATGTGTGTATATATGACATTTCCGTACATTTTCAGACCCATTACATTATTTTCACTTCCTGTACTTGCGTCTCGTCTCCAGGGTCGGTCCTTACAGAATTCTGACACCACTATTTGAAGCTGTCAGGGAGTTCATTTTTTGGTTTTGGGGATGACGTCCGGGCACCGCCGCCGATAGAACCTGGGGTGCCTCAGCTGCCTCGTCGGGCTTCTACGCCTCAGCTGCCTTGTCGGGCTTCTACGCCTCAGCTGCCTCGTCGGGCTTCTACGCCTCAAGCTGCCTCGTCGGGCTTCTATGCCTCAGCTGCCTCGTCGGGCTTCCACGCCTCAGCTGCCTCGTCGGGCTTCTACGCCTCAGCTGCCTCGTCGGGCTTCTACGCCTCAGCTGCCTCGTCGGGCTTCCACGCCTCAGCTGCCTCGTCGGGCTTCCACGCCTCAGCTGCCTCGTCGGGCTTCCACGCCTCAGCTGCCTCGTCGGGCTTCTACGCCTCAGCTGCCTCGTCGGGCTTCCACGCCTCAGCTGCCTCGTCGGGCTTCCACGCCTCAGCTGCCTCGTCGGGCTTCTACGCCTCAGTTGCCTCGTTGGGCCTCCACGCCTCAGTTGCCACGCCTCCACGCCTCAGCTGCCTCGTCGGGCTTCCACGCCTCAGCTGCCTCGTCGGGCTTCCACGCCTCAGCTGCCTCGTCGGGCTCTCATCTCACATCATGCCTCAGCTGCCTCGTCGGGCTTCCACGCCTTAGCTGGCTTGAGAGGTTTCCTTGCCAAGGTTGGATCGGCAGGCTCTCATCTCACATCATGCCTCAGCTGGCTCGTTGGGCTCCGATGCCTCAGTTGGCCCGTCGGGTTCCCACTCCTCGGCCGGATCGTTGGGCTCTCATACCTCAGCTTGATTGTCGGGCTCCCATGCCTCAGCCAGATAGTCAGCGCCCATGCCTCGGCCGGCCCGTCAGGCTCGCCCAGGTGAGATGCTGGGTGGGGGTACTGTCATGCCTTCTCCCGCTCTGCCTTTCAATACGCACACCTGTCACCATCATTACGCACATCAGCGCTCATTGGACTCACGTTGTTGATTGCCCCCTCCATATCTGTTTGTTCCTCAGTTTTGTTCCCAGTGTCAGCATTATTGTCTTCATGTTGTTTTGTTCCCCCCGTCCAGACGCTGTTCTTGTTTTGTTTGATGTCCATTTTCCGTTAAATGTTCACTTCCTGTAGTTGCTTCTCATCTACAGTGTCGGTCTTTACAATTATTTTCTGCAGATCATCTCAAGCTCTCTCTGGTTGGATGGGGAGCGTTGCTGCACATCTATTTTCAGGTCTCTCCAGAGATGTTCGATCGGGTTCAAGTCCGGGCTCTGGCTGGGCCACTCAAGGACATTCAGAGACTTGTCCCGATAATTCCTTTGACATCATGGCTTGGTTTTTGTTCTGACATGCAATGTCAACCGTGGGACCTTATATACACAGGTGGACTCCAAACAAGTTGTAAACACATTTCAAGTATAATCATTACATTTACATTACATTTACATTTAAGTCATTTAGCAGACGCTCTTATCCAGAGCGACTTACAAATTGGTGCTTTCACCTTATGACATCCAGTGGAACAGCCACTTTACAATAGTGCATCTAGGTCTTTTAAGGGGGGTGAGAAGGATTACTTTATCCTATCCTAGGTATTCCTTAAAGAGGTGGGGTTTCAGGTGTCTCCGGAAGGTGGTGATTGACTCCGCTGTCCTGGCGTCGTGAGGGAGTTTGTTCCACCATTGGGGGGCCAGAGCAGCGAACAGTTTTGACTGGGCTGAGCGGGAACTGTACTTCCTCAGTGGTAGGGAGGCGAGCAGGCCAGAGGTGGATGAACGCAGTGCCCTTGTTTGGGTGTAGGGCCTGATCAGAGCCTGGAGGTACTGAGGTGCCGTTCCCCTCACAGCTCCGTAGGCAAGCACCATGGTCTTGTAGCGGATGCGAGCTTCAACTGGAAGCCAGTGGAGAGAGCGGAGGAGCGGGGTGACGTGAGAGAACTTGGGAAGGTTGAACACCAGACGGGCTGCGGCGTTCTGGATGAGTTGTAGGGGTTTAATGGCACAGGCAGGGAGCCCAGCCAACAGCGAGTTGCAGTAATCCAGACGGGAGATGACAAGTGCCTGGATTAGGACCTGCAACGCTTCCTGTGTGAGGCAGGGTCGTACTCTGCGGATGTTGTAGAGCATGAACCTACAGGAACGGGCCACCGCCTTGATGTTATTTGAGAACGACAGGGTGTTGTCCAGGATAACGCCAAGGTTCTTAGCGCTCTGGGAGGAGGACACAATGGAGTTGTCAACCGTGATGGCGAGATCATGGAACGGGCAGTCCTTCCCCGGGAGGAAGAGCAGCTCCGTCTTGCCGAGGTTCAGCTTGAGGTGATGATCCGTCATCCACACTGATATGTCTGCCAGACATGCAGAGATGCGATTCGCCACCTGGTCTTCAGAAGGGGGAAAGGAGAAGATTAATTGTGTGTCGTCTGCATAGCAATGATAGGAGAGACCATGTGAGGTTATGACAGAGCCAAGTGACTTGGTGTATAGCGAGAATAGGAGAGGGCCTAGAACAGAGCCCTGGGGGACACCAGTGGTGAGAGCACGTGGTGAGGAGACGGATTCTCGCCACGCCACCTGGTAGGAGCGACCTGTCAGGTAGGACGCAATCAGCGTGTGCCGCGCCGGAGATGCCCAACTCGGAGAGGGTGGAGAGGAGGATCTGATGGTTCACAGTATCGAAGGCAGCCGATAGGTCTAGAAGGATGAGAGCAGAGGAGAGAGAGTTAGCTTTAGCAGTGCGGAGCGCCTCCGTGATACAGAGAAGAGCAGTCTCAGTTGAATGACTAGTCTTGAAACCTGACTGATTTGGATCAAGAAGGTCATTCTGAGAGAGATAGCGGGAGAGCTGGCCAAGGACGGCACGTTCAAGAGTTTTGGAGAGAAAAGAAAGAAGGGATACTGGTCTGTAGTTGTTGACATCGGAGGGATCGAGTGTAGGTTTTTTCAGAAGGGGTGCAACTCTCGCTCTCTTGAAGACGGGAGGGACGTAGCCAGCGGTCAGGGATGAGTTGATGAGCGAGGTGAGGTAAGGGAGAAGGTCACCGGAGATGGTCTGGAGAAGAGAGGAGGGGATAGGGTCAAGCGGGCAGGTTGTTGGGCGGCCGGCCGTCACAAGACGCGAGATGTCATCTGGAGAGAGAGGGGAGAAAGAGGTCAGAGCACAGGGTAGGGCAGTGTGAGCAGAACCAGCGGTGTCGTTTGACTTAGCAAACGAGGATCGGATGTCGTCGACCTTCTTTTCAAAATGGTTGACGAAGTCATCTGCAGAGAGGGAGGAGGGGGGGAGGAGGATTCAAGAGGGAGGAGAAGGTGGCAAAGAGCTTCCTAGGGTTAGAGGCAGATGCTTGGAATTTAGAGTGGTAGAAAGTGGCTTTAGCAGCAGAGACAGAGGAGGAAAATGTAGAGAGGAGGGAGTGAAAGGATGCCAGGTCCGCAGGGAGGCGAGTTTTCCTCCATTTCCGCTCGGCTGCCCGGAGCCCTGTTCTGTGAGCTCGCAATGAGTCGTCGAGCCACGGAGCGGGAGGGGAGGACCGAGCCGGCCTGGAGGATAGGGGACATAGAGAGTCAAAGGATGCAGAAAGGGAGGAGAGGAGGGTTGAAGAGGCAGAATCAGGAGATAGGTTGGTGAAGGTTTGAGCAGAGGGAAGAGATGATAGGATGGAAGAGGAGAGAGTAGTGGGGGAGAGAGAGCGAAGGTTGGGACGGCGCGATACCATCCGAGTAAGGGCAGTGTGGGAAGTGTTGGATGAGAGCGAGAGGGAAAAGGATACAAGGTAGTGGTCGGAGACTTGGAGGGGAGTTGCAATGAGGTTAGTGGAGGAACAGCATCTAGTAAAGATGAGGTCGAGCGTATTGCCTGCCTTGTGAGTAGGGGGAAGGTGAGAGGGTGAGGTCAAAAGAGGAGAGGAGTGGAAAGAAGGAGGCAGAGAGGAATGAGTCAAAGGTAGACGTGGGGAGGTTAAAGTCGCCCAGAACTGTGAGAGGTGAGCCGTCCTCAGGAAAGGAGCTTATCAAGGCATCAAGCTCATTGATGAACTCTCCGAGGGAACCTGGAGGGCGATAAATGATAAGGATGTTAAGCTTGAAAGGGCTGGTAACTGTGACAGCATGGAATTTAAAGGAGGCGATAGACAGATGGGTAAGGGGAGAAAGAGAGAATGACCACTTGGGAGAGATGAGGATCCCGGTGCCACCACCCCGCTGACCAGAAGCTCTCGGGGTGTGCGAGAGCACGTGGGCGGACGAAGAGAGAGCAGTAGGAGTAGCAGTGTTATCTGTGGTGATCCATGTTTCCGTCAGTGCCAAGAAGTCGAGGGACTGGAGGGAGGCATAGGCTGAGATGAACTCTGCCTTGTTGGCCGCAGATCGGCAGTTCCAGAGGCTACCGGAGACCTGGAACTCCACGTGGGTCGTGCGCGCTGGGACCACCAGATTAGGGTGGCCGCGACCATGCGGTGTGGAGCGTTTGTATGGTCTGTGCAGAGAGGAGAGAACAGGGATAGACAGACACATAGTTGACAGGCTAGAGAAGAGGCTACGCTAATGCAGAGGAGATTGGAATGACAAGTGGACTACACGTCTCGAATGTTCTGAAAGTTAAGCTTACGTAGCAAGAATCTAATTGACTAAAATGATTAAAATGATACAGTACTGCTGGGGTAGGCTAGCTGCGTTGTTGACACTACCCTAATCAAGTCGTACCGTTGAGTGTGAAGTTTCTACAATGCTGCTTTTCGGGAGCTAGCTGGCTAGCTAGCAGTGTTGGTTACGTTACGTTGCGTTAGGAGAACGACAATAGCTGGCTAGCTAACCTAGAAAATCGCTCTAGACTACACAATTATCTTTGAAACAAAGACGGCTATGTAGCTAGCTATGTAGCTAGCTACGATCAAACAAATCACACCGTTGGGACTGTAATGAAATGAAATTAAAATGTGATACTACCTGTGGAGCGAAGCGGAATGCGACCGGAATGCGAAAGTTCTATTCAGTAGACGTTGGCTGGCTATTGGCTAGCTAGGAGTGTCTCCTACGTTAAGGACGACAAAATAGCTGGCTAGCTAACCTCGGTGAATTAAGATAATCACTCTAAGACTACACACTCTAAACTACACAATTATCTTGGATACGAAGACAGCAAAGACAACTATGTAGCTAGCTAATACTACACTAATCAAGTCGTTCAGTTGAGTGTGATAGTTACTACAGTGCTACGGTAGACGGTGAACGAACGCTGGTTGGGCAGATAGGAGGACGACGAAATACGATAATAACGCAATTATCACTCTAAGACTACACTCTAAACTACACAATTATCTTTGACAGCAAAGACAACTATAGTAGCCAACACTACACTAATAGTCATTCAGTTGAGTGTGATAGAAATTGCTAACGTGTTGGGCAGATTAGACAAATACAAGACCGACTATGTAGTAGCTAAGAAGAAATAAGATTAGACAAATCAGAATGTACTATAATGAAATGTAATGAAAAAGTTATACAACCTGCAGACCGAAGCGCGGATGCGACCGGCTCGCTCCAACCCGGAAACAGGATGCACCTGAGCTCAATTTCGAGTTTCATAGCAAAGGGTCTGAATACTTATGTACATAAGGTTTTCTGTTAAACATTTTTTTATACATTTGCAAACATTTCTAAAAAACTGTTTTGCCTTTGTCATAATGGGGTATCCATTTTAGAATAAAGCTGTAATGTAACAAAATGTGGAAAAAGGGAAGAGGTCTGAACACTTTCTGAATGCCCTGTAACTGGTATCGTAGCATCTGTCAACAGGCTGTGGGATGCCACGACTTAACAGGCTGTGGGATGCCACGACTTAACAGGTTGTGGGATGCCACGACTTAACAGGCTGTGGGATGCCACGTGCGTGTTTAGTCCCCTCCTGTACTCTCTGTTCACCCAATGATTGCGCGGCCGCGAACGACTCCAATACCATCATTAAGTTTGCAGACGACTCGATAGTGGTGGGCCTGATCACCGAATACGATGAGACAGTCTACAGGGAGGAGGTCAGAGACCTGGCTGTATGGTGCCAGGACAACAACCTCTCCCTCAACATCAGCAAGACAAAGAAGCTGATCGTCGACTACAAGAAACCGAGCATACCCCATTCCACATCGACGGATCTGTTGTGGAAAAGGTCAAGAGATTCCTCTGTGTCCACATCACTAAGGATCTATGTATGGTCCACATACATCAACACAGTCGTGAAGAGGGCATGACAATGCCTCTTCTCCTTCAGGAAACTGAAAAGATGTGGCATGGGCCCTCATCCTCAAAAAACTGTAAAGATGCACCATTGAGAGCATATTGACTGGCTGCATCCCCGCTTGGTATGGCAACTGTTCGGCATTCGACCACTAGATGCTACAGACGGTAGTACGTATGGCCCAATACATCACTGGGGCTGAGCTCCCTGCCATCCAGGACCTCTATACCAGAAGCTGTCAGAACAGCCCTAAAAATTGTCAAGAACTCCAGCCACCCAAGTCATAGACTCTTCTCTCTGCTACCGCACAGCAAGCGGTACCGATGCACCTAGTCCGGAACCAACAGGACCCTGAACAGCTTCTATCCCAAGCAATAAGATTGCTAAATTATTAGTTAAATAGCCAATAGCTACCCGGAATATCTGTATTGACCCTTTTTGCGCTAATCTCTTTTGACTCATCACATACATTGCTGTTACTGTTTATTATCTATCCCATTGCTTAGTCACTTTATCCCTGTAATATTTGTGTTGTGGAGAAATGACCAGGCAGGAGACAGGAGTACAGTTAGTTTTCGTTTAGTCAAAACCCCTCGTGCTCTACAGTTCGCGGCACCCCAGTGCGCATGTGCATTTCCTATTAGGTGTAGTAACGTAACACTGCCGTAATGCATTACTGCTTAGTAACAGCACAGTAACTAATATAAACAGATGTAGATCCCAGATACTACAATCCCTACCTATATGTACAGCGCCTTCAGAAAGTATTCACACCCTATGACCTTTCCACATTTTGTGGTGTTAAAGCCTGAATTTTAAGTTCATACAATTTCAAACAATTTGTCACTGGTCTACTACACACACAATACCCCATAATGTCAAAGTGCAATTAAGTTTTACTTTTTTTTTTTACAAATGAATTTAAAATGAAAAGCTGAAATGTCTTGAGTCAATAAGTATTGAACGCCTTTGTTATGGCATGCCTAAATAAGTTCAGAAGTAAAAATGTGCTTAACAAGTCATGTAATAAGTTGCGTGGACTCATTCTGTGTGAAATAATAGTGTTTAGTGTTTTAGTTTAGGAATGACTACCTCTTATCTGTAATGTCCCTCAGTCGAGCAGTAAATTCCAAACACAGATTCAACCACAAAGAACGGGAAGGTTTTCAAGAAGGGCAACTATTTGGTAGATGGGTCAAAATAAAAAAAGAACACATTGAATATCCCTTTAAGCATGGTGAAGTTATTAACTACACTTTGGTGGATCAATACATTTCACAATGAGGCCAATGGTGACTTTAAACAGTGTGAAAGGAGAAAACTGAGGATGGATCAACAACATTGTAGTCACTCCACAACACTGTTACTCCACAGCCTGTGCGGAATACAATATTCCAAAACATCCATCCTTTTTGCAACAATGCTCTAAAGTAATACTGCATAAAAAATGTAGCAAAGCAATTACAAAGTATTATTTTGGGGGCAGATCCAATACAACACATTACTGAGTACCACTGTCCATATTTTCAAGCATAGTGGTGGTTGCATCATGTTATGGATATGCTTTTTAATCGTTAAGGACTGGGGAGTTTATCAGAATTTAAAATATATATATATATATAAATAAACAGAATGGAGCTTAGCATAGACTAAATCCTAAAGGAAAACCTAGTTCAGTCTGCTTTCCACAATATTAACTCACCATTCACCAGGACAATAACCTGAAACACAAGAATAATGACTATAATCTACTTGAAAATCTGTGGCAAGACCTGAAAATGCTTATCTAGCAATGATCAACAACCAATTTGACAGAGCTAGAAAAAGTATGTTTTCCCTGTCATTTGGACAAATCTCAGGAATTCACATCTTTTGAATTTCGAAGAATTTTGGCTCATTCTTTCACATCATTATAAGGCTGTGTCGAGACAATGACTTATCAGTGACCCGAGCCCAGCTCAGCTAATCCCAACCATTGTGACGCAGAGTTGTCATATTGTTTCAGAAAATGTGCATTATACCAGGGGCGTTGGTAGACGTAATGTAAGTAACCTTATTTATGTCCCTATAACTGTCCTAAATGCCTCTGCTGATCCTACAGCTATTGTATGCATTAATCATGTGCCTATGAACCATATTTATACTGTTAGCACTGAGGTTGTGTGCCCTAGGAGGAAGTCCACCGTGTGGACTGCTCTAATATAAATAACATGAGCATATCTACTTCTGCTAAGCTTCCTTGTAAAGCAATGAAAACAAGTAAGCATCCCAGAAAGTGCTCAAAATATTTTTAAGTAGGCAAGTCAGTTAAGAATAAATTCTTATTTACGATGATGGCCTACCAAAAGGTAAAAGGCCTCCTGCAGGGACAGGGGTCTGGGATTATTTTAGTTTTTGCCCACGTTAACATATGTAGCTTAAGAAACACTGCTAATGAAATCAATAATTTGCTAGTAACAGATGACATTCATATTCTGACTACACTATCGTTCAAAAGTTTGGGGTCACTGAGAAATGTCCTTGTTTTTGAAAGAAAATCCTTTTTTTTGTCCATTAAAATAACATCAAATTGATTAGAAATACAGTGTAGACATTGTTAATGTTGTAATTTACTATTGTAGCTGGAATATCTACATAAGCATACAATATAATGGAATATCTACATAAGCATACAGAGGCCCATTATCAGCAACCATCACTCATGTGTTCCAATGGCACGTTGTGTTAGCTAATCCAAGTTTATCATTAGAAAACCTTTTTGCAATTGTTAGCACAGCTGAAGACTGTTGTGCTGATTAAAGAACGAATAAAACTGGCCTTCTTTAGACTAGTTGAGTATCTGGAGCATCAGCATTTGTGGGTTCAAAATGGACAAAAACAGAACTTTCTTCTGAAACTCATCAGTCTATTAAGAAATGAAGGCTATTCCATATGAGAAATTGCCAAGAAACTGTAGATCTCATACAACGCTGTGTACTATTCCCTTTCACAGAACAGTGCAAACTGGCCCTAACCAGAAGAGGAGTGAGAGGCCCCGTTGCACAACTGAGCAAGACGACAAGTACATTAGATTGTCTAGTTTGAGACACAGACACCTCACAAGTCCTCAACTGGCAGCTTCATTAAATAGTACTCGCAAAACACTAGTCTCAACATCAACAGTGAAGAGGCGACAACGGGATGCTGGCCTTCTGGGCAAAGTTGCATAGAAAAATCCATATCTCAGACTGGCCAATAAAAATAATAGATTTATATGTGCAAAAAGAATACAGACACGGGACCATCTGACACAACTACACAACATTTTAGCTCTGGGTTTCCAGAATATATATTTTTTTGTAACACCTCCAAATTTTTCACTATTACATTTTAAGTCAGTTCCATCCACTACAGCTCTTAAATTGACAGTGACTCATTTTTGAGGTGGGACTGAAATGGCACCCTATTCCCTTAATATTGCACTCTTTTTTCCCCCAGTGCCTTGGAACTGGGCTTCAGTCAAAAGCAGTGCACTATGTAGGGAATAGGTTGCCACTTCAGACGCACGCCAAGACTGAGTCAACAGCAAATGCCATTGAAGAGCTATAGTGGGTGGACATAACTTTAAACATCATCATGAAGAGTTTGGAGGTATTATTAAAAAATGAGTCAACATCTAGTGCCATTTAAAATGTAGATCTTCCAAGGGCGCGGCCTAGACGGCTATTTGTATTCGTCGAGGCTGGCTATTTTAGTGTTAGGAGCTTACATGGTTTGAGGTGACTTTCAGACTTTAATTTCAGAATTTCATTCTGACATGATGTGTCTGAGAGGAATGCAGAAAGAACAACGTTTTCCTGTCCTTTCACTTGAACATAATGTTGGTATGACTCAGGGTATGTCCCAATTTTTTACCACATTCCCTATATAGTGCAGTACTTTTCACACAGCCCTGGTCAAAAGTACTGCACTATTCAAGGAATAGGGTGCCATTTGGGACTCAACCTTAGTATATAACCCATGTACTGGTCCGAGGAACTATTTATCCATCAGATTATTTGTGTGTGTGTGTGACTGTCAGTGTGTCAGTGTTAGCAGCAGCATCCTCTGACCCTGTGTGATCCCTTAGAGAAGCCCATCAGGAGAAGAGACAACACTGTATTGATTGTCAGCTTCACACTCATCAACAGGAGAAGCAATGAAAGGGGAGCGAGAGAGAGACAGGAAGAGAGAGAGACAGGAAGCGAGAGAGAGAGAAAGAGAGAGAGCACTTATTCCACTGTCTAGAGAAATGGTAATGCATGTTAATATATGTTAATTGATGCAAATACAGGTTGCTTCACAACCACACTCACAACGGAACTCTGCACCTGTGTGTGAATCATCTTTCATTGTCTTTTTAGTGCAATAAGCTGTGTGGTTTCTTTCTTTAACACAAGAAGTCAGATGATAATGCTCCGGATGAATCTACAAATGAAAAATTAAATTAACTTTTTGCCCCGTTGATGTTAAGCTGTGTACCTGTTGTGTTGGTGTATCTTTTTTATGTATATATATTTTTTGAAATATAGTTAACCTTTCTAGCGCAGGGGTTCCGCTAGTTGAACACCTCGACAACATTCCGCTGAAAAGGCAGCGAGCGGAATTCAAATATATTTTTTAGAAATATGTAACTTTCACACATTAACAAGTCCAATACAGCAAATGAAAGATAAACATCTTGTTAATCTACCCTTTGTGTCTGATTTAAAAAATGCTTTCCAGCTAAAGCACAACATATGATTATGTTAGATCACCGCCAAGTCAAAAAAACACAGCCATTTTTCCAGCCAAAGATAGGAGTCACAAAAAGCAGAAATATAGATAAAATGAATCACTTACCTTTGATGATCTTCCTCAGATGACACTCACATTGTTCAATAATGTGCATATTTATATTTAAAAAATCTCAGTTTACATTGGCGCCTTACGTGCAGTAATGTTTTGATTCCAAAACATCCGGTGATTTTGCAGAAATACTCATAATAAACATTGATAAAAGATACTAGTGTTATTCACAGAACTAAAGATAGACTTCTCCTTAATGCAACCGCTGTGGCAGATTTTTAAAAAACTTTACGGAAAAAGCATAATCTGAGAACGGCGCTCAGAACCCAAAACAGCCAGAGTAATAGCCGCCATTTTGGAATCAACAAAGTTAGAAACAACACCATAAATATTCACTTACCTTTGATCTTCATCAGAAGGCACTCCCAGGGATCCCAGTTTGACAATAAATTACTGATTTCTTCCATAAAGTTTCATCATTTATCTTTATCTTCATGAGGCGTGAGCATTTCATCCAGACAAAAACTCAAAAAGTTCCGTTACAGTCCTTTAGAAACATGTCAAATCAATCGTTAGGATGTTTTTAACATAAAAGATTCAGTGAGAACAGTGTATCGGTTGGCATCCTGTTTCAGAAGGAGGATTCAGTGAAGACAGTGTACACTGTCCTCACTGAACCCTCTTTCTGAAACAGAATGCCTACTCTATACTGTCCTCACTGAACCCTCCTTCTGAAACAAAATGCCTACTGTACACTGTCCTCACTGAACCCTCCAGTAGGTATCCTGTTTCAGAAGGAGGGATCAGTGAGTACGGTGTAGTAGGTGGAGGAAGGAAAGAAGGAGTGCAGATACAGTTAGCCATCCACTCTTTTACAGAAGAAAGAAAGAGGGACGCGTTTCCGAGGATGACCCAGGAGGAGGATTCTGCAATGTATAGTTGCAGGATATTAAAGGGTTAGAGATTTTGGCAATTAAAGAGCTCATGTTGACTTCAACTGTAATCAGCAAAAGAGGAACACAGATACTGTACAGTAGACCCCCACTTCTTTTGCAGACAGAAATAAGCTGTCCCCTGTTTCCCTGATCAGTAGTCTTTGGTGGCAGATATACATGTATACGGAACAAAAATATAAACGCAACATGCAACAATTTGAAGATTTTACTGAGATACAGTTTATATAAGGAAATCAGTCAATTGAAATAAGTTAATTAAGCCCTAATTTATGGATTTCACATGACTGGGCAGGGGCGCAGCCATGGGTGGGCCTGGCTCCCAAGTGGGTGGGCCTATGCCCTCCCAGGCCCACCCATGGCTGCGCCCCTGGGATCATCTGAGACCAGCCAATCAGAATGAGTTTCCCCCCACTAAATGGCTTTATTACAGACAGAAATACTCCTCAGTTTCATCAGCTTTAAGGGTGGCTGGTCTCAGATGATCCCACAGGGGAAGAAGCAGGATGTGGAAGTTCAGTGAGGACAGTGTACATGTGGTCTGTGGTTTTTAGTTCGGTTGGATGTACTGCCAAATTCTCTAAAATGACTTTGGAGGCGGCTTATGGTAGAGAAATGAACATTCAATTCTCTGGCAACAGCTCTGGTAGACATTCCTGCAGTCAGCATGCCAATTGCACGCTCCCTCAACTTGAGACATCTGTGTCGTTGTGTTGTATGACAAAACTGCACATTTTAGAGTGGCTTTTATTGTCCCCAGCACAAGGTGCAACTGTGTAATGATCATGTGTTTTAATCAGCTTCTTTATATGCCACACCTGTCAGAATTATCTTGGCAAAGGCAAAATGCTCACTAACAGGGATGTTAACAAATTTGTGCACCAAATTTGGGAGAAATAAACTTTTTGTGCGTATGAACATTTTCTGGGATCTTTTATTTCAGTTCATGAAACATGGGACCAACACAGTATAGATAGATCTCCAACTATTAGATTTAGATTATTTCTCTGTCTGACTCATCATAATGAGCCTGTGTCCCAAATGTCACCCTATTCCCTAAATATTATATTATGGGCCCTGATCAAAAGTATTGTACTATTAAGGGATCAATGTGCCATTTGGAACGCAGACTGTGTTTCAGAGCTGTGTGTATTAGGTAGTTGTTGGGGAATTGTCAGATGTTACTGCACTGCACACTCATCTTCTGCACATCTATCACTCCAGTGTTTAATTGCTATTTTGTAATTATTTCGCCACTATGGCCTCTTTATTGCCTTACCTCCCTTATCCTACCTCATTTGCATACACTGTATATAGAATTTTTTATATTGTATTATTGACTGTATGTTTCTTTATTCCATGTGTAACTCTGTGTTGTTGTTTGTGTCGCACAGTGTTGCTTTATCTTGGTAGGCTAGTTGAGAACTTGTTCTCAACTAGCCTACCTGGTTAAATAAAGGTGAAATAAATCAAAACTTTCAGAACTAGAAACACAAGCATTTCGCTACACTCGCATTAACATCTGCTAACCATGTGTATGTGACCAATAACATTTGATTTGATTTTGAGCTCATTGTCTCATTCAAGTAATATGAGAGGCTGTATCAGTGCCAACAATATACCTTACGTAAACTGATTCCACTTTCAGTACCAGTTCCCTGTCTAACACCTTCTCCATTTTAGTCTCTTGTTTGCATGCCAACGCCCAGAGTGTATGTGTGCATGTGTGTGTATCTAATTGTGTCTAATTGTGTGTGCGCATGTTTGAGCATGTACTGTATATGTGTGCGTGCAGATGCGTTCCATGCCTGCATCTGTGCACGTGTGTGTGCCTGTCTGTGTGTGTGCCTGTCTGTGTGTGTGCCTGTCTGTGTGTGTAAACAACGTGCATTTTAATGTGAGCTTGTTAGCCATATTTCCTCTTCCCTGAGGCATGTGTCCTTATCTATCCCAGGACTTACTCATGCCCCGCGTCTGAAATTACCCCATATTCCCCACATAGTGGGGACCAGAGTGCCATTTGGGATGTAGACATGGTTCTACTTCAACAAGCACTGCCGGTGGAGGGAGGCCACTGAGAGAGCAGTGAAATATTGCAGTCAACGTACATTTTGCCTGTGTTCTAATTGCCAAACCTTTCCCTTTATATTGCACTACTTCTGACCAGAACTCTATGGGCCCTGGGCAAAACTAGTCCAATCTCTAGGGAATAGGGTTGCCATTTGAGATGCAGCCGTTATGTGCTACAAAGTGCAAATGAGGGTCATCCATTTGTAAGGACCCCCAATCCCAGTAGGTGACTGATAGGCCAACAGGGAGGCTAAGGCATGACGTACCACACTTGTTAACACCATATACTTACATATTGTTTTTTTATATATATAATTTTGATAAACATGGTTGGCCACTCAAGCCTTATAACTACACTACAAGCTGCCCATTATAACAGAAAAGTGGTGCCCAGAACCATTCCAGTTAAATGCTGATATTGTTTTCCTCTTTATTGTACAAGATGAGAAAAAAAGAAGCCTGCTCATTGCTCTTGATAGGTAAAGCTTATTAAAGAGCAGTGATACTATCAGCCTCACGGCCTTCGTCAGAGCTTTAAAAAAAAGAAAAAGCTCTGACGAAGGCCTTGAGGCCGATACGTAAAGCTTATTAAAGAGCAGTGAATCTAGCAAGAGCAGTGTGCAGGCTTTTTTTTTCTCGTATTATTCAAGTGTTACCATGCATTTGCAAAAAAGATAGCTCAGATTTACGAGTGCCTTTTGAATTCCTCTATATTGCACAAAATATTGTTTCACATGTAGCTCAAGGCAGCACTAGAATTTGTTGACTAACTTATTCCTTGCTACCCATTCCGAAACGAACTGCAGCTCTTTGTTTAGTGTTGCAGTCATTTCAGTCGCTGTAGTAGCTGACATGTATAGTGTTGAGTCATCCGCAGCCTTACTCAAAGCCAGTGGCTAGTTGTTAGTAAAGATTGAAAAAAGCAAGGGGCCTAAACAGCTACCCTGGGGAATTCCTGTTTCTACCTGTTGAGAGGCGTCCACTAAAGAAAACCCTCTGTGTTCTTTAAGTGTCCTTCCCTATATGCGTGCTGAAAGTCTGTTGTCAATTTTTACTGTGAAATAGCATTGTATCTGGTCAAACACAATTTTTCCCAGGAGTTTAATAAAGGTTGTTAAGAAGCTGATTGGTCAGCTGTTTGAACCAGTAAAGGGGGCTTTTCTATTCTTGGTTAGTGGAATGACTTTAGCTTCCCTCCAGGCCTAAGGGCACACACTTTCTAGTAGGCTTAAATTGAAGATGTGGCAAATACGAGTGGCAATATCATCCGCTATTATCCTCAGTAATTTTCCATCCAGACTGTCAGACCCCGGTGGCTTGCATTGTTGATAGAAAACAAGAATTTTTTCACCTCTTCCACAGTGACTTAATGGAATTCAAAAGTACAATTATTATCTTTCATAAATCTGGATCCCCTACAGGATCACAGTGGCTCTAATAGGTTTGAGTAATGACTACAACATCATTTTATGTACAGTGTCATACGAAAGTATTCACACCCATTGACTTTTTGTTGTTGTGTTACAGCTTGAATTTTAAAGGGATACAACTGAAATGTTGTGTCACTGGCCTACACACAATAACCCATAATGTCACAGTGGAATTGATATTTAAAATGTTCTATGCATTAATAAAAAATGAAAAGCTGAAATGTATTTAGTCAATAATTATTCAACCCCTATGTTATGGCAAGCACAAATAAGTTCAGGAGTAAAAATTTACTTAACAATTCAAATAATAAGTTAATAGTTATTGTAGCCTGTTTTCTGTCAAATTATAGTTCTCATCTTGCTGATTTATGAGGGGGTGGGACATCTGCCCAGGATTTGAATATCACACCTAGGATATAAATACACTACATTGCAAAAAGTATGTGGACACCCCTTCAAATTGGTGGATTTGGCCATTTCAGCCATTCCCATTGCTGACAGGTGTATAAAATTGAGCACACAGCCATGCAATCTCCATAAGGCATTGGCAGTAGAATGGCCGGTACTTAAGAGCTCAGTGACTTTCAACATGGCACCGTAATAGGATGCCACCTTCCCAAAGGGTCAGTTGGTCAGATTTCCACCCTCTAGAGCTGCCCCGGTCAACTGTAAGTGCTGTTTTTGTTAAGTGGAAACGTCTTGGAGCAACAACGGCTCAGCAGCAAAGTGCTACGTCACACAAGCTCACAGAACGGGGCCGCCGAGTGCTGAAGCACGTAGTGCGTAAAAATCATCTTTCTTCGGTTGCAACACTTACTACTGAGTTCCAAACTGCCTCTAGAATAACTTCAGCACAAGAACTATACGTTGGGAGCTTCATGAAGTTGATTTGGGCAGCCGCATACAAGCCTAAGATCGCCATGCGCAATGACAAGCGTTGGCTGGAGTGGTGTAAAGTTCGCCGCTATTGGACTCTGGAGCAGTGGAAACGTGTTCTCTGGAGTGATAAATCATACTTCACCATCTAGCAGTCCATTTACATTTACATTTAAGTCATTTAGCAGACGCTCTTATCCAGAGCGACTTACAAATTGGTGCATTCACCTTATGACATCCAGTGGAACAGTAGTGCATCTAAATCTTTTAAGGGGGTGAGAGGGATTACTTTATCCTATCCTAGGTATTCCTTAAAGAGGTGGGGTTTCAGGTGTCTCCGGAAGGTGGTGATTGACTCCGCTGTCCTGGCGTCGTGAGGGAGTTTGTTCCACCATTGGGGGGCCAGAGCAGCGAACAGTTTTGACTGGGCTGAGCGGGAACTGTACTTCCTCAGTGGTAGGGAGGCGAGCAGGCCAGAGGTGGATGAACGCAGTGCCCTTGTTTGGGTGTAGGGCCTGATCAGAGCCTGGAGGTACTGAGGTGCCGTTCCCCTCACAGCTCCGTAGGCAAGCACCATGGTCTTGTAGCGGATGCGAGCTTCAACTGGAAGCCAGTGGAGAGAGCGGAGGAGCGGGGTGACGTGAGAGAACTTGGGAAGGTTGAACACCAGACGGGCTGCGGCGTTCTGGATGAGTTGGCTTGAGGTGGTGATCCGTCATCCACACTGATATGTCTGCCAGACATGCAGAGATGCGATTCGCCACCTGGTCATCAGAAGGGGGAAAGGAGAAGATTAATTGTGTGTCGTCTGCATAGCAATGATAGGAGAGACCATGTGAGGTTATGACAGAGCCAAGTGACTTGGTGTATAGCGAGAATAGGAGAGGGCCTAGAACAGAGCCCTGGGGGACACCAGTGGTGAGAGCACGTGGTGTGGAGACGGATTCTCGCCACGCCACCTGGTAGGAGCGACCTGTCAGGTAGGACGCAATCCAAGCGTGGGCCGCGCCGGGAGATGCCCAACTCGGAGAGGGTGGAGAGGAGGATCTGATGGTTCACAGTATCGAAGGCAGCCGATAGGTCTAGAAGGATGAGAGCAGAGGGAGAGAGTTAACTTTAGCAGTGCGGAGCGCCTCCGTGATACAGAGAAGAGCAGTCTCAGTTGAATGACTAGTCTTGAAACCTGACTGATATGGATCAAGAAGGTCATTCTGAGAGAGATAGCGGGAGAGCTGGCCAAGGACGGCACGTTCAAGAGTTTTGGAGAGAAAAGAAAGAAGGGATACTGGTCTGTAGTTGTTGACATCGGAGGGATCGAGTGTAGGTTTTTCAGAAGGGGTGCAACTCTCGCTCTCTTGAAGACGGAGTGTTGGATGTAGCCAGCGGTCAGGGATGAGTTGATGAGCGAGGTGAGGTAAGGGAGAAGGTCTCCGGAAATGGTCTGGAGAAGAGAGGAGGGGATAGGGTCAAGCGGGCAGGTTGTTGGGCGGCCGGCCGTCACAAGACGCGAGATTTCATCTGGAGAGAGAGGGAGAAAGAGGTCAGAGCACAGGGTAGGGCAGTGTGAGCAGAACCAGCGGTGTCGTTTGACTTAGCAAACGAGGATCGGATGTCGTCGACCTTCTTTTCAAAATGGTTGACGAAGTCATCTGCAGAGAGAGGAGGAGGGGGAGGGGGAGGAGGATTCAGGAGGGAGGAGAAGGTGGCAAAGAGCTTCCTAGGGTTAGAGGCAGATGCTTGGAATTTAGAGTGGTAGAAGCAGCAGAGAGAGAAGAGGAAAATGTAGAGAGGAGGGAGTGAAAGGATGCCAGGTCCGCAGGGAGGCGAGTTTTCCTCCATTTCCGCTCGGCTGCCCGGAGCCCTGTTCTGTGAGCTCGCAATGAGTCGTCGAGCCACGGAGCGGGAGGGGAGGACCGAGCCGGCCTGGAGAATAGGGGACATAGAGAGTCAAAGGATGCAGAAAGGGAGGAGAGGAGGGTTGAGGAGGCAGAATCAGGAGATAGGTTGGAGAAGGTTTGAGCAGAGGGAAGAGATGATAGGATGGAAGTGGAGAGAGTAGCGGGGGAGAGAGAGCGAAGGTTGGGACGGCGCGATACCATCCGAGTATGGGCAGTGTGGGAAGTGTTGGATGAGAGCGTGAGGGAAAAGGATACAAGGTAGTGGTCGGAGACTTGGAGGGGAGTTGCAATGAGGTTAGTGGAAGAACAGCATCTAGTAAAGATGAGGTCGAGCGTATTTCCTGCCTTGTGAGTAGGGGGAAGGTGAGAGGGTGAGGTCAAAGAGGAGAGGAGTGGAAAGAAGGAGGCAGAGAGGAATGAGTCAAAGGTAGACGTGGGGAGGTTAAAGTCGCCCAGAACTGTGAGAGGTGAGCCGTCCTCAGGAAAGGAGCTTATCAAGGCATCAAGCTCATTGATGAACTCTCCGAGGGAACCTGGAGGGCGATAAATGATAAGGATGTTAAGCTTGAAAGGGCTGGTAACTGTGACAGCATGGAATTTAAAGGAGGCGATAGACAGATGGGTAAGGGGGAGAAAGAGAGAATGACCACTTGGGAGAGATGAGGATCCCGGTGCCACCACCCCGCTGACCAGAAGCTCTCGGGGTGTGCGAGAACACGTGGGCAGACGAAGAGAGAGCAGTAGGAGTAGCAGTGTTGTCTGTGGTGATCCATGTTTCCGTCAGTGCCAAGAAGTCGAGGGACTGGAGGGAGGCATAGGCTGAGATGAACTCTGCCTTGTTGGCCGCAGATCGGCAGTTCCAGAGGCTACCGGAGACCTGGAACTCCACGTGGGTCGTGCGCGCTGGGACCACCAGATTAGGGTGGCCGCGGCCACGCGGTGTGGAGCGTTTGTATGGTCTGTGCAGAGAGGAGAGAACAGGGATAGACAGACACATAGTTGACAGGCTACAGAAGAGGCTACGCTAATGCAAAGGAGATTGGAATGACAAGTGGACTACACGTCTCGAGTGTTCAGAAAGTTAAGCTTACGTAGCAAGAATCTTATTGACTAAAATGATTAAAATGATACAGTACTGCTGAAGTAGGCTAGCTGGCAGAGGCTGCGTTGTTGACTATGTAGGCTAGCTGGCAGTGGCTGCGTTGTTGACACTACACTAATCAAGTCGTTCCGTTGAGTGTAATAGTTTCTACTGTGCTGCTATTCGGGGCTAGCTGGCTAGCTGGCAGTGTTGATTACGTTACGTTGCGTTAAAAGAACGACAATAGCTGGCTAGCTAACCTATGAAATCGCTCTAGACTACACAATTATCTTTGATACAAAGACGGCTATGTAGCTAGCTATGTAGCTAGCTACGATCAAACAAATCAAGCCGTTGTACTGTAATGAAATGAAATGAAAAATGTGATACTACCTGTGGAGCGAAGCGAAATCGACGGGTTGTTGAGTGCGGAAGTTCTGTTCGGTAGACGTTGGCTAGCTGTTGGCTAGCTAGCAGTGTCTCCTACGTTAAGGACGACAAATAGCTGGCTAGCTAACCTCGGTAAATTAAGATAATCACTCTAAAACTACACACTCTAAACTACACAATTATCTTGGATACGAAGACAGCAAAGACAACTATGTAGCTAGCTAACACTACACTAATCAAGTCGTTCAGTTGAGTGTAATAGTTGTGCTGCTAATCGGTAGACGGTGGACTAGCTAACGGTGGACGTTAGCTAGCTGGCTAGCTGCAGGGCAGTGTAGACTGCGTTAGGACGACGAAATACGATAATTACGCAATTATCTATGATACAAAGACGGCTATGTAGCTAGCTAAGAAGAAATTGCTAAGATTAGACAAATCAAACCGTTGTACTATAATGAAATGTAATGAAATGTAATACTACCTGCGGACCGAGTGCGGATGCGACCGCTCGCTCCAACCCGGAAGTGTGCACCCGGAAGTGTGCAACAGACAAATCTGGATTTGGCAGATGCCAGGGGAACACTACCCTATGCATAGTGCCAACTGTAAAGGTTGGTAAAGGAGGAATAATGGTCTGGGGCTGTTTTTCATGGTTCGGGCTAGGCCCCTTAGTTACAGTGAATGGAAATCTTAACGCTACAGCATACAATGGCATTCTAGATGATTCTGTGCTTCCAACGTTGTGGCATCAGCTTGGGAAAGGCCCTTTCCTGTTTCAGCATGACAATGTTGTTGAGATCGGTGTGGAAGAACTTGACTGGCCTACACAGAGCCCTGACCTCAACCCAATCGAACACCTTTGGGTTGAATTTAAACGCCAACTGCGAGCCAAGCCTAATCTCCCAACATCAGTGCCAGACCTCACTAATGCTTGTGGCTGAATCGAAGCAAGTCCCCGCAGCAATGTTCCATCATCTAGTGGAAAGCCTTTCCAGAATAGTGGAGGCATTTATAGCAGCAAAGGGGGGACCATATTCATTCCTATGATTTTGGAATGAGATGTTCGACGAGCAAGTGTATACATCATTTTGGCAATGTATCAATGTGTATCACACCCATTGTTCTGAGTGAATAGAATTTGAAATTTGGCTGGGGTATGACTCTATTGTTGTATGTAAACATCATAACCATTGTTCTGAGTGGCCGGCGCATTGCAACATGTTGTATGTAAACATCACACCACACTGTTCTAATGTGAGCAGGGGTCCTAGTGCCTTTCTGCAGAAATGTTGTGAAAGTTGTTGGTGGAGTGACAAAGACTATTGTGTTGATTAAGGGGCTATTTCCCATGGGAGTTCCTTCCATTCTTCTCTGCAGATCCTCTCAAACTCTCAGGTTGGATGGGGAGCGTTGCTGCACAGCTATTTTCAGGTCTCTCCAGAGATGTTCGATTGGGTTCAAGTCCGGGCTCTGGCTGGGCTACTCAAGGACATCCAGAGACTTGTCCCTGAAGCCACTCCTGTGTTATCTTAGCTGTGTGCTTAGGGTAATTGTACTTTTGGAAGGTGAAACTTTTCCGCCTGAGGTCCTGAGTGCCCTGGAGCAGGTTTTCATTAAGGATCTCTCTGTACTTTGCTCCGTTCTTCTTTGCCTCAAACCTGACTCGTCTCCCAGTCCCTGCCGCTGAATCGCATCCCCACAACATGATGCTGCCACCACCATGCTTCACCATAGGGACGGTGCCCGGTTTCCTCCAGACGTAACGCTTGGCATTCAGGCCAAAGAATTCAATCTTCATCAGACCAGAGAATCTTGTTTCTCATGATCTGAGAGTCTTTAGGTGCCTTTTGGCAAAGTCCAAGCGGGCTGTCACATGTCTTTTACTGAGGAGTGGCTTTCGTCTGGCCACTCTACCATAAAGGCCTGATTGGTGAAGTGCTGCAGAGATGGTTGTCCTTCTGAAAGGTTCTCCCATCTCCACAGAGGAACTCTAGAGCTCTGTCAGAGTGACCATCGGCTTCTTGGTCACCTCCCTGACCAAAGCCCCTCTCCCCCGATTGCTCAGTTTGGCCAGGCGGCCAGCTCCAAGAAGAGTCTTGGTGGTTCCAAACTTCTTCCATTTAAGAATGATGGAGGCCACTGTGTTCTTTGGGACCTTCAATGCTGCAGAAATGTTTTGATACCCTTCCCCATATCTGTACCTTGACACAGTCCTGTCTCTGAGCTCTACGGACAATTCTTTCGACCTCGTGGCTTGGTTTTTGCTCTGACATGCACTGTCAGCTGTGGGACCTTGCATAGACAAGTGTTTTTTTCCCCAAATCATGTCCAATCAATTGAATTTACCACAGGTGGACTACAATAAAGTTGTAGAAACATCTCAAGGATGATCAATGGAAACAGGATGCACCTGAGCCCAATTTCGAGTCTCATAGCAGAGGGTCTGAATACTTATGTAAATAGGGCATTTCTGTTTTTATAATTAATACATTTGCAAAAATGTTTAAAAGAAAAAGTTTTTGCTTTGTCATTATGAGGTTTTGTGTGTAGATTGATGAGGATTTTTTTTCTATTTAATCCATTTTAGAATAAGGCTGTAACGTAACAAAATGTGGAAAATGTCTAGGGTTCTGAATGCTTTCTGCACTGGTGTGAAGTCACACCTAGGTGTGATTTTCAAATCTTAGGCAGAAGTCCCGCCTCTCTCATGAATCAACTAGGTGTGAAAATTACTTTGTCTACTTTTGTTGCATGGACTTTGTGTATATTAGTGTTTAACATCATTTTTGAAGTACTACCTCATCTCTTTACCACACACATAAACATTTCTGTAAGGCCTCTCAGTCGAGAAGTGAATTTCAAATACAGATTCAACTACAAAGACCAGGAAGGTTTTCCAATGCATCGCAAAGACTGACACGGGTGTGATCGTTCTACAGTGGTCCCTGAAGCTTACGATCACACCCATGTGATTAGAACGCTTATTTAGAACGTTTATTTAGAACGGCCAGTTTCAAATGATGCAACAATCAGCATTTGAGCTGGCCACACTTTTTTCAGAAACTATTTACACAAACAGTCCTTACAAAGTTATGTCCAGAATATAAGCAGTTTATTTTTGGATGCAATGTTCAGATATTCACAGAAGTATCTATAGCATAACACAATCATCCTAACCGGAAAAATGTAGGCTACATTTGTCCTAGCGCTAACTGAGGAAAGATTGACATAAACTACAATATGAATTAGCAAATATAAATTACTATGTATAATTAATCGCATCACGGGTGAACTCACAGTTGATCAAAATAACTGAGTAAAACACTTTCTAGAAATCAAAAGTAATCCAACGATGACTAGTTTCAGCCGCAGACATGCAGACATGTTTTTTTCTCTCTCACAGAAACCAAAGATAAGAAAAGACAAGATGAGTTTGGTCTGTTTATAGTATTCATGTTCAAGGGGTGTGTCATCTACCATCTTTCACATCTCACCATTCACTCCCTGAAGTTATCAAAAAAAATGAGTGAACCCTTACATTTTGTTATAGAATCTTTGGTCCGATTACGTAAAACCCAGAATGCATTGTATGTCAACAAATATGGCTCCACACACATAGCTGGAATTAGCTTAGCTCATCATAATAAGTACAACCTTCAAAAAAGTATTTTACACGCACACTATTTGCCCATTACAATATATGCAAGAATTGGAATGCATGATTTATCACTGGTAATTGAAAAACATGAGAATACAGTTAATATATCAATAATTACCAAACAAAACATTTTCTGCTATTGATTTATTGATACAGATGGCACGTGCAGGCAGTCAACCACGTAACCTCTCACTTCCACTCTGAGCCATTCAGTGTCATTGTTTATGTATGTAGCTAGTGAGCTAAGCTGTAGTATTAGCAATGTCTTTCAAAACAACTCGAGACAGCGGACATTCTGGAGATTTTAAAAATTCTGACAATGAGTCTGAAAGTCAGGAATCAGATTCTGACAGTGAGGAGCTGCCCCCCAGCCATTGATAACCCTGAATCTGAGGACCCCTTGACTGACAAAGTCCCAGTTCCCTTTGAAGATGCTGGTGGTGATGGAGGCAGACTGACAATGGATGAAGCACAGGAGTTCTGTGGTATATGGAAGGCTGCCAGCCATTTCACCCCTCCTGGCCTTGGTGTTTGCTTTGATGAGTCCCAGTCTGGGGTGCAATGCCCCTTGCCATTTCCATCTGAGGCAGAGGGCTTCAAGTTCTGACAGAGAGCTGGTGGAAGACATAGCAGAGACCAATCACTATGCCTTGGAGCTACAGGAGAAGAGAGAGTGGGGGGGGGGGGGGGACAACCACAATTTGTGACATGTATACCTTCCTGGTGACAGTCCTTCTCATGGGGATAGTGAAGAAGAACTCTCTAAGAGAATGCTGGAGCACAGATTTAATGTTTGCAACTCCCTTCTTTGCCACCCTCTTTTCCCAAGACTGCATTTCATCAACAACGCTACTGCCATCCTAAATGACCCGTTATACAAAATAAGAAATGTCAACAGCTGGCAGTGAAGTGGCATGACAAACGAGACATCCATGTCCTCTCCACTGTCCATACAGCAACCATGTCGGCCACAGGGAAGGTGGACCACCTGATGGGAGAGAGAAAAATCTAACCAGACTGTGTGCTTGACTATAACCTCAAAATGGGGGCAGTGGATAAGGCGGACAAGATAAACAGCTTTTTGGAATGCACTCAGAAAACGACCAAGTGGTATCAGAAGATATTTTTTAATTTCTCCAGGGTAGCTTCAAACTACAACAAGCCAATAATTCTCTGACACAATTAGCGTTGTTTTACAGAGCTAATAGAAGAATGTAACTAGCTACATAAGCACGATTGAATATAACACCATAAAGGTTATGAAATTATTAACGTTACCTCGCGTGTCCGCGGTTATAAGGAATATAAACAAATATATTATGCTCCATACACACAGTGAGCTACAGTAGAACACGACATACAGAAACTATTATAACGTTATACGGCACTTACTTTGATAGAAACACAGTCTGGATTTGAACATGGGTGTCTGTAGTGATGCATCTAGCACTGAGACGCTGTGCCTTAGACAGCTGCGCCACTTGGGAGTCATGTGGGGGGTTTGTATCATTTGATTTACACAAACATCCTACCACTTATAGCCCATAGAAATGCATTGAATAGTACATTCATAAATGAGAAAAAAATACAGTTTCGAAGTGTTTGTCCTATATTTAGGAGACTGTTTTCTTATTGTTGGCCCAAACTACCTCCATACTTCCATTTGTTTGTCTGCATCACCTTCAGACAAGTCCGGTGCCACTTGTGGGGGTCTTGTGGAGGCCGTAGAGCAAAATAGAGAACACCATTGTGTTTGTGAGAGTCTCCCCTTTCCATAGAGTGGTAATAGTTTGTAGGTCAAACCGTTCGGACGTTATAGATGTTTTGGTGAGAAGACCAATTTTCTGGATGTCTCATGGTCTGACAAGCACCGCTGTATCTTGGCCACCGTCCACTGCAGATGCTAAACGTTGACATAGGAGGAATGCGTTGGATTAAGACGCAACCCAAGCTAAAAAAACAGATATCTCTAGTGGAAATTTACGGATTTTGATGGGTATTTTTTATTATTAGGTTAGAGATCAATTCACGTAAGTGGGTTTACCTTAAAGTGAGGGACAGATGTAAATTAATCACCAATCATGAAATAAATAATAATCTTCAGAAATTACTTTGTCAAATCAACATTCATCCCCCTTGGCATTTTTCCTATTTTGTTGCCTTACAACCTGGAATTAAAATTTATTTTGGGGGGTTTGTATCATGTGATTTACACAAAATTCCTACCACTTTGAAAATGCAAAATATTTTTATTGTGAAACAAACAATAAATAAGATGAAAAAACAGAAAACTTGAGCTTGCATAACTATTCACCCCTCCAAAGTCAATACTTTGTAGGGCCACCTTTTGCAGCAATTACAGCTACAAGTCTCTTGGGGTATGTCTCTATAAGCTTGGCACATCTAGCCACTGGGATTTTTGCCTTTCTTCAAGATAAAATGCTCCAGCTCCTTCAAGTTGGATGGGTTCTGCTGGTGTACAGCAATGTTTAACCTCACTAGGGTAGGGGGCACTATTTTCACCTCCGGATGAAAAGCGTGCCCAATGTAAACTGCCTGTTACTCATGCCCAGAAGCTAGGATATGCATATAATTGGTAGATTTGGATAGAAAACACTCTAAAGTTTCCGAAAATATCTGTGAGTATAACAGAACTGATAAGGTAGGCGAAAACCTGAGAAAAATCCATCCAGGAAGTGGTATTTTTTTATGTTTGTATTTTTCCATTGACTGCCATTACATTACTTAGGACTCAGAGTGCACTTCATATGGCTTCCACTAGATATCAACAGCCTTTAGAAATTGTTTCAGGCTTGTATTCTGAAAAATGAGAGAGTAAGACCACACTGAGTGAGTGGATAGTGGAAAGTACAGGTGTACTGAGATCATGTGACAGAGCATGTGACACTTAGATTCCACCTGTGTGCACTTTCTTTATCTAAATGTGTGACTTCTGAAGGTAATTAGTTGCACCAGATCTTATTTAGGGGCTTCATAGCAAAGGGGGTGAAGACATATGCACCCCTTTTCTGTTTGTTTTTTACATTTATTTTTATTTTTTAAATAAGTTATTTTTTCATTTCACTTCACCAATTTGCATTACTTTGTGTATGTCCATTACATGAAATCCAAATTAAAATCCATTTAAATTACAGGTTGTAACGCAAACAAATTGGAAAAACACCAAAGGGGATGAATACTTTTGCAATGCACTGTAAGGCTTTACATTACAATTATGATGAAAACTTGGAGAAATGTTTAAGGTTAAGTGAGTTAAAATCTGACTAGAATTCACAAAGGGTGCAGAGTGTGACATACTGAGACTTTTTAGCCATGTGAAAAATCTGATTTAAAAACAGCTAACTTCCTACAATTATACACATTTTGACATCGGGCCATTATATTTGTTTGTAGTTGTATAGCTAATCTCATGCTATTATACACATTTTGACATCGGACCATTATATTTGTTTGTAGTTGTATAGCTAATCTCATGCTATTATACACATTTTGACATCGGGCCATTATATTTGTTTGTAGTTGTATAGCTAATCTCATGCTATTATACACATTTTGACATCGGGCCATTATATTTGTTTGTAGTTGTATAGCTAATCTCATGCTATTATACACATTTTGACATCGGGCCATTATATTTGTTTGTAGTTGTATAGCTAATCTCATGCTATTATACACATTTTGACATCGGGCCATTATATTTGTTTGTAGTTGTATAGCTAATCTCATGCTATTATACACATTTTGAAATGAGGCTAAGATAATTGTGTCACGACTTCCTCCGAAGTTGGCTCCCCTGCCTGTTCGGGCGGTGCTCGGCGGTTGTCGTCACCGTCCTACTAGCCACCACCGATCCCTTTTTCGTTTGTCTGTTTGTTTTGTCTTATTAGTTTCACCTGTGTTTCTGTTGTTTGGCTTAATGATCTTCCCTATATTTAGTAGATAGACCCGCCCTTGTTTTGTGCGGGATTGTCTTTATGTTACGTGTGTGCATTTTAGGTAGAGGTGGATTTATTTTCAGAACTTGGCACCCTGTGTTCTTTGGGTTGTCACGTTGTATGTCCGCGCCCTGTATTGTTGGGCTTATCATTTTGTGTGCCGAAGTAAAGAGCACTTTTCCACAGTGGAACTCTCTGCGTCTGATTCCTTCACCCACCTAGTCCCGCGTGACAAATTGTGCATTGTAAAGCTAATTTCCTTTTTCTATGGCTGACATGCCACTAGGGTCTCTCCCATTACATGACGGAGGGATGGAGGGATAGATGGAAGGAAGGATTTGGTTGTGGAGGGATGCATTTCTATTATTCCTCTCTGTCTAGGTGGCCATTTTATTTAGTTTTTATTTAACCTTTATTTAACTAGGCAAGTCAGTTAAGAACAAATTCTTATTTTCAATGATGGCCTACCATGCCACTAGGTTCTGTCACGCCCTGACCATAGAGAGACTTTTTATTCTCTATTTTGGTTAGGTCGGGGTGTGACTAGGGTGGGTGATCTAGGTTATTTTATTTCCATGTTGGATGGGTATGGTTCCCAATCAGAGGCAGCTGTTTAGCGTTGTCTCTGATTGGGGATCATATTTAGGCAGCCATTTCCCCACTGTGTTTTGTGGGATCTTGTTTTGATTTAGTGCATGTAGCACCTCTGATGTTACGGTTCGTTGTTTGTTTCTTTTTTGTTTGGAAGTTTTGCGTAAATAAATATGTGGAATTTTATTCACGCTGAGCCTTGGTCCGTCTCTCCACACAACCGTGACAGGTTCCCTGTATGTGGGATGGATGAATGGAGAAATGGAGGTATGGAGGGAAGCAGCGATGCAGGGATGGAAGGATGTATTTCTGTATTGGCCCAGGTGGCAGGGCCCGTCATTAATGATGCCCTGCTGGCCTGGGGCCAGTAAAAACATGTGTTGGACTGGTGGATGTCGTCAGTCACTGGCCTGACCGGGCCATTAACTTCTCTGTGCATTTTCATTGTTCCAGTTAGACATGTATTTGCTCTGTTGCAGTCTGCCATTGAAAACCATTGAAGACTACACTCTGAAAAGTCATGCTATTTGTATTTGAGCAATATGATTGGCCTTTCATACAACCACGCTCCTCTGGAGTCACAACTTCTCCTACAGTACATGAGTTCATGTGTTCACATGGCAGCTTTCCTGAATAAAAACAAGGGCTCATCAATCCACTTGCTGAGCATATTTATTTTTGGGATATTGATTTACAAAAGTAAACTTTCAATAGTAAATATACTAACAATATGCTGGCTACGGTTGATAGTCTACATAAAGAAAGCTACAAAGACACCTAGCATTCGTCTTGGCTAGCTAAATCAATATTTATTTTGAAACGCAGCGTCAGCGTCCTATTTTAAAATGTAAAACAAAAGTCTCAAAATAACATACTGTACTTTAGAAACAAAAGGGAATGCAATTCTAAAGAAGAAGAGTAATGACTTACTGTGCTAGATTATACTTCACCGCTTTTTAATATGTACTATAATATATAATAACCAAATGTAGCCTATTACTAGCTGAATACAGAGAGAAAGCATGCCAACCTATAGGCCCTGCATGACCCCAATGCGTTTTAATTACACCATTTCTGGGCCAGTAGAAATTCTGTTCAGGCTGGTTGATGTTTGGCCAACTGGAACGACCAGGCCCTCTGTAATGATGAATTATGAATGGGGACATGTTATGGTGAAATAACTAGTCCCACATTGAGGGATGGAGGGATGGAGGGAGGTCCTTCGTTTAGCTTCTAATACATAAGTGAACTGACAGGGGGCTAAAAGAGTGAGGCCATAGAACATATAAAAGTAATGCAGAAGGTAGAAAAAAAGAATTGAAGACTTAGACCTCGAAGGAGAGGAGAGGAAAGGAAAGGGGCAGAGAAAATCACTTCATGAATTAACAATCCCTGTTCGTTGGTAATGGATCCCAAGGTCTCATTGCTATTTCTGACAGAGGCAGCCATGCATTCACTGTGCTTATTAGAGACAGGAATGGAGAGACAACGCAGTCTCTTTGATTAATACCCCTGCACTCGGTTGAAGAGGGGTGAATGTGTGTGTCTGTTTGTGTGTGCCTCTGTGTGTGTGTGTGTGTGTGTGTGTGTGTGTGTGTGTGTGTGCACGGGGGGGGGGACAAAGATGCTCAGAGAAGAACACAGAGATTATCCAGGAGAGGATAGAAAACACAACATGCTTCTTAACTAAGGTCATCCCAAATGGCACCTTATTTCCTACATAGTGCACTACTTTTGACCAGAACCTTATAGGCCTTGATCAAAAGAAGTGCACTTTATAAGGAATATATGGTGCCATTTGGGACACAAGCTCTGACTTTGCAGAGAGAAATTTTGCAACCAGACCGAATAGGAGAGAGAGAGCACCCGGCCTCACCCTACTATAATCTTAAGTCAAATGTCTACTGTTTGCTGATGATCTGGTGCTTCTGTCCCCGGCTAAGGAGGGCCAAAAGCAGCACCTAGAACTTTGACACAGATTCTGTCAGATCTGGTACTTGGCAGTGAATCTCAGTAAGACAAAAATAATGGTGTTCCAAAAATGTCCAGTTGCCAGGACCACAAATACATATTCCATCTAGACTCCGTTGCCATAGAGTCCACAAAAAACTATACACACCTCGACCTAAACATCAGTGCCACAGGTAACTTCCACATAGCTGGGAACGATCTGAGAGACAAGGCAAGAAGGGTCTTCTATGCCATCAAAAGGAACATAAAATTCGACATACCAATTAGGATGTGCCTAAAAATACTTGAATCAGTTATAGAACCTATTGCCCTTTACGGTTGTGAGGTCTGGGGTCCGCTCACCAACCAGTAATTTACAAAATGGGACAAACACCAAATTCAGACTCTGCATGCAGAATTCTGCAAAAATATCATCTGTGTACAACATAAAACATGCATTCAAAGCAGAATTAGGCCAAAACCTGCACATGATTTAAATCCAGAAAAGTGCCGATTCCCAAACCAGTGAAAAACAAAAACCTTTGTAAACACAACCCATATTTGTGTTGACTTATTTACCCTATTTTACTTGAACTATTTGCAGATAACATGACATTTGAAATGTCTTTATTCTTTTGGAACTTTTGTGAGTGTAATGTTTACTGTACATTTTTTATTGTTTATTTCACGTTTGTTTATTATCTACTTCATTCCCGGGCCAATAAAACCCTTAAAATGACATTTAATTTAGAGAAAGAGAGAACAGAAGGGAAGAGTATTTTGATATTTGAGTCTTAGAGAAAGTCAATGTCTCGGCTGTCAGAAAACTTTGAAAGTGTGAAGCACTTCTTATAACGCGTGACATAAGTACTGGTTAATTAATCATCATAAGCATTGTCACCTTAATTTATACATTCTGTTGTTCCTATTCACACAATCTTACTTGACTTACGTGACTTGAACCTCTTTGTCCCCTAAGGAACATAGGGAGTCCACCATGGGACCATGTAGCCAAGTGCAGCAAGGAAAGACCTAGTTACACACGGTTACCCTACCAGACATGCCACCAGGGTCTTTTCACAGTTCCAAAATCCAGAATAAATTCAAGAAACCTTACAGTATTATATAGAGCCCAGCAAGATCAGCTGCTGCTTTTGCAACAGCTAATGGGGATCCTAATAAAATACAAAATACCACCTCGCTCTCTTCTGGGCAAAGGCTTTTGCCTCTAGCCAGGAGATCCCCTCTTTGCTCAGCGTGACGCATCTCTAATGGTTTTTTGGCCTTCCCTGCTTAGTTTTTCCTTGTGGGTTGTAGTCCAGTGCTTGTCTTGTTCTGGTTGATGTCTGTTTCCTGAGTGTGTGTCCAATCCATCTCCATTTCCTTCTCCTGATTACACTGCTGATGGCCTCCTATTTTGTTTCGGCCACTCAGAGCATCAGAATTCCCACTAAACTCTTACTTTGTGACATCACATTCTATTCACTTTAACTCCACTCTGAAGGGCTCTAGAGGGGTGGGAGGACGGGAACGGTTCACTCTCAATCCCATGACCTGGTTTCACAGGATCACGTCCAGGCAGACTTGCTCACATTGATTTTAGACTAAAAGACTGCAGTGACTTTTTTATGCAATAGCAGACTAAAACAGATTAGATTAAAACACACACACACACACACACACACACACACACACACACACACACACACACACACACACACACACACACACACACACACACACAATAGATTAAAACACACACTTGCAATATCAAGAGAGAGAGAGAGAGAGAGAGAGAGAGACACTGACTGACTGACTGACTGAGGGGACTGTCTGAAAGATTGCTGCTCTCTCTGTTGTCTCCGCACCAATCCACCTTCAAACTAGCTCACACTCTGACTAGCTCCCACTCTGACACACAGCTCCCACCCTCCTCTCCTCCTCTCAGTACTTTTTAGGATGAGGAGGATGGTGCGACCTGAGTGGAGGAGCCCTGTGGATTAGGTAACCATAGTAACACGGACGGAGATGTCAGAGCCTGCTCTCCAACCCATCCCACTGACATGATGAGGTAGAGTAGAGGTCTAACAACACGTCCCTACAGTGCAAAAGGTCAATGTTGACATTATTTAATGGAATATTATTTTATCATCATTTGAATTGTCAATCACTATTCCTCAGTTAATACACTTCACAGTTCCCATCAATTATAATTCAAAACCAATCTTTCTCTCTGTTTGAATCAAGATTTAAACAGCACTAATCAATATGTATGATCAGTCAATAAAAATGACATTAGAAGATTTAGGGGCGTAATTTCAGTGACAAGCTACGATTATCAGTAATCATATTACACCAGATAGATTGGCAGTATTGATCTCAACCAAGGCAAAGCCTGACATTCTGGAGAATAAGTCTGGAGAATACTTGAAAGTCACCCAATAAGCCACACCATCTAAAGCTAATAAACGTGTATGAAATCCACGGAAATGAACTGTAATATAAACAAAATTATTTAATCTAAAAGCTAATGAACTCCTTAAGTGCTAACTATAATTAGCAAATGTCATATAAATGTCAAATCACAGAGAGTTTGTGTGCTCAGTGTGTGTGTGTGTGTGTGTGTGTGTGTGTGTGTGTGTGTGTGCTTGTTTGCCTATGTGTAATATACATTATGTGTGTGGTGTGTGGGAGAGAGAGAGAGAATAAATCCAAGCACTCGATATCATAGCAATAATTATAGTAAGAAGAAAGATTATTATTGCAGAACATGAGTGCACTATATAAGGACGCATGCCCAGATAAAACTATGCAGGCTTCCTAGTCAGGTGTATTTGGGGCATCTGTGTACCACCCTCTCTGTCTCCTCTCCTCTCTGTGTCCCTTCCTGACTCTGTCTTCTCCTTTCTCTGTGTCCCCTCCTGTCTGTGTCCCCACCTCTCTGTGTCCCCACCTCTCTGTGTCCTCTCCTCTCTGTGTCCTCGTTTCCTCTCTCTGTCCTCTCCTCTCTGTGTCCTCTCCTCTCTGTGTCCTCTCCTCTCTGTGTCCACTCCTCTCTGTGTCCTCTACTATCTATCTGTCTCATCTTCTCTGTGTCCACTCCTCTCTGTCCTCTCCTCTCTGTATCCACACCTCTGTGTCCCCTCTGTGTCCTCTACTATCGGTCTATTCTCCTCGCTGTGTCCTCTCCTCGCGGTGTCCTCTCATCCTCTCTCTGTCTCCTCTGTGTCCCCTCCTCTGTGTCCTCTTCTCGCTGTGTCCTCTCTTCCTCTCTCTTTCCTCTCTGTGTCCCCTCCTCTCTGTGTCCTCTCCTCTCTGTGTCCTCTATTCCCCTGTGTCCTCTTTTCCCCCGTGTCCTCTTTTCCTCTCTCTGTCCACTCCTCTCTGTTATTTCCTCTCTGTGTCCTCTCCTCTGTGTCCTCTCCTCTCTGTGTGCTCTCATCTCTGTGCCCACTCCTCTCTGTGTCCACTCCTCTGTGTCCTCTACTATCTGTCTCATCTCCTCTGTGTCCACTCCTCTCTGTGTCCACTCCTCTCTGTGCCCACTCCTCTCTGTGCCCACTCCTCTCTGTGCCCACTCCTCTCTGTGCTCACTCCTCTCTGTGCCCTCTCGTCTCTGTATCCACTCCTCTGTGTCCTCTACTATCTGTCATCTCCTCTGTCCTCTACTATCTGTCTCATCTCCTCTGTGTCCTCAACTATCTGTCTACTTCCTCGCTGTGTCCTCTCCTCCTCTCTCTGTCCTTTCTTCCTCTCTCTGTCCTCTCTTACTCTCTGTGTCCCCTCCTCTCTGTATCCCCTCCTCTCTGTGTCCCCTCCTCTCTCTGTCCTCTACTATCTGTCTACTGTCCTCGCTGTGTCCTCTCCGTGTCCCTTCGTCTCCGTGTTCCCTCGTCTCCGTGTCTTCTCATCTCTGTGTCCTCTCCAGTGGAGTAGGATAGGAAAGGAGCAGTATAAATTGCGGTAAACCTACCAAACCGCAGCCAGACAACTTTTCCATCCATTCTAAACCTCTTTTCACTCCCACTGCAGAAATCACCCTCTGCATAAATAATGCATTTATTTCTACTTATTTATTTATTACGACTGTTGGCATCTTTACAGATATAGACTTTTTTATGCATTTCTCGTTTTCTGTCTCTATCTCTATTGCTCCCTCTCTCTCTGACTCTCTTTCTCTTTCATTCCTTTTCTCTCTCTCTCTCTCTCTCTCTCTCTCTCTCCCTCTCTCTCTGAATCTCTTTCTCTTTCATTCCTTTTCTCTCTCTCTCTCTCTCTCTCTCTCTCTCTCTCTCTCTCTCTCCCTCTCTCCCTCTCTCTCTGACTCTCTTTCTCTTTCATTCCTTTTCTCTCTCTCTCTCTCTCCCTCTCTCTCTGACTCTCTTTCTCTTTCATTCCTTTTCTCTCTCTCTCTCTCTCTCTCTCTCTCTCTCTCTCTCTCTCTCTCTCTCTTTCTCTCTCCTCTCTCCTGCCAGCGAGTTTGCGGTTTATCTGGTTCATTTGAGAGATCAAGTTCCGTTCTTTCTGCTGAATATACCCGGTTTCCTGTTTCTTTACCAACCTCCTCTTTATCATTGTCTTGAATGATAAACATTACATTTTGCCTATGTTCCATTAGCATGTATGTTCCATCCACCGTATTGTACAACTCTCTTATTACATAACAATACCGAGAAACCTCATTTGAAATGAGTGTTGCTTTTCTCAATCCTGTTTAATTTACCAAATGATCTCAACACATTGAATTGAAAACAAGTGACCCTCTCAGCTTCAACCTCTCCTACCTCTGTACTGTATGTGCCCCGGTATAAATGTGAGCACTGTATATGGGATAGGGCGCCTTTAGGGATGGAGACACAGTTAACGGTAACCTCAGTATTGTATATAAGGACGCAGAATGCGTAACTAATTATACTGATTGTAGCAAAGACTGTGTTTATCGTGCCGTACATAACAACTGAATGTGAACTCAAATGAAGTCTGTCCATTTTATTTTATTCAGCTGGAAACGCAAGAAAACAGACATCAAGGTTACATCCCAAATGGCTCTCTATTCCCTTTATAGTGCCCTAGTTTTGACAAGGGCCAATGGGGCTCTGCTCAAAAGTAATGCACCATGTAGGGAATAGGGTGCCATTTGGGATGCAGTTTAAACAGACGTGGAGGTTTTACAATTTCATTTAACACACACTGAATGGGCTGACTGTGTACATGTTCTTTTCTGAAAAATGTCTAATACTGCTCTTCACAACAACAAGCTGTTATTGTGGCACAATGTCCCCCTACAGTGCAAACAATTAGGACTGTCTAAAGGGCTCTGTGAGCTTGGACTGTTAGGAGCATCAATCCTTTAGTTAAATAATATGAGATGTAATACATGACAAGGGGGAGACTTTGCATTCTAGTCTATAGTATTTGTACTTCCAGGCTTTGTCCAGTGTATTCTATTGGTTTAGGGAAAGTTAAGGGATGCTGCTTTGCATGGCAATTTATTTAGAGCTGGCCTCATTCAAATGGTGAGATAACATTCTTAAACCAACACAATGCAATACTGTCTATCTTTACTGTATTTACTAACCATTGTAGGGAAGGTTTCAGGAGATATGTATTTCAATATCAACATTTATTCAAAGTGAAATTTCTTAAACAACTTTATTACAATACACTTTTTAAAAAATTGTTTAAAAAAGGAGGGAGAAAGGGCAAGGGGGAATAAGGAAAGGGAATTAGTTTGATTCGATTTGTGTACTTATTTCATGTATTTTCTCATAGCTGGACACTATTTTCTTGTTAAAAATGTAGAATATTGTATGATGTTTGGATAGTGAGTCTGGTAGCCCAAAACATCCCAGGTCTAGCCCATACAGGATGCCTGAGAATGGCTCTGTCTTGCACCCCCTTGTTTCCTCAGGGAATGGAATGAGAGAGAACACAGAATGTGAGAGATATGCCCTGATGCATGAACACCTATTGCAGGGTTCCCCAACTATTTCATTGTTGGACATAAAAGATTGTAAAAACACCTAGAAATCGGTTCCAAGGGAATTTCATTTTGGACATCTGTTCACAAGTATTCCTACACATAATAGAAAGACACATGACCGTATACAAATGTAATCAAGGTTTGAATGTATTATGTTTCAGTCAAATGTTATATCTGTTTGGGCGTCTTGCGGTCAAGTTGCAGTCAACAACTGATTTGTAATTATATTCCGGCCCCCGATGTCACGCCTTGGTCATAATGTTTTGTGTTTTTCGTTATATATTTTGGTCAGGCCAGGGTGTGACATGGGTTATGTGTTGTGTTCGTATTGGGGTTTTATAGCATTGGGATTGTGAATGATTAGGGGTGTGTCTAGTTAGGCTTGGCTGCCTGAGGCGGTTCTCAATCAGAGTCAGGTGATTCTCGTTGTCTCGGATTGGGAACCGTATTTAGGTAGCCTGAGTTCACTTTGTATTTCGTGGGTGATTGTTCCTGTCTCTGTGTAGTATCACCAGATAGGCTGTAATAAGTTTCACGTTCCGTTTTGTTGTTTTGCATTTTGTATAGTTAATTCATGTATCGCTCTTCCTTCATTAAAGACATGAATAACCACCACGCTGCATTTCGGTCCTCTCTTTCGACAAACGAAGAACGCCGTTACACCCGACCATCCTCTCAAGAATATGATCGTCCTGTGGCTGAATCTACAGTAGTTGATGACCTATTGTATGTCCAGTAGTTGTTTTCCCCTGTCAATAGATGTACATACATCTACCCACACGTTATATCATCCTGTTCCTGTTGGTAAAGAAAGCAACTTCCTAGAACATTGAATACTCTGAAATGAACATAGAATAATCTCACCTTCTTGTCAAGTTATCTAAAACTCAAACTTGTTGAACTTCTTACACTACCATGAAAACACTAAGACAGCTGAAGCAAGGCACGCAATTTTTATTCAGGAAAATGTATTATATCTTTTGTAGTTATATCATATAAGGTTGTAGAATAATCTATGTTAATGATATCAGGAAAAAAGGTCATAGTCACATGGATAAGGCCTCCCCGCTGTCAACTATAGTCCTATGTCTCCCCATGTATTCTTGTCACTACAGACTCCCCTCTGTTGACAGTCCTGAGGGATGGGAACAAGGGTATGAGCCCAGCGGTAACCAGGGGTAGGCAGGCAGGGAGTGGGGCCTCTGGCAGGCTGGGACAAGCAGAGATGAGGCGGGGGGAGGCATAGAGTGGCAGAGAGGAGGCAGGGGGAGGCAGGGAAGGGTTGGGCCTCCAGCAGCCTTCCCCTGTCATGGACCACTCACCTCTCACTTCTCCATGGAGGATAGTGAATAAGAGATAGAGAGAGGCTAGAGGGGTGGGGTGAGGGTAGTTGCAGCTTCTACCCCCAAGCCATAAGACTGCTAAACAGTTAGTTAAATAGTTAACCAATAACTACCAGGACTTTCTGCATTGACCCTTTTTGACTAACTCATCACATACACTGCTGCTACTGTTCATTATCTGTCATTTTATTTCTAGTTATTTGTTCATATCTACCTCAATTACCTTGTACCCCTTGCACATCGACCCTGGTACTGGTACCCTGTGTATATTGCCAAGTTATTGTTACTCATTCTACATTTATTATTACTTTTATTATTATGTGTTTTACTTTCTATAATTTCTCTATTTTCTTTCTCTCTGCATTGTTTGGAAGGTCCGTAAGTAAGCATTTCACTGTTAGTCTACAGTTGTTGTTTAAGAAGCATATATGATAAATAGAATTGGATTTGATCTGAATTGAGAGTGACATTATGATAGTACTTTCCTGGATAACTTTCCTATTAAGGGTTCTATTCAGAGGATGAGCCATTGATACATTGGGAAAATGGGCAAACAAGGATCTGGGATTAAACAGAAAATGTATGAATTAGATGGGGGACATACTGTATTTGACACACTGCTGCATGGTAAGATCAAACAAGACTGAAGTGCCTTTTAGGAACTGAAATGCATACTTTTCCAAGATGTTTTTCTGCTCTGCTTTTAGTAATCTATTTTCCACCTCTTATTCCCATTAATTTTGCAGTGATATGTCATTCTTGGAGCAGATGCATTTTTTTTGCAGGTCAGTGGTTCTGGCTGGGGATAGTTGTGTGCGCCCCAAATGACACCCTATTCAGTACATAGTGCACTACTTTTGACCAGAGGCCAATGAGGCAATTGAATGTTCTTAGTGGAGCCAAATGAAGCAGGGAACTCCTCACTACCACCACCCACGTCACATCAAGGATAGAGGCCTTTCAGCAAATAAAATATGAATGACAAACCATTCAAGCACTTGTAAATGTGTGTGTGTGTTCGTATGTATGTGTGTGCCTGATTGAGTGAGTGAGTGTGTGTTCACATTATGTCATGCCAAATATACAGTGCCTTCGGAAGGTATTCAGACCCCTTGACTTTTTCCACATTTTGTTAGGTTACAGCCTAATTTTAAAATGTTTTAATTGTTTTTTTCCCCCCGTCAGTAATCTACACACCATAATGAAAAAATAAAACAAGTGTATATTGTTTTGCAAATTTATGAAAAACAAGAAACTGAAATATTACATATTAAGTATTCAGACCCTTTACTCAGTACTTTGTTGAAGCACCTTTGGCAGCGATTGCAGCCTCAAGTCTTCTTGGGTATGACGCTACAAGCTTGACACACCTGTATTTGGGAAGTTTCTCCTATTCTTCTCTGCAGATCCTCTCAAGCTCCGTCATGTTGGATGGGGAGTGTTGCTGCACAGCTATTTTCAGGTCTCTCCAGAGATGTTCGATCTCGTTTAAGCCCGGGCTCTGGCTGGGCTACTCAAGGACATTCAGAGACTTGTCCCGAAGCCACTCCTGCGTTGTCTTGGCTGTGTGCTTAGGGTTGTTGTCCTGTTGGAAGGTAAACCTTTGCCCCAGTCTGAGGTCCGGACAGCTCTGGAGCAGATTTTTATCAAGGATCTCTCCATTCATCTTTCATCTCCCAGTCCCTGAAAAACATCCCCACAGCATGATGCTGCCACCATCATGCTTCACCGTAGGGATGGTGCCAGGTTTCCTCCAGACATGACCCTTGGCATTCAGGCTAAATAATTCAATATTGATTTAATATGACCAAAGAATTTATTTTCTCATTGTTTGAGAGTCTTTAGGTGCCTTTTGGCAAACTCCAAGCAGGCTGTCATGTGCCTTTTACTGAGGAGTGGCTTCCGTCTGGCCACTCTACCATAAACGGCCTGATTGGTGGAGTGCTGCAGAGATAGTTGTCCTTCTGGAAGGTTCTCCCATCTCCACAGAGGAAACCTAGAGCTCTGTCAGAGTGACCATCGGGTTCTTGGTCACCTCCCTGACCAAGGCCCTTCTCCCCTGATTGCACAGTTTGGCCGGGCAGCCAGCTCAAGGAAGAGTCTTGGTGGTTCCAAACTTCTTCCATTTAAGAATGATGGAGGCCACTGTGTTCTTGGACCTTCAATGCTGCAGAAATGTTTTGGTACCCTTCCCCAGATCTGTGCCTCGACACAGTCCTGTCTCGGAGCACTATGGACAATTCCTTGAACCTCATAGCTTGGTTTTTGCTCTGACATGCACTGTCAACTGTGTTATATAGACAGGTGTGTGCCTTTCCAAATCATGCCCAATCAATTGAATTTATCACAGGTGGACTCCAATCAAGTTGTAGAAACATCTCAAGGATGATCAATGGAAACAGGACGCACCTGTGCTCAATTTTGAGTCTCATAGCAGAGGGACTGAATATATATGTAAATAAGGTATTCTGTTTATACTTTTCAATACATTTGCAAACATTTCTAAAAACCTGTTTTCGTTCTGTCATTATGAGGTATTTTGTTTAGAATGCTGAGGATTTTTTTTATCAATCATTTTTAGAACAAGTCTGTAACGTAACGAAATGTAGAAAATGTCAAGGGGTCTGAATACTTTCCGAAGGTACTTTATACACAATGACTCAGTAATCTGCAATTTGTTCATAACACTCCTAATACCCAGCTAAGCTGCAATATTTTTTTTGTGTTTTTCAAAGCACAATTTGGATCCTTTAATTTCAAAATGTTAGTGACTATTTAATAAGCAGGCCTAAAATGATGGCTATGTATTGTATTTGTGTTGCTGGTATTGCCATTTTACAATGAATAAGGATCTGCCTACAAATTGGACAGTATTTGTAGCCACCCATGTTCAGTTTGTGATTCAACTCACTGTTGTAATGGGGGGAAGAGGGAGAGTGAAAAAAGAAGGAAGAGAGAGAAGATAAATGCCATGAAACAGAAGAAAATCATAGGGGATTATGAATGAGCTTTTGAAGAGCTGTTTTCATATTTAAAGTCCTGCTCTGTGATTTCTACAACTAACAATTAAGTAAAACAGAGCCTCAATACATGGTTAACGCCATCATGTAGTACTCATAGACTGCCATTCCTCGTCTCCATAGCTACATATATGAATTTGTTTCCATTTCTCCAGACCCACCCCACAGCTTTACAGCAAAACAGGTGGTGGGCATGCTGTATTGCTGACAAATGCATACCAAACAGACTGTAGCTTTAATCGCTGTATTTACAAGTTGAGTAAGTCTTCTCCAACACATAGATTGTAGGTGGATGACTCGTGAAACCTTTTTAGATATTATTGCTGTATCTTAGATAACGAAGCAACAACCTCATTACGAGGTTTACAGAAACTGTGTCGGTGGACAAGGGATATTATAAATACAAATATAAATAAAAACATCAAAAAACAAATGAGAAACAGATTTTTAATGTGTTGTTATCTGAGGGATAATTATCTCTCCTACGAAATTATCTTACAATACAAGATTATAAACTTCCATTACTGTATGAGAATAAATCCTTTCACTAGAAATGACTTGAGGGAAAGTACAAAAAAGTGGCTTTTTGAAGTGGCAGCAATTTTTGTGGGGCCCCTCCCAAATGGTACCCTATTCTCCTTTTTAGTGCACTACTTTTGACTAGACCCCTATGGGCCCTGGTCAAAAGTAGTGGGCTACTGTATATAGGGAATAGGGTGCCCTTTGTGACACAACCCTAGCTAGTATCAGTGTTTACCTTATGGATAGTCAAGGGACTTCTTTCAGTCTCCTCCAACGATTGATCAAGGAGTGTTTTTGACAGTTTGATGGAAAATGTGATGGATGTGTGTGTGTGTGTCTTTTTATATGTGTGGGTGTGTAAGTGTGTGCGTGCGTGCAGAGTGTGTGTGCGTGTGTGTTTGATGGGTTTGTGATGGATAGTCATCCTGGACTGTACGTTACCGGTCAGGGGGAGAATAAATTGTCCATCCCATCAACACTCACCTTTGATCCCTGCTTGTGGAGATAGCAAGCAGGCAAGCAACCAGAAGAGGAGGACTATGCAGATAACAAGCAGCCAGGCACCAGGAAGAGGATTGTGGTGCCAAGTGCCAAAGCATCAAGTATTTTTGACAAAGCAAGGGAGACTGACATTCCAACTTTTGGAGATGCTTCCTTGTCCACAGACATGCAGTTGACATGTTACTGATAGCCAGCTATCACATTTAATTTCTTGGATGGGGTGAGAATGTATGTTTTTGGTTTCCCGTTGGTTCTGGAAACAAAGCCATACATTTCCTGACCGGTAAAACTGAAAATGTTTTAACGTTCTCAGAACGTAAGTGAACATTTAGCCTGTTCTGGGAACATCCATTTTTTAGGTTTTGGGAGTTTGAGAACATTTTACTACAGTTCCCTGAAAGTTTTCCTGGGAGATTTTATTAACGTTCTGAGAATGGAAATTATAGGTTAATTGGAGATTTTTGAGTAACTTCCTTAAAACGTTCACTGAATGTTTCAATTAGACTTTTAATAACATTTCTATCTTAGGTTAACCTCTTCAGTCGACCCTCTACTTTTTTGAACATTCTGTTAAAAATCGCGCAACATTTCAGCGCCCTGCTACTCATGCCAGGAATATAGTATATGCATTTGCTTAGTCTGTGTGGATAGAAAACACTCAGATGTTTAAAAAACTGGTTAAATCACTGCTGTGGCTTTACCAGAACGGCATTTACATCGAAAAGCACAGGAAAAACTGATCACTGAAAATGGGGAAAATATATCCATGCGCTACTTGAACCCATTGATAAACGTGAACCACAATTAATTGACTGAGGTTGCAGTACCTACAGCTTCCACAGGGTGTCTAGAGTCTTGTCATTTCCCTTCGAGTTTTTTCTTGGTCAAACACATACAGGACACCGTATCTAATCCGGTCTAGGACCGGATATTTTCGTTGAGTTTCTAGCCGGACATTTTTCCAGACGGACAGCTAATGATCTTTACATCGCCTCCTGATGAATTTTATCGCTTATTAACGTTTACTAATACCTAAAGTTGCATTACAAACGTATTTCGAAGTGTTTTGTGAAAGTTTATCGTCGACTTTTTGAATTTTAAAAAATGACGTTACGTTTTGAAACAATGTTTTTTTTGTTTATCACACAGTCTACATATAACGATATCTAGGCTTTATATGGACCGATTTAATCTAAATAAAGACCCAAATAGTGTTTATGGGACATCTAGGAGTGCCAACAAAGAAGATGGTGAAAGGTAATGAATGTTTTCTATTTTATTGTGCGGTTTGTGTAACGCCGAAATGCTAATTATTTTGTTTACGTCCCCTGTGGGTCTTTTGGGGTGTTGCATGCTATCAGATAATAGCTTCTCATGCTTTCGCCGAAAAGCATTTTAAAAATCTGACTTGTTGCCTGGATTCACAACGAGTGTAGCTTTAATTCGATACCCTGCATGCGTATTTTAATGAACTTTTGAGTTTTAACTAATACTATTAGCATTTAGCGTAGTGCATTTGCATTTCCAGAGCTCTAGTTGGGACGCAAGCGTCCCGAGTAGAAGCAACAGGTTAACTGTTTTGAACTCTAAGCATAGATAGGACACATGGAAATTCATTTATTCTTTAACCTTGGATTCTTGTAAACACATTTCTTTTTTATTGTGGCACAGCTTCAGTCAAAAAATTCAAATTCAAAATGATTTTCTATTATCTATCCATGGAATTATTCCACTGCACCAAAAGGATGGATAGCATGCCATGCTTGTTTTTTTTACTCATACGAAGCTGTTCATTTGAGTCTATTCAACACTCCATTTCAAAGGAAAAAAACACTCATTAAGATCAGGTGTGGCCAATTAGTTGGAGCGGCCAACACACCTGATAAACAGAGTTTTGTTGACACTGATGTCGTGACGTTGTATTAGTTAATGTGACGACTGTTGCTCAACGAATGATAAAAGGTTTCTAATTGCGTTATTAACTCAATAACCTGGGGCACCATGGGAAAATTAGTTTTTATTGAGGTTCTATTTCCCAAATTAACTCAAAGAATATCAGAATATCAATTTTACAACAGCCGCTAATTAATCAGTTACCTCTACAATCTCGCTCTGAATGTCGCATAATCCGGGAATCTGCACGGACCCGGGTCTCACCAATGAGTTCGTACCACACCAATCTTAGTTGAGTATTTATTTACTAGAAAGCTAAAATGATGATAAAAGATATGCATACACAAAAACACATTCTAGGCTATTGATTAGAACGAAGTATAACGGGCCAACACACAATGGCGCGTGTTACCCAATATGGGGATTTAAAAGAGAGAGAAAAAGAGAAAGTACACGAGAGAAATATACATTTGGGTGAATTTGTCAGCTATGCTTATTCTAACCCTCGCCTTGCTCCAAACTGCTGCTCTTATGGGTCTGAATATAATGATGTAATTACGTGGGGAAGGTCTCTGTGGATTATCCACGTGGACCGTTCAGGCTGCTCAATGATGACTTTGGTGATGTCATCTACAAAATAGCTTCCAATACTCTACTCAGCAAACTGGATGCAGTTTATCACAGTGCCATCCATTTTGTTACTAAAGCACCTTATACCACCCACCACTGCGACCTGTATGCTCTAGTCGGCTGGTCCTCGCTACATATTCGTCGCCAGACCCACTGGCTCCAGGTCATCTACAAGTCCATGCTGGGTAAAGCTCAGCCTTATCTCAGTTCACTGGTCACGATGGCAACACCCACCCGTAGCACGCGCTCCAGCAGGTGTATCTCACTGATCATCCCTAAAGCCAACACCTCAACCTCATTTGGCCGCCTTTCCTTCCAGTTCTCTGCTGCCTGTGACTGGAACGAATTGCAAAAATTGCTGAAGTTGGAGACTTTTATCTCCCTCACCAACTTTAAACATCTGCTATCTGAGCAGCTAACCGATTGCTGCAGCTGTACATAGTCCATCAGTAAATAGCCCACCCAATTTATCATTCCCATACTGTTTTTATTTATTTACTTTTCTGCTCTTTTGCACACCAGTATCTCTACCTGCACATGACCATCTGATCATTTATCACTCCAGTGTTAATCTGCTAAATTGTAATTATTCGCCTACCTCCTCATGCCTTTTGCACACAATGTATATTGTCTCTTTTTTTTATTTTTTCTACTGTGTTATTGACTTGTTTATTGTTTACTCCATGTGTAACTATGTGTTGTCTGTTCACACTGCTGTGCTTTATCTTGGCCAGGTCGCAGTTGTAAATGAGAACTTGTTCTCAACTTGCATACCTGGTTAAATAAAAATAAAATAAAAATGTTTGTTTTGTTAGATAAAATCCTTCTTTATATTTCCAATTGTGACTCCCAGTACCAAAACTCAATATTCTTCCTTGTTTTGGAAGAAACAAGCCTGAAACCTTGAACAAAGACTGTTGACATCTAGTGGAAGCCATAGGAATTGCAATCTGGGATTTGGAATTGCATAGGACCCATAGCTTTCCATTGTAAGAGCATGGGATCTCCAAAAATATATATTCCGGTTGGTTTTTCTTTGGATTTTATCCTACCATATCAATTGTGTTATTGTCCCATACATTATTTTAACATTTCCACAAACTTCAAAGTGTTTTCTATCCAATGGTACCAATTGTATGTATATCCTGGCTTCTGGGCCTGAGTAACAGGCAGTTTACTTTGGGCGCGTCAGTCAGGCGGAAATTCTGAAAAAAGGACCCTAGCCCTAACAAGTTTGGTCTGGGAACATGACTTTAAATAGAACGATGGGGAAACCTGCAGAAAACTTTATGATGAAATACTGAAATTCCCAGTAAAGAAAGTTGTTTCTTAATATTCTCAGAACAATTTGAGAACATTACTTTAACCTTTTTGGGATAGGGGGCAGCATTTTTCACTTTTGGATGAATAGCATGCCCAGAGTGAACTGCCTCCTACTCTGTCCCAGATGCTAATATATGCATATTATTATTAGTATTGGTGTCACGTTCTGAGCTTAGTTCCTTTGTTATGTCTTTGTTTTAGTATGGTCAGGGCGTGAGTTGGGTGGGTTGTCTATGTCCGTATTTCTATAATTTGGGATTTCTGTGTTCGGCCTAGTATGGTTCTCAATCAGAGGCAGCTGTCAATCATTGTCCCTGATTGAGAACCAGTACACCTGGCCGTGCTGCTGCTCCAGTTTCAACTGTTCTGCCTTATTATTATTCGACCATGCTGGTCATTTATGAACATTTGAACATCTTGGCCATGTTCTGTTATAATCTCCACCCGGCACAGCCAGAAGAGGACTGGCCACCCCACATAGCCTGGTTCCTCTCTAGGTTTCTTCCTAGGTTTTGGCCTTTCTAGGGAGTTTTTCCTAGCCACCGTGCTTCTACACCTGCATTGCTTGCTGTTTGGGGTTTTAGGCTGGGTTTCTGTACAGCACTTTGAGATTCCACCTCGCCGCACTGGCCTGGCTACGGGGAGCATTCAACCAGGTAAGGTTGGGCAGGGTCGGTGCTCAAGAGCTCCAGTGCGCCATCATGGTCCGGTCTATCCGGTGCCACCTCCACGCACCAGCCCTCCGGTGGCAGCCCCCGCACCAGGCTGTCTCTCTGTCTCCTCCCTACAGGTGCTCCCGCCTGTCCAGCGCTGCCAGAACCTTCCTCCTGCCCAGTGCCGCCGGAGTCCCCCTTCTGTCCGGCGCCGCCGGAGTCCCCCGCCTGTCCGGCGCCGCCGGAGTCCCCCGCCTGTCCGGCGCCGCCAGAGTCTCCCGTCCGTCCGGCGCTGCCAGAATCTCCTGTCCATTTGGGACCTATTGCTCGGTTCCCCAGTCTGGGGTCGCCGCTCGAGGCCACGGCGGCGGTCGAGGAGGCGGACAAAGACTATGGTGGAGTGGAGTCCACGTCCCGCACCAGAGCCGCCACCCCGGACAGACACCCACCCAGACCGCACCTTTGGGGGGGGGTACTGTCACGTTCTGACCTTAGTTCCTTTGTCATGTCTTTGTTTTAGTATGGTCAGGGCGTGAGTTGGGTGGGTTGTCTATGTTCGTATTTCTATAATTTGGGATAGTTCGGCCTAGTATGGTTCTCAATCAGAGGCAGCTGTCAATCGTTGTCCCTGATTGAGAACCATATTTAGGTAGCCTGTTTTCCATTGTGTTTTCTGAGTGTTTAGAGTTGTGTTGCACCTTACAGAACTGTTCGTTGGTTGTTTATTGTTTTGTTTTCAGTGTTCATTAAAATATTTAAAATATGAACACTTACCACACTGCACCTTGTTCCTCCTCTCCTTCCCCAGACGACAAGCATTACAATTGGATAGAAAACACTCTGGAGTTTTTAAAACTGTTCGAATGATGTCTGTGAGTATAACAGAACTCATATGGCAGGCGAAAACTTGAGAAAAATCCAACCAGGAAGTGGCAAGGTTTGTAGTTTTTCAAAGCTTGTCCTACCGTATACACGGTGTCTATGGGGTCAAGTTGCACTTCCTACGGCTTCCACTAGATGTCAACCGTCTTTAGAAACTTTTTCAGGATTCTGCTATAAAAGAGGGGGGAATGGGAGCTGAATGAGTCATGGGTCTGGCAGAGTGTCTCGGGTTCGTGACGCTCTGAGTGACGTACTCAGATTATGCTGTTTCCGTAAAGTTTTTTTGAAATCTGACACAGTGGTCCTTTTAATGTATAGGGGGCAGCATTTCCACTTTTGGATAAATAGCGTGCACAATTTCAACTTCCTGCTACTCATGCCAGGAATATATTATATGCATATGATTAGTAGTTGTGAATAGAAAACACTCTGAAGTTTCTAAAACTGGGTCAATCATGTCTGTGAATATAACAGAACTTATGTAGCAGGCAAAACCCAGAGGAAAAACTGTCCAGAATTATTTATCTATTTTTCCTCTGACCGTTCCCTCAGTTGTCTTTGCCAAGGGAAATTTGATAGCGCCCATTTTACAGTTCCTACGACTTCCCCATGATGTCACCAGTCTTTGGAATTGGGTTGAAGTTAATCATTGGTGAAACGAAGAAGAAGCACATCCTGGAACAACGTTACACTGTTGAGAGTTACGCAAGAGGGAAAAAGGGGCATGTTTTGTTTACTTGCTCTATCGAATACAGATTCCCCTGTTTACAATTTGATCGATTATTAACGTTTAAAAATACCTAAAGTTGTATTACAAAAGTAGTTTGAAATATTTTGGCAAAGTATATAGGCAACTTTTGAAATGTTTTGTAGTGACGTTGTGTTTTGGAAAGCTGTTTTTTTCCGGATCAAACCTGCTTTATAAATGGAAATTTTGGGTATACATGGACGGAATTAATCGAAAAAAAAGGACCAATTGTGATGTTTATGGGACATATTGGAGTGCCAACAAAGAAGCTCGTCAAAGGTAATGCATGTTTTATATTTTATTTTAGCGTTTTGTGTAGCGCCTGCTACGCTAGTTCTTTTGTTTACAACTGTTTTCAGCTGGTTCAGGGGGGTGCATGCTATCAGATAATAGCTTCTCATGCTTTTGCCGAAAAACATTTTTAAAACCTGACATGTTGGCTGGATTCACAACGAGTGTAGCTTTAATTGAGTACCCTGCATGTGTGATTTAATGAAAGTTTGAGTTTTATCGCGTTTTATTTGAATTTGGCGCTATGCATTTCCCGAGGCTATTGGCCACTTGAGACGCTAGCGTCTCACTATCCCCAAGAGGTTAATTAACCTCATAGTCCACCAATACCGGATTCGGGTTCGTGACTACGGCTCAATCTCATTAGCATAACGCACAATGCGAAAAAATATTCCTAAAAATATTTAACCTCCACACATTAACAAGTAAAATAGCTCAAATGAAAGATAAACAAGTTGTTTATCTACCCAGCAAGTCAGATTTCTAAAATGTTTTACGGCGAAAACATAGCACATATTTATGTCCAACCACCACCGCAGACATACCTCATTAGCATAGCCAAGTAGGAAGAAATATGCAATCAACAAACGCAGGATTAAAAGAAAAATCATTTCACTAACCTTTTGAAATCTTCATCAGATGACAGTAATATAACATGTTACACAGTACATTCATTTTTTTTTCAATAATCTGCAATATATATCCATAAATCTCTGTTTACAATGACGCATCGTTCAAAAAATGCTACTACAATGTCAGGAGAAATGAAATAGCTCCGGCAGATAACGTCAGCTAACAAGGAATACACATCATAAACTTTGACTAAATATGCATGTTTTACATATGTATAGCAAGATACACTTCTTCTAAATGCAATCGCTGTGTTACATTTATTTTTAACGTTACAGGTTGCGTTCACTAGGCTATACTAGGAGTCGGCGCTCCAACATTAGCAGTATCGCTCCTCTATCTTGGAGTCGACAAAAACCCCAAATTACCACATAAATATTCCCTTACCTTTGCTGTTCTTCCATCAGAAGACCTGGAAGGGATTATACTTACCAAACCAGTGTTTAGTTTTCAAGTCTGTGTCTTTCGGTTCTCAAAATAGCCACATTTCGGTCGAAATGTAGGCAAATTTCAAGTGGATGCGCACCAAAACGTCGAAATTATATATTATATGTCGAGTAAACTTGTCAAACTATGTTCATAATTAAGCTTTAACATGTTATAAAGGTGCACAGAAATCGTGAGGACGAACAGAAACACACACGTCGTTTAATCGATCCTGAAGAAAGGACATCGCCAGAGCGCGCGTAACAGTCACCTTTTTTTTCGCGTGGCCGAGAGGTTTCAGCTCGCTCAAACTCCTGTGAGCGTGCGATTCTCACAATGAGAAGCCCCATTGAAAGCAGGCTTCGCGCTGAACACGTACAGACTGTTCCCAGAGCGGTAGCTGTTTGGGAAGTGCGTGTGAGATGACGTCAAAGTTGGGCCAACTTTTTCCATGACAAGAGAACATTTGGGAGAATGCATGCCCTGAGAGTTCTGCTTTACATAGAGACAAAATTTAAACGGTTTTAGAAGCTTTACAGTGTTTTCTATTCGATAATATTTTTTATATGCATATATTAGCAATTTTGGGGAAAAATATTTTCAGTTTACTATGGGCACGCACTTTCTCCAACAGGGGCAGTATAGAGCAAGAGTTCTAAGAGGTTAAGGAGAAGTCTATCTTTAATTCTGTGAATAACACTTGTATCTTTCATCAATCAATGTTTATTATGAGTATTTCTACAAAACCACCGGATGTTTTTGAATCAAAACATTACTGCACTTAACCTCTTCAGTCGACCCTCTACTTTTTTGAACATTCTGTTAAAAATCGCGCAACATTTCAGCGCCCTGCTACTCATGCCAGGAATATAGTATATGCATTTGCTTAGTCTGTGTGGATAGAAAACACTCAGACGTTTAAAAAACTGGTTAAATCACTGCTGTGGCTTTACCAGAACGGCATTTACATCGAAAAGCACAGGAAAAACTGATCACTGAAAATGGGGAAAATATATCCATGCGCTACTTGAACCCATTGATAAACGTGAACCACAATTAATTGACTGAGGTTGCAGTACCTACAGCTTCCACAGGGTGTCTAGAGTCTTGTCATTTCCCTTCGAGTTTTTTCTTGGTCAAACACATACAGGACACCGTATCTAATCCGGTCTAGGACCGGATATTTTCGTTGAGTTTCTAGCCGGACATTTTTCCAGACGGACAGCTAATGATCTTTACATCGCCTCCTGATGAATTTTATCGCTTATTAACGTTTACTAATACCTAAAGTTGCATTACAAACGTATTTCGAAGTGTTTTGTGAAAGTTTATCGTCGACTTTTTGAATTTTAAAAAATGACGTTACGTTTTGAAACAATGTTTTTTTTGTTTATCACACAGTCTACATATAACGATATCTAGGCTTTATATGGACCGATTTAATCGAAATAAAGACCCAAATAGTGTTTATGGGACATCTAGGAGTGCCAACAAAGAAGATGGTGAAAGGTAATGAATGTTTTCTATTTTATTGTGCGGTTTGTGTAACGCCGAAATGCTAATTATTTTGTTTACGTCCCCTGTGGGTCTTTTGGGGTGTTGCATGCTATCAGATAATAGCTTCTCATGCTTTCGCCGAAAAGCATTTTAAAAATCTGACTTGTTGCCTGGATTCACAACGAGTGTAGCTTTAATTCGATACCCTGCATGTGTATTTTAATGAACTTTTGAGTTTTAACTAATACTATTAGCATTTAGCGTAGCGCATTTGCATTTCCAGAGCTCTAGTTGGGACGCAAGCGTCCCGAGTAGAAGCAACAGGTTAACGCACCAATGGTAACTGAGATTTTTGGATATAAATATGCACATTATCGACCAAAACATACATGTATTGTGTAACATGATGGCCTATGAGTGTCATTTGATGAAGATCATCAAAGGTTAGTGATTAATTTGATGGCTTTGTGTTTTTTTGACTTGGCTATCACCTAACATAGTCATATGTTGTGCTTTCGCTGTAAAGCCTTTTTGAAATCGGACACGATGGGTAGATTAACAAGAAGTGCATCTTTAATTTGCTGTATTGGACTTGTTAATGTGTGAAAGTTACATATTTCTAAAAAATATTTTGAATTTTGCGCTCTGCCTTTTCAGCGGAATGTTGTCGAGGGGTTCCGCTAGCGGAACGCCTGCCCTAGAAAGGTTTTAAATGAAGAAACCTGGTGGAAACGTTATGCTGAAGTGTTGAAATTCCCACAGGAGAACGTTGTTTCTTGACATTCTCAGAATTATTTGAGAACATTCCCAATGTCAAACCAGTTGGAGAGCGTCAATAAAATTTAACCATGTTTGAACTTTTGGAAAAAATTCTGTTAAAGTAATAAAATACCAAGAAAATAACAGCAGATGTTATTGCGGATGTAGCAAAATGGTTGTGTTCCAAGTTCCAACAGTGCAGTAAAATCTAACAATATGCAGCAATACACACAAATCTAAAATAATAGAATTATGAGGTATATAAAAAATATTAGTATGGGCAATGTCGGAGTCTGGAGTGTATATGTGTGATGGGGTTAATAGGTTCTCAGAACGTTATGTGTTAGCTGGGAGTCAATTGATCGTTTGTTGAGCATCTGTGGATCTACGATACCACAACGTGAAGTATTTTGACAAAGCAAGGCAGACTGACATTTTCACCCCCCCCCCCCAGTAGACGCAGTGTTAAGACAACCTCCAATTCAGCTAAACCAGCCCATCTTTAAAACCATTTCAGTTTGAAAAAAAAGCTATATGCTCAGGTAGCCCAGTGGTTAGAGCTTTGGGCCAGTAACTGAAACATTGCTAGTTCAAATCCCTGACCTTTACAAGGTAAATCATCTCTCAATATGCCCCTTAATTAAGCAATCCATTTAACTCTTGTTGCTGGCTGCGATCCCACTCTCTGAGGGTGTCTCAGGGGGAGTTCAAATATGCAAAAACCACATATCCAATAAAAATAAGAAAATAAGACACACACTGTAGAAGCACCCACCACAGAAAAAAGCCACCTACCTTATTACCCTTAGTGATACAGTTTCTAAGTTTCTTACCTTAGTGTATAATGTACTGTGGTTGGAATTCTATAAAACTTGTGTATACCTTAGTTGAACAGTAGCTAATCATTTTGGACTGTGGATAAATGTTTTGCAACGGACACTGTTTACTCCAAACAGAAAATATTTTGAAACAAAAAGAGTTTCTTTTGGACAAATTTGGTTAGGTCATTCCCTGTTTGCTTCTGTTTGGTTCCTAGTGAATACACCCGTGGTATTCACTGAGTATACCAAACATTAGGAACACCTTCCTAATATTGAGTTGCACCTCCACCTTTTGCCTTCAGAACAGCCTTAATTTGTTGGGGCGTGGACTCTACAAGGTGTTGAAAGCGTTCCACAAGGATTTTGACCCATGTTAATTCCAATGCTTCCTACAGTTGTGTCAAGTTGGCTGGATGTCCTCTGGACCCTTCTTGATACACACGTGAAACTGTTGAGCATGAAAAACCCAGCAGCGTTGCAGTTCTTGACATAAACCGGTGAGCCTGGCACCTACCACCATACCCCATTCAAAGACACTTACATTTGTTGTCTTGCCAATTCACCATCTGTATGGCATACATACATAAACCATTCATAAACTGTCTCAAAAGGATCGGTTTCCCACTAGGGGGACAACTTCCTGTGAAACTGGAAGGCGCGTATTTTCATATAAATTCGAATAGTTATTATAGTGGTTAAACATTTATGTTGGCTGAAAGCTTAACTTCTTGTTAATCTAACTGCACTGTCCGATTTACAGTAGCTATTACAGCAAAAACATGCCATGCCATTGTTTGAGGACGGCGCCACACATCAAAATATTTTTCCACTGGCACAGGTTTCAGAAATTCACATATAAAGAGTAAATATTCACTTACTTTTTAAAAGTCTTCCTCTGATTTGTCATCCAAAGGGTCCCAGCGATAACATGTAGTGTCGTTTTGTTAGATAAAATCCTTTTTTATATCCCAAAAAGTCTGTTTAGTCTGTTTAGTTTACAATATGAGCTTTCTCTTGCATTTCTAAGCGGATGGTCTCTCAAAATAAATACATTTCGGGTTGGTTTTTCTTTGGATTTTCTCCAACCATATCTATTGTGTTACATTCTCCTACATTATTTTAACATTTCTACAAACTTCAACGCGTTTTCTTTCCAATGGTACCAATTATATGCATATCCTGACTTCAGCGCCTGAGCTACAGGCAGTTTACTTTGTGCACGTCATCCAGACAGGAATGGGAGAAAAAAGGGGCCTAGTCCTAAAAAGAAATTAAACATAAGAATGAGTGTGAGTTTTTGTCACAACCCGGCTCATGGGAAGTGACAAAGAGGTCTTATAGGACCAGGGCAAAACTAATAATATAATAATAATCAATACTTTTGTTCTTTATTTAGCCAAGGCAGGACACTCTGAGCGCAGCCCAATCCAGAAATCTGGCAGTGGCTTCTGATAAAATTAGATTTTCACAGAACCTCTTGTTGCAATTTTGATGAGGCTCTCTTGTTCAGATATAGGTAAGTGGACTGGAGACAGGGCATGAAGGAGATAACGAATCCAGTTGTTTGCATCGTCCGTTTTGGGCAAGTACCTGCGTAATTGCGCACCCAGCTCACTCAGGTGTTTCGCTATATCACATTTGACGTTGTCCGTAAGCTTGAGTTCATTTGCACACAAAAAAATCATGCAATGATGGAAAAACCTGTGTGTTGTCCTTGTTAACGCAGACAGAGGAGAGCTCCGATTTCTTAATCATAGCCTTAAATTATGTCCTGCACTTTGAATATAGTTGCAGAGAGTCCCTGTAATCTTAGATTCTGCCACGTTGTTCGTAATAATAATGGTTGGAACAAGTATGTTGAGTTCAAATCAAATTTATTTATATAGCCCTTCGTACATCAGCTGATATCTCAAAGTGCTGTACAGAAACCCAGCCTAAAACCCCAAACAGCAAGCAATGCAGGTGTAGAAGCATGGTGGCTTGGAAAAACTCCCTAGAAAGGCCAAAACCTAGGCAGAAACCTAGAGAGGAACCAGGCTATGTGGGGTGGCCAGTCCTCTTCTGGCTGTGCCGGGTGGAGATTATAACAGAACATGGCCAAGATGTTCAAATGTTCATAAATGACCAGCATGGTCAAATAATAATAAGGCAGAACAGTTGAAACTGGAGCAGCAGCACAGCCAGGTGGACTGGGGACAGCAAGGAGTCATCATGTCAGGTAGTCCTGAGGGATGGTCCTAGGGCTCAGGTCCTCCGAGAGAGAGAAAGAAAGAGAGAAAGAGAGAATTAGAGAGAGCACACTTAAATTCACACAGGACACCGAATAGGACAGGAGAAGTACTCCAGATATAACAAACTGACCCTAGCCCCCCGGCACATAAACTACTGCAGCATAAATACTGGAGGCTGAGACAGGAGGGGTCAGGAGACACTGTGGCCCCATCCGAGGACACCCCCGGACATATTTTAATGAAAGTGAAACTTTAAGCTAATACAAAACAAAATAAAGAATAAACTAACCGTGACGACAATGCAGTGCTAACCAGCAACTAAACATAAACAATATCACATAACTCACAGGTGGAAAAAATGGGAATCATACACAAACACCAACATAGAAAAATAAACCTAGAACCCAACATAGAAATAATAAACTAGACTAAACACCCCTAGTCATGCCCTGAACTACTCTACCATAGAAAATACAGGCTTTCTATGGTCAGGACGTGACAGATTCAGATCTTTCAGGCGAGAAAAAACATCACCCAGATAGGCCAGTTGTGTGAGAAACTCAACATCATGCAAGCGGTCAGAAAAGTGAAAATGATTGTCAGTAAAGAAAACTTTAAGCTTGTCTCTCAATTAAAAAAAAAAATGTGTCAATACGTTGCCCCTTGATAACCAGCACACTTCTGTATGTTGTAAAAATGTTACATGGTCGTGGCCCATATCATTGCATAATGCAGAAAATACTTGAGAGTTCAGGGGCCTTGCTTTAACAAAGTTACCCATCTTCACTGTCATGCCCAAAATGTCTTTCAAGCTGTCAGGCATTCCCTTGGCAGCAAGAGCCTTTTGGTGAATGCTGCAGTGTACCCAAGTGGAAACGGGAGCAACTGCTTGTTACCACTCCACTGTGTCTCCCTGCCATGGCTTTCGCGCCATCAGTACAGACACAAAAACATCTTGGCCACCAAAGTCCATTTGATGTCACAAATCTGTCCAGTACTTTAAAAATATCCTCTCCTGTTGTTCTGGTTTCCAGTCGTTTGCAGAAGAGGATGTCTTCCTTAATTGACCCCCCATAAACATAACGGATATATACCAGGAGCTGTGCCAGGCCGGCCACATCTGTTGACTCATCCAGCTGTAACGCATAGAGTTCACTTGCTTGTATGCGAAGCGGTAATTGCTTCAAAACGTCTCCTGCCATGTCACTGATGCATCATGAAACAGTGCAGGTGTAGTACTGCTGTTAATAGCAGTACTACCAGTAGAGCTAGTATGTGTCTATGGAAGAGGGCCTTACTTTTTTTAACCATTTATCCATTTTCGAGCAAACGGAATTAGCAGCAGCTACGTTTGGCTACATACGGACCATTAGAGGAATTACTGCTAGAGAGTAACATTTAATGTGATTGGATGTTAATTATTTGACTAGGCTATTTGTATTTGACATTGTGTTGTTATTTCGCAGAACACTAGATGGTTGAATTTTATTTTTGGCAGTGAAACGAGGCAAATCAGGCAAGAAAAAAACATCACCAAAATGTGTAGCCCCGTTGGACAATCCAAATGGACTGTTTGAAAATGTGAATCACATTTTTATTTGGCGTACCTCGGAAGGCATTGTGCGTACCCCCATACGCCAGTTTGGGAATAGCCAATCTACACTACAGGTTAAAGTGGATTTAACAAGTTACATCAATAAGGGATCATATCTTTCACCTGGATTCACCTGGTCAGTCTATGTCATGGAAAGAGCAGGTGTTCCTATGTTTTGTATACTCAGTGTAAACTCTGACAAAAAAAATATTCTTGTGTGTGGGGTTTGACAACTCCATGCGAAGTAGATGTGTACATAAGTAAGCAAACAGATTGTGAAGTGTAATCCATCGTGGGAGCGTTTGGTGTCAGAGTTGTCAGACATACTTAAAACAGGCTTTATCCCTAAGGCAAACATAACGCTAAGACAAACCACTAAACACACTCTCCTCTAACTACCACGGGGATCTACCATACCCCACTCACCCCTACCTCCTCCACTTCCACGCTTTCCATATTACCCACTCTTCCCTACTTACACCTCCCTCACCCACTCTTCCCCGCCTCTCCTCTCTCCCCCACTCCCCATACACACACACATACCCTCCCCAGCAGATTCACTGTGGGCCTCTCGGCCCTGGCTAAAAGTAATACACTACATAGAGAATAGTGTGTCATTTGGGATGCATTCTGAGACTCCAGCCAGGCTAGTGAATGGAATCCATGAAAAACGACAAAGTCTTCCATGACTCTGCATCAAGCAAAGTTGCAGTGGTGAAAGTAAAAGACAAGGATTAATAGAAAGGGGGAGGAGAAAAGAGGAGATGAATGTGTTGATGACAGACACGGTCAGACTTTGTATGTATACCTGCTGTCAAGTCTGCTATCTGGAGATAGGCCATCCTCAGATATCCTTTCAAACGGATGGTGATGCAAAGCTCTGAGTAAAATAGTTTGTTAAAGGGTTTTAGCAAACAAAATAGATGATCAAAAGAGTTAGTACATATTTTATTGACCAATTTCAGTGAATAGAGCAGGAGTCTTCAACCTTTTCTTGCCTAGGGACCCAGGGAAAACTGTGACTCAGGGACACCCATCATAAGTTTAGCAACAACAAAAAATCACATGCCATGTCTTATCATCAGGGGAATGATAATGGCAAGGAGAAGTAATCAACATTTTAAAATGAGTAGATTTGGTTTATAGTTTTCATTATTTTGACCTCCCCACATTATAATTAGAAAAGAACGTGTAAACTCTAACATAGTATATTAGCTAGAAAGGTAACTCCCAAGGTTATTATAGTAAATTAAAACTGAACATTAAAAATTTTTAACATTTGAACAACTATTTAGTCAATTGAAATAAAATAATGAAGGAAAACTTTTGAAAAATTAAAACTATACTGAAACTATTGTCATTGACAACGTAGGGCAAAAAATGTAATGGGTTTTTCAAGCTTTTTTTCTAATGCGGTTTTCGTGCTTCTGGGTTGGCACCCCCCCTTGGGTTGTGCCGTGGCAGAGATCTTTGTGGGCTATACTCGGCCTTGTCTCAGGATGGTAAGTTGGTGGTTGAAGAAATCCCTCTAGTGGTGTGGGGGCTGTGCTTTGGCAAAGTGGGTGGGGTTATATCCTGCCTGTTTGGCCTTGTCCGGGGTATCATCGGATGGGGCCACAGTGTCTCCTGACCCCTCCTGTCTCAGCCTCCAGTATTTATGCTACAGTAGTTTATGTGTCGGGGGCTACAGTCAGTCTGTTATATCTGGAGTATTTCTCCTGTCTTATCCGGTGTTCTGTGTGAATTTAACTATGCTCTCTAATTTTCTTTCTTTCTCTCTCTCTCTCTCGGAGGACCTGAGCCCTAGGAACATGCCTCAGGACTACCTGGCATGATGACTCCTTGCTGTCCCCAGTCCACCTGGCTGTGCTGCTGCTCCAGTTTCCACTGTTCTGCCTGTGGCTATGGGGAACCCTGACCTGTTCACCGGATGTGCTACCTGTCCCAGACCTGCTGTTTTCAACTCTCTAGAGACAGCAGGAGCGGTAGAGATACTCTCAATGATCGCTTATGAAAAGCCAACTGACATTTACTCCTGAGGTGCTGACTTGTTGCACCCTCGACAACTACTGTGATTATTATTATTTGACCATGCTGGTCATTTATAAACATTTGAACATCTTGGCCATGCTCTGTTATAATCTCCACCCGGCACAGCCAGAAGAGGACTGGCCACCCTTCATAGACTGGTTCCTCTCAAGGTTTCTCCCTAGGTTTTGGCCTTTCTAGGGAGTTTTTCCTAGCCACTGTGCTTCTACACCTGCATTGCTTGCTGTTTGGGGTTTTAGGCTGGGTTTCTGTACAGCACTTTGATATATCAGCTGATGTAAGAAGGGCTATATCAATACATTTGATTTGATTCTGAATCTGGTGGGAAAATGCTGCCAGTAGATGGCGATGTTTCATATAGACCTAGCTTGTGCATCACTATCACTTGCTACCAGTAACTAAAGGGGAGAAATCTGAGGGCGAGCACGGTGCCCCTCCTCCAACAAGGCACAGCATGCTTTGCTGAACCTCCATTATAAGCTTAGCAAAAAATTAAACGTCCTCTCACTGTCAACTGCGTTTATCTTCAGCTAACTTAACATCTATAAATTATTGTATGAACATAACAATATTCAACAACTGAGACATAAACTGAACAAGTTCCACAGACATGTGGCTAACCGAAATGGAATAATGTGTCCCTGAAGAAAGGGGCGGTCAAAATCAGAAGTAACAGTCAGTATCTTGTGTGGCCACCAGCTGCATTAAGTGTGGCCCTAGCCCTCACCCTCCGATCCAACTGGTCTCAGAAGTGCTCAATGGGATTGAGATCCGGGCTCTTCGCTGGCCATGGCAGAACACTGACATTCCTGACTTGCAGGAAATCACGCACAGAACGAGCAGTATGGCTGGTGGCATTGTCATGCTGGAGGGTCATGTAAGGATGAGCCTGCAGGACGGGTACCACATGAGGAAAGAGGATGTCTTCCCTCTAACACACATCGTTGAGACTGCCTGCAATGACAACAAGCTCAGTCCAATGATGCTGTGAGACACCGCCCCAGACCATGACGGAGCCTCCACCTCCAAATTGATCCTGCTCCAGAGTACAGGCCTCGGTGTAAAAATCATTCCTTCGACAATGAACGCGAATCCGACCATCACCCCTGGTGAGACAAAACTGTGACTCGTAAGTGAAGAGCACTTTTTGCCAGTCCTGTCTGGTAAAGCGACGGTGGGTTTGTGCCCATAGGCAACGTTGTTGCAGGTGATGTCTGGTGAGGACCTGCCTTATAACAGGCCTACAAGCCCTCAGTCCAGCCTCTCTCAGCCTATTGCGGACAGTCTGAACACTGATGGAGGGACTGTGCATTCCTGGTGTAACTCGGGCAGTTGTTGTTACCAACCTGTACCTGTCCCGCGGGTGTAATGTTCAGATGTACCGATCCTGTGCAGGGTTTGTTACACGTGGTCTGCCACTGCAAGGACGATCAGCTGTCTGTCCTGTCTCCCTGTAGCGCTGTCTTAGGAATCTCACAGTACGGACATTGCAATTTATTGCCCTGGCCACATCTGTATTCCTCATGCCTCCTTGCAGCATGCTTAATAACAACACTGTCATCTCAGATTTTCAAAATATGCTTTTCAACCATAGCAAAACAAGCATTTGTGTAACATTATTGATAGCTAGCGTAGCATTTAGCGTAGCATTCAGCATGCAACATTTTCACAAAAACAAGAAAAGCATTCAAATAAAATCATTTACCTTTGAAGAACTTCAGATGTTTTCAATGAGGAGACTCTCAGTTAGATAGCAAATGTTCAGTTTTTCCAAAAAGATTATTTGTTTAGGACAAATCGCTCCGTTTTGTTCATCACGTTTAGCTACGAAAAAAACCTGTATCCAGGAGTGTAATTATCCCGCAAGCTCATTAGCATAACATAACGTTAACTATTCATGAAAACCGCAAATGAAATGAAATAAATATATTAGCTCTCAAGCTTAGCCTTTTGTTAACAACACTGTCATCTCAGATTTTCAAAATATGCTTTTCAACCATAGCAAAATAAGCATTTGTGTAACAGTATTGATAGCTAGCGTAGCATTTAGCGTTAGCATTCAGCGGGCAACATTTTCACAAAAACAAGAAAAGCATTCAAATAAAATAATTTACCTTTGAAGAACTTCAGATGTTTTCAATGAGTAGACTCTCAGTTAGATAGCAAATGTTCCGTTTTTACCTAAAATATTATTTGTGTTGACAAATCGCTCCGTTTTGTTCATCACGTTTGGGTAAGAATTATTATTATTATTATTTTTAAATTAAGTCATTAAAATGCTAACTTTTTTCCAAATTAACTCCATAATATCGACAGAAACATGGCAAACCGATGTTTAGAATCAATCCTCAAGGTGTTTTTCACATATCTATCGACGATAAATCCTTCGTGGCAGTTGACTTTCTCTTCTGAAGAAATGGAACGCGCATGGACCTACAGATTACGCAATAATTTCGACACAGGACACCAGGCGGACACCTGGTAAATGTAGTCTCTTATGGTCAATCTTCCAATGATATGCCTACAAACACGTCACAATGCTGCAGACACCTTGGAGAAATGACACAAAGGGCAGGCTCATTCCTGGCGCATTGACAGCCATATAAGGAGACATTGGAACACAGTGCCTTCAGAGTCTGGGGCATTTCCAGTATGAAACTTCATCTGGGTTTCGCCTGTAGCATTAGTTCTGGGGCACTCACAGATAATATCTTTGCAGTTTTGGAAACGTCAGAGTTTTGTCTTTCCAAAGCTGTCAATTCCATGCATAGTCGAGCATCTTTTCGTGACAAAATATCTTGTTTAAAACGGGAACGTTTTTTATCCAAAAATTAAAAGAGCGCCCCCTATCTCGAAGAGGTTAAGGAAAGAAGTATGTTCAATAGGAAACCAATTTTAGCAGGTGCGTCCTGTCTTCATGCAAACACACATTTCTAAGACTGTGTCCCTGTACTAAAACGGATATTTCTTATTCTTAGACTGCTGACTCCTTGTGGAAATCATAGGAAAGGAGTGTCATGCCCTGACCTTAGAGAGCCGTTTTATTTCTGTGTTTGGTTAGGTCAGGGTGTGATGTGGGGTGGGCATTCTATGTTTTGTTTTTCTATGATTTTGTATTTCTATGTTTTTGCCGGGTATGGTTCCCAATCAGGGACAGCTGTCTATCGTTGTCTCTGATCGGGAACCATACTTAGGTAGCCCTTTCCCTCCTTTCTTTGTGGGAAATTAACTTTGTTTTTTGGCACTATTGCCTTAAGCTTCACGGTTGCGTTTGTAGTGTTTATTGGTTTTGTCGGCATCATCCTAAATAAAGAGGGAATATGGACGCTCACCATGCTGCACCTTGGTCCAGTTCATTCAATGGCCGTGACAGAACTTCCCACCACCAAGGGACTAAGCAGCGTGGTAAGGGTCGAGCAGCGTTATCTGGAGAAATGGACATGGGAGGAGATACTGGACGGTAAGGGACCCTGGAGGCAGGCTGAGGAGTATCGCCGCCCACGGGAGGAACTGGAGGCAGCGAAAGCAGAGCGGCAGCGTTACGAGGGAACACGGCTAGCAAGGACGCTCGAGAGGCAGCCCCCCCAAGAAAAATTGGGGGGCACACGGGGAGTTTGGCTGAGTCAGGTTGGAGACCTGAGCCAACTCCCCATGCTTACTGTGGCGAGCATGTGACTGGTCAGGCCCCGTGCTATGGGGTGATGCGCACTGTGTCTCGGTTGAGCATTCACAGGCCGGTGTGCTCGGTGCCAGTGTCCCGCATTTGCCGGGTGGAAGTGGGCATCCAGCCAGAAGGGGTGGTGTCAGCTCTGCGCTCGAGACCGCCAGTGCACCTCCATGGCCCAGTGTATCCGGTGCCTCGGCCAAGGAAGAGGCCTCCTGTGTGTCTCCCCAGCCTGGTGAGTCCTGTGCCTGCGCCAAGCATGGAGCCTCCAGAGAAGGCCTCCAGCCCGGCGCCTCCAGCCCGGAGCCCGCAGCAACGAGGGTGCCCAGTCCGGGGCCCGCAGCAACGAGGGTGCCCAGTCCGGGGCCCGCAGCAACGAGGTTGCCCAGTCTGGGGCCCGCAGCAACGAGGGTCCCCAGTCTGGGGGCGGCGGCGAGGTCCCCCACACCAGAGGCATCACCAAAGCGGGGTGAGCCAGAGGTGGAGCGGGGTCTGCGTCCCGCACCTGAGCCACCACCGCAGACAGATACTCAACCAGACCCTCCCCTATAGGTTCAGGTTTTGCGCCCCAGAGTCCGCACCTTTGGTTGGTTGGGGGGGGGCACCTTAGAGAGCTGTTTTATTTTTCTATTTGGTTAGGTCAGGGTGTGATGTGGGGTGGGCATTCTATGTTTTGTTTTTCTATGATTTGGTATTTCTATGTTTTGGCCGGGTATGGTTCCCAATCAGTGACAGCTGTCTATCGTTGTCTCTGATCGGGAACCATACTTAGGTAGCCCTTTCCCTCCTTTCTTTGTGGGAAGTTAACTTTGCTTGATGGCACTATTGCCTTAAGCTTCACGGTTGCATTTGTAGTGTTTACTGGTTTTGTCGGCGTCATCCTAAATAAAGAGGGAATATGTACGCTCACCATGCTGCACCTTGGTCAAGTTCATTCAACGGCCGTGACAGGGAGCTGATTTTCAGTATGCCCTTATACTGGCCATTCTAAGAGGATGGTCTCTCAAAAAAAAAAATCTGTTTGGTTTTTCTTTGGATTTTCTCCTACCATATATATTGTGTAATATTCTCCTACATTATTTGTAAAAACTTCAAAGTGTTTTCTTTTCAATGGTAACAATTATATGCATATCCTAGCTTTAGAGCCTGAGGAACAGGCAGCTTACTTTGGGCACGTCATTCAGGCGAAAATTGAGAATAAAGGAGCATAGCCCTAAGAAGTTTTTAATGTTTTCTACACTCAGTGTATATCTGGAGAGAGACATCATTCCATAAAACAGATTATGTTACAGTCCCTAATGTCTCTCTGAAAGCAGATCTTCTCCCTGAGCTCGTCTACTTTACTTTCTGACTCTCTCCGAATGCTCCAGATACTCAACTAGTCTAAAGAAGGCCAGTTTTATTTCTTCTTTAATCAGCACAACAGTTTCCAGCTGTGCTAACAGAATTGCAAAAGGGTTTTCTAATGATCAATTAGCCTTTTAAAATTATAAACTTGGATTAGCTAACACAATGTGCCATTGGAACACAGAGTGATGGTTGCTGATAATGGGCCTCTGTACTCCTACGTAGATATTCCATTAAAAATCTGCCGTTTCCAGCTACAATAGTCATTTGCAACATTAAGAATGTCTCCACAGCATTTCTGATCAATTTGATGTTATTTTAATGGACATTTTTTTTGCTTTTCTTTCAAAAACAAGGACATTTCTAAGTGACCCCAATTTTTGAACGGTAGTGTACATATGAGATGAGTAACGCAAGATATGTAAACATTATTGAATTGGCCAATGATTTCAAGTCTGTATGTAGGCAGCAGCCTCTGTGCTAGTGATAGCTATTTAAAAGTCTGATGGCTTTGAGATAGAAGCTGTTTTTCAGTCTCTATGTCCCAGCTTTGATGCACCTGTACTGACCTCGCCTTCCGGATGGTAGCGGGGTGAACAGGCAGTGGCTCGGATGGTTGCTGTCGTTGATGATCTTTTTGGCCTTCCTGTGACATCGGATTCTGTAGGTGTCCTTGAGGGCAGGTAGTTTGCCTCCAGTGATGCATTGTGCAGACCCCACCACCCTCTGGAGAGCCTTGCGTTTGTGGGCGGTGCAGTTGCCATACTAGGCGGTGATACAGCCCAACAGGATGCTCTCAATTGTGCATCTGTAAAGGTTTGTGAGGTTTTAGGCACTGTTGCGCCTTCTTCACTACACTGTCTGTGTGGGTGGACCATTTCAGTTTGTCCGTGATGTGTACGCCGATGAACTTAAAACTTTCCCCCTAGGGCTGTGGCAGTCATGACATTTTGTCAGCTGGTTATTGACATGCAAAAGCCTGCCAGCCACACAGTAATTGACCGTTAATTATCATTAACATGTTTAGCATCCCAGGCCTCCATGCATACAAGACACTGAATATCTACATTTAAACATTTCTAATTAATCAATTTAATATACACCATCACAATTAATCACTTATATACACTACATGACCAAAGGTATGTGGACACCTGCTCGTTGAACATCTCATTCCAAAATCATGGGCATTAATATGGATTTGGACCCCCTTTGCTGCTATACCAGCTTCCACTCTTCTGGGAAGGCTTAGTTGTTGGAACATTGCTGTGGGGACAAGCTTCCATTCTTCCACAAGAGCAATAGTGAGGTCGGCACTGATGTTGGACGATTAGGCCTGGCTCACAGTCGGCGTTCCAATTCATCCCAAAGGTGTTAGATGGGGTTGAGGTCAGGACTCTGTACAGGCAAGTCAAGTTCTTCCACACCGATATTGACACACCATTTTCTGTATGGACCTCACTTTGTGCACGGGGGCATTGTTATGCTGAAACAGGAAAGGGCCTTCCCCAAACTCTTGCCACAAAGTTGGAAGCACATAATCATCTAGAATGTCATTGTATGCTGTTGAGTTAAGATTCCCCTTCACTGGAACTAAGGAGCCTAGTTCAAACCATGAAAACAGCACCAGACCATTATTTATCCACCAAACTTTACAGTTGGCACTATGCAATCGAGCAGGTAGCGTTCTCCTGGCAAACCCAAATTTATTCGCCGGACTGCCAGATGGTGTAGCGTGATTCATCACTCCAGAAACGTGTTTCCCTGCTCCAGAGTCCAATGGCGGCGAGCTTTACAACTCTCCAGCTAACGCTTGGCATTGCGCATGGCGATCTTAGGCTTATGTGTGGCTGCTTGGCCATGGAAACCCATTTCATGAAGCTCCTGACGAACAGTTCTTGTGCTGATGTTGCTTCCCGTGGCTGTTTGGAACTCGGTGGTGAGTGTTGCAACCGAGGACAGAAGATTTTTCGGTCCCGTTCTGTGAGCTTGTGTGGCCTACCACTTCGTGGCTGAGTAATTGTTGCTCCTATATGTTTCCACTTCACAAAAACAGCACTTACAGTTGACCGGGGCAGTGTAGAAATTTGACGAACTGACTTGTTGGAAAGGTGGCATCCTATGACGGTGCAACGTTGAACGTCAATGAGCTCTTCAGTACAGACCATTCTACTGCCAATGTTTGTCCAATGAGATTGCATGGCTGCATGGTAGATTTTATACACCTGTCAGCAACTGGTGTATGTATTTTAGTAGAACACAAGATGATTTGGCCTATTGTATGCTATCTGGCTATGCACCATGCCATAGGCTGTAGGCTTGTTCATTTAGCAGACAATATATGCTTATATTTCCCTTGCCATTATTTTATATTATATTATTTTATATTAAGAACAATATAATTGAACTTACCTGAATAAAATATAAATAACATTTTTCCTATTCCGGAGTCATGCCCACATGTAGTCATGCCCACACTTCATGCCCACATGAAGTGGCTATATTGAGCATAAAAGTGATCATTTGAAACAGGTCCTATATGCTAGATTTACAGTTATTTGGAAAATTTAGTTGTGAATGATACAAACCCTAGAATGACTTAGAAAGCAAAACATATATGGGCTGCATGATGCGACTACCGGTTAATTGATGATTTGAGAAAGTCGCAAAAAAAGCTTGCACTATGTTCCTTGCTGTTCCCTCATCAAGTGATCATATTTTCACCCATCAGACTATTCTCAATTTGATCTTGTCCTTACTAATATGTCAAATTAGTTTAGATTTAGAATGCCCATTATCAAATGGGCAGGAACAGGGGCAGGGGAAATAAGACATGTCATCTGTACGCACTGGAATAGCAAATGGAGGCCACTTATTTCACTCCACACATCAACCACTGTTTGAGGAGCATGCAGCCTCTCCTTGTGCGACAGGTGATATTCCACATGAACTCTGTATGCCATGGGCTCTCCAACCCTGTTCCTGCAGCTACCCAGTGCTTCATTTGTGAAATCAAGGGAAATCTGTTTGGGAACATTGATAGTAACATGTTTTCACAACAAAACCTATTTCATTGAACTATTGACAGGCCCTCTCTTTTTGCGCTTGAGAAAGTCATGAAGGATGAGGGGATGAGATGGAAATGCACAGTGGTGAGATATTCTGTAGCTACATTTAATGTCAGCCTATTACTAGGCTATTCAAAATCAAATACAAAGCCACACTGCACAATCAATGAACCAATAGCATCGCCTAGACCTATACATTCTCTCCCAGACTCAGAAAGTTTGGGGCATAGCATAAGGTAACCAGTCCATCCAGTATGCATAATAATTCAGTCCACACTCAGAGGCAATTACTAGAATCGGTTTAATTTCTTAGTATAAGCCAGACCAATTATGTACCAGACATCTTAAATCTTTTTTTCTGCCATGCATAATATGCAGTAGGCTATGTATTGTATAACGGCACAATCAATATTTAAAATCAGGTATTTTTTCGGGGCTTTGGCTCATATATAGGCCTATACTTATGCATAAACTCTAATAAGCTTATGGGAGTTTTGAATTAATCATCACCTTAGAAAGCGTTGTCCATTTTGTTGTGTTAGGCTTTGAAACAACATCCACAACAACCATGTTTTTCACTCAGTTGCAACGTGTTGTTGAACTTCTTTCTTCAAATTGATAAATCTCTGTGAGGTGAATCTTAAAAGGACATACTGTTTTTATGAAAATGTGTTTGATGTGATTTTCAATGTTATTTGCATTGATGTCAGAGTGGTTAGAGGGACAATAGAGCCCTGAGTACCAGGCCATTAGTGACCTGATGTTCGTTAGCGAGTTGGGTACTACCAACTCATGTCCAGAGTGCATAAGTGGAGATTACCGTGACTCGACGGTCACGTAGAATTGTACTGTGGTCATGACTCATGACTGCCGGTGTGGCAGTTATATGGTCTCCGCAACAGCTCTAATCCCCCCTTCACAAGCTTGATGTTTGGAGTCCCATTTTCTATGCAACAAAACACAACTAGAGATTTTATGCACTAGCATGCAATGCCGTGATACATATTTGATGCGGGTATTACTTTGCAACATGTATTGTCATTGCCTAGAACAAAATGTAATTGTATGAGCTATGCATATGTGTACCAGAGTATTTGTACCCCTCTACTAGATAACTAGATGGGGCAGTCCAGTCCCAGATAGGCAGTCCGTTCTACATGCCTTCTTGACTTCGATACAATGTGTCATCATGCATTTGTGTATACAGACTGGTAACTGTCATAGCTATCTTGCTAGCCAACTTATGCACGATGGCACTTATTGAAGCCTAGAATCTCATAGGGACTTCACTTTCACCACTGGTCATCTAGCTAGCCGTTAGTCAGCGGGGTTGTATCGGTTTCCATTGGACTAAAGCTTGCTTGGCTGACTAGTTAGGTAGCTAACACTAGCTAGCTAACAAAGGCTGATTATCATATACAGTGCCTTGCGAAAGTATTCGGCCCCCTTGAACTTTGCGACCTTTTGCCACATTTCAGGCTTCAAACATAAAGATATAAAACTGTATTTTTTTGTGAAGAATCAACAACATGTGGGAGACAATCATGAAGTGGAACGACATTTATTGGATATTTCAAACTTTTTTAACAAATCAAAAACTGAAAAATTGGGCGTGCAAAATTATTCAGCCCCTTTACTTTCGGTGCAGCAAACTCTCTCCAGAAGTTCAGTGAGGATCTCTGAATGATCCAATGTTGACCTAATGATGATAAATACAATCCACCTGTGTGTAATCAAGTCTCCGTATAAATGCACCTGCACTGTGATAGTCTCAGAGGTCCGTTAAAAGCGCAGAGAGCATCATGAAGAACAAGGAACACACCAGGCAGGTCCGAGATACTGTTGTGAAGAAGTTGAAAGCCGGATTTGGATACAAAAAGATTTTCCAAGCTTTAAACATCCCAAGGAGCACTGTGCAAGCGATAATATTGAAATGGAAGGAGTATCAGACCACTGCAAATCTACCAAGACCTGGCCGTCCCTCTAAACTTTCAGCTCATACAAGGAGAAGACTAATCAGAGATGCAGCCAAGAGGCCCATGATCACTCTGGATGAACTGCAGAGATCTACAGCTGAGGTGGGAGACTCTGTCCATAGGACAACAATCAGTCATATATTGCACAAATCTGGCCTTTATGGAAGAGTGGCAAGAAGAAAGCCATTTCTTAAAGATATCCATAAAAAGTGTTGTTTAAAGTTTGCCACAAGCCACCTGGGAGACACACCAAACATGTGGAAGAAGGTGCTCTGGTCAGATGAAACCAAAATTGAACTTTTTGGCAACAATGCAAAACGTTATGTTTGGCGTAAAAGCAACACAGCTCATCACCCTGAACACACCATCCCCACTGTCAAACATGGTGGTGGCAGCATCATGGTTCGGGCCTGCTTTTCTTCAGCAGGGACAGGGAAGATGGTTAAAATTGATGGGAAGATAGATGGAGCCAAATACAGGACCATTCTGGAAGAAAACCTGATGGAGTCTGCAAAAGACCTGAGACGGGGACAGAGATTTGTCTTCCAACAAGACAATGATCCAAAACATAAAGCAAAATCTACAATGGAATGGTTCAAAAATAAACATATCCAGGTGTTAGAATGGCCAAGTCAAAGTCCAGACCTGAATCCAATCGAGAATCTGTTGAAAGAACTGAAAACTGCTGTTCACAAATGCTCTCCATCCAACCTCACTGAGCTCGAGCTGTTTTGCAAGGAGGAATGGGAAAAAAATTCAGTCTCTCGATGTGCAAAACTGATAAGAGACATACCCCAAGCGACTTACAGCTGTAATCGCAGCAAAAGGTGGCGCTACAAAGTATTAACTTAAGGGGGCTGAATAATTTTGCACGCCCAATTTTTCCGTTTTTGATTTGTTAAAAAAGTTTGAAATATCCAATGAATGTCGTTCCACTTCATGATTGTGTCCCACTTGTTGTTGATTCTTCACAAAATATACCGTTTTATATCTTTATGTTTGAAGCCTGAAATGTGGCAAAAGGTCGCAAAGTTCAAGGGGGCCGAATACTTTCGCAAGGCACTGTAGCAACCTATGCTGACTAGCATTGCTAGCATTCTAAAGTTAGCTAGCTAGTTAATGTCGATACACCATAGTTTTGGGTCTGCAAAGTCAGATTGTACTTTTTGGAGAAATGTCCTCTGGTCTGATGAAACAAAAATATAACTGTTTGGCCATAATGACCACCGTTATGTTTGGAGGAAAAAGGGAGACGCTTGCAAGCCGAAGACCACCATCCCAGCTGTGAAGCACAGGCGTAGCAGCATCATGTTGTGGGGGTGCTTTGCTGTAGGAGGGACTGGTGCACTTCACAAAATAAATGGCATCATGAGGGAGGACAATTATGTGGATATATTGAAGCAACATCTCAAGACATCAGTCAGGAAGTTAAAGCTTGGTCGCAAATGGGTCTTCGAAATGGTTAGAGCCTGTAAGTAAGCATTTCACTGTAAGGTCTACATGTTGTATTCGGCGCACGTGACAAATAAACGTTGATTTGATTTGATTTATCAGAAGCTTCTAAAGCCATGACATCATTTTCTTGAATTTCAAAGCTGTTTAAATGCACTGTCAACTTAGTGTATGTAATCATCTGACCCACTAGAATTGTGATACAGTGAATTATAAGTGAAATAATCTGTCTGTAAACAATTGTTGGTAAAATAACTTGTTTCATGCATAAAGTAAATGTCCTAATCGACTAGGCAAAACTACAATTTTTTTAACAAGAAATTTGTGGAGTGGTTGAAAAACGGGTTTTAATGATTCCAACCTAAGTGTATGTAAACTTCTAAATTGCGCCTGGGCTGGAATATTACATTATGGCCTTTCTTTTACATTTCAAATATGATGGTACAAAAAAAATACAAAAGAACGGTAGTTTTTTTCATTGTATTATCTTTTACCAGATCTATTGTGTAATATTCTCCAACATTCCTTTAACATTTCCACAAACTTCAAATTGTTTCTTTCAAACGGTACAAAGAATATGCATATCCTTGCTTCAGGGCCTGAGTTAAAGGCAGTTAGATTTGGTTATGTCATTTTAGGCGAAAATTGAAAAAAAGGGCGGCTCTTTGATTAAGTTTGCTAATGACACAACAGTGGTTGGCCTAATCACCGACAACGATGACGCAGGCTATAGGGAGGAGGTCAGAGACCTGGCAGTGTGGTTCCAGGATGGCAACCTCTCCCTCAAGGAGCTGATATAAGACTACAGGAAAAGGAGGGCCAAGCACGCTCCCATTCTCATCGATGGGGCTGTTGTGGAGCAGGTCGAGACATTCAAGTTCCTTGGTATCCACATCATCAACAAACTATCATGGTCCAAACACACCAATTCAGTCATGAAGAGGCCACGACAACTCCTATTCCCCCTCAGGACACTAAAAAGATTTGGCATGTGTTCTCAGATCCTCAAAATATTCTACAGCTGCACCATCGAGAACTTCCTGACTGGTTGCATCACTGCCTGGTATGGCAACTACTCAGCATCCGACCGCAAGACGCTACAGAGGGTAGTGCGTACGGCCCAGTGGGGCCAAGCATCCTGCCATCCAGGACCTCTATGCCAGGCGGTGTCAGAGGAAGGCCCTACAAATTGCCAAGGACTCCAGCCACCCTACTCATAGACTCCAGCCACCCTACTTCTCTCTGCTACTGCTTTGTAAGCGGTACATTAGCGCCAAGTCTAGATCCAAAAAGCTTCTTAACAGCTTCTACCCCCAAGCCATAAGACTGCTGAACAGCTAATCAAGTGGCTACTCAGACTATATGCATTGACCCCCCGCCCCCTTTTTTATGCTGCTGCTACTCGCTGTTTATTATCAATGCATAGTCACTTTACCCTTACCTACATGTACATATTACCTCAATTACCTCAACTAACCTGTACCCCCGCACATTGACTCGGTACCGATACCTTCTGTATATATAGCCTCATTATTGTTGTTTTATTGTGTTAGTTTTTTGTACTTTAGTTTTTTTAGTAAATATTTTCTGAAGTCTTTAAAAAAAACTGCATAGTTGTTCAAGGGCTGGTAAGTAACCATTTCACGGTAAGGTCTACCTACACCTGTTGTATTCGGTGCATGTGACCATTTTTGTTGTTGTTGATTTGATTATATTTTATATGGCGCCTCATGACCACTCCGTCTACTTTATTGTCCAGGGACTGAACGTCAGCGAGTAATATACTTGGATATTATTATCCAAATGTTTGTTTCGGCTACAGGTAATAATTGAAGTGCCGTTCTGAGCAAATAATATAAGAAATAACAAATCTGTCAGCACCATCTTGCTGTAAGAATCTATACATAAAATTGCAAACACATTTCCTGAACCCCTTTATGTCATCCTAATGTTATGCCATCTTTAACTGACCAATCAACTTCTGCTGGGAGACAAGCGTGTTGTGCCATTGGCTATTCTTTACAATGAGTACCCATCTGTTGACAGTTCATATCTCTCTATTTATTCAGACATCAATGATCTTTCTCTGAAATCAGTAAGTTCCTAGTTAATTGAAACAGTTGGGATGTACTTTATCTAACTGCTTTACTGTGTCGGGGGTCCGTATTAAACGGTGGATCCATGTGGACCCTTCATGGACTAAATGAAGAACATTCCGGTGATCTAATTAGTCCATCATTGATAGGTGTTAGACATTAGAATAAAACCTGTGGCGAGATGGCAGAGTAGGTGATCCTCATCGCTCTCCCATAACCGGGTCCAAATACTTTTTGAAATAATTTCTGTGCTTCTTTATGCTTGTCTGGCTTAATGGACTAATAGAATATTCCTAAAACTGCCAACCCCAGCCATTTGGGACTCTAGGCAGGCTAAGAATTTGAAAGATTTCAAATAGTTTTTGAACCCATGTCTTATTCCCCACTCCTCTACAAGTTACTGTTTACCCTCACAGAGGCAATTGCAGATGCCACCACCGACCGCTGTTACAATAGATTACAGCTTGTCTGTCTGATTTCTATTGGCAATTAATAATGCTTAATTTCACACTCAACAGCCCCTGTACACTTGATTGCACTTTTGATAGTGAGCTATATGGATCACTGCTCGCTTAGTGGCAATGACACAGACAAGGGTGTGTGCACACACACACACAAACACACCTCCTGTGAATACTTTGTTTTACCCTAAGCCACCTCATATCAACCAGTTTCTCCTGCTGTGTTATATTTTATATATTTCATCGCTTTTTGTTCTATATTTACAATTATGTGGGGAATTTTCAAAACTCTTTGTACAAAACTTCAAACTGGTACATTTTATATTCAAAACCTTTTAGTTTGCATTAATTTTGTATGGAAACATGTTTCACCACACATCCATTGATCCAAAATCTAAGTTTACTGTGAAATACCAGGGGAACATTGAATCTAATCACATAACGATATCTTCAATTTTATTTGAACAACCAGTTAATCCAAAAGCAAAAAAAATGGTCAAAATTGCCTTTTGACTGTAATACGCTACAGTACATTACTGTTTTTACATCAGGCAATACACTTGCACTACCCATCAACATTGACTGAAATTCTAATTTCCATAATTTCTATCCCATGTGTGAGCAAAGGTGTGATCATTTCACTATCGTTGATGCAACTTTGTTTTTTATAAAATAATGTCACGTTCGTCATATGAATCGGACCAAGGTGCAGCGTCGTACGCGTACATTCTTCTTTATTTAAAGAATGAACACTGAACAAACTAACCAAAAACAACACATGAAGCTATACAAATGAGTGCTGACGGGCAACTACACTTAGACAAGATCCCACGAAACACAAAAAGAAAAACGATAAACAGCTGTCTCTGATTGAGAACCATATCAGGCCAACATAAATACAAAAACCCCTAGACCTACAACAACCCTAGACAATACAAAAACTAGCGTACCCACCGTAGTCACACCCCGACCTAACCAAAATACAAAGAAAAGAGATAACTAAGGTCAGGGCGTGACAGTACCACCCCACCCCCCCAAAGGTGCGGACTCCCTGCCTCAAACCTGAACCTATAGGGGACGGCTCTGGACTGTGGAGGCGCACTGGAGGTCTGGTGCGTGGTGCCGGCACTGGTGGTACCAGGCTGGTGACACGCACCTCAATGCGAGTGCGGGGAGCAGGCACAGGACGTACTGGCCTGTGGAGGCGCACTGGAGATCTGGAGCGTAGAGCTGGCACAATGCGTCCTGGCTGGATGCTCACTTGAACCCGGCAAGTACGGGGCGCTAGCACAGGACGCACTGGGCTGTGCAGAAACAACGGAAAAACAGTGCGCAGAGCCGGTGCAGAATATCCTGGTCCAAGGAGGTGTACTGGAGACCAGGAGCGCTGAGCCGGCACAATCCTTCCTGGCTGGACGCCCATTCTAGCCCGGCAAATGCCGTGCACATCATTGCATAACACGGTGTCTGACCAGTCACACGCTCCCCACGGTAAGCACAAGGAGTTGGCTCAGGTCTCCAACCTGACTCAGCCAATCTCCCCGTGTGCCACCCCCCATTTTTTTTACAGGACTGCCTCGTGCTTTTCTCGTTGGTATAACTCCTCGTAATATCGCTGTTCCGCTTTCGCTGCCTCTATCTCCTCCTTAGGACAGTGATACTCCCCAGCCTGCACCCAGGGTCCTGCTCCATCTGGAATATCTTCCCAGGTCCATTCCTCCTGAAAACGCTGCTTGGTCCATTTTTGGTGGGATCTTCTGTCACGTTCGTCATATGAATCGGACCAAGGTGCAGGGTGGTATGCGTACACTCTTCTTTATTTAAAGAATGAACACTGAACAAACTAGCCAAAAATAACAAAACGACACGTGAAGCTCTACAAATGAGTGCTGACAGGCAACTACAAATAGACAAGATCACATGAAACACAAAAGGGAAATGGCTACCTAAATATGATCCCCAATGAGAGACAACGATTAACAGCTGTCTGTGATTGAGAACCATATCAGGCCAACATAGAAATACGAAAAACCCTAGATCTACAAAAACCCTAGACATACAAAAACCCTAGACATGCAAAAACCCTAGACATACAAAAACCCTGGATCTACAACAACCCTAGACATACAAAAACCCTAGACATACAAAACCCCTAGACAATACAAAAACTAGCGTACCCACCCTAGTCACACCCTGACCTAACCAAAATACAAAGAAAACAGAGATAACTAAGGTCAGGGCGTGACAAATAAATATATTTTTCAGATATAATTACATTGTAGGTGTACTGTAAACAAATGAAATTAATGAAACAAACGTTTCATAACGTTTAGAAGGCACTAGTTTGAATCAATCCTGTCTTGAACATTTGGTCATAGGCTCTCATCGACATCACAGTAAATGTCCTCATTGTTCATGCACCTGGATAAATCCTTTTGGCAAGGAGAATCCAAGCCTGACATAGATCTAGATTGATGTCATTGCATGCAATCATACACCTTACAACTGTAAGGTAATTATGTCATGTATTTTACAGTATTGTTTTTTTACTTATGTGTTGTAGTGGTCCTGTGTGGCTCAGTTAGCAAGAGCATGGGACTAGTAACATCTGAGTTGCGGGTTTGATTCCCACTGGGGTCAAAAAAATGTGTGGACTGACTGTTGTCACTTTGGATAAAAGCTCCTGCTACCTAAATGGCATATGTTATGGTATCACTGTCTTGGCCAATGTCATTTTTGTAAAGCTGTGTTACATTCAGTACATCTCTAATCTTGTCAATGTCTGATGTTTTGTTTTTACTTCATAAGACCCATCATCATATAGTACTTTACAGTATTATACTTTATGTGTTTGTATTTTAGAGACATACATTTGAATTATTTTTTGTTCTCAAAATCTGTAGTAGATAAACCACTTAATTTAGAAACATGCCTGCCAGTTTAGAGTTCACATCTTTCAGCTTTACACTCATTACGATGTCATTGCAAACAGTTTTGCCTGCTGGGCTATAGCTTTTCTTCTGCTACATTCAGCCTCTCACTAATGCCAGTAGTACAGTCATAGTTAATAACTCCACCTTCTGTACCTGTACGTCCTCTCCCCCCATCTCCCATCTCCTCACTTTCACTTCCAACAACACAAAGTTGTGAAAGCCATAACATGTACAACCTCAAGCACATATTTCATCACCGCTCTGTCAGATACGATTGTGCTTTTGTTTCATGACCCTCTAAATAATTAAATTGTTTAAAAAAAGGTAAGGAAGAAAAGAAAAACTCATATATAGAACCTGCATATTTCTTTCATATGGCCTTGGAAAACAGAGAGAATTAACAGTGTCCCGGAATACTTGGTAGAATCTAGAAATAGTGGAGAAAAGAAACAGTAAAAGGAAATGAAAATGTAAGCTTCCTGCTTCAATATAACCTCACTTAAAAGCAGAACCTGTTTCCCAATTCTTTTTTTGATGAATGGCTGTTTCATGTATCGAGGAACTAACAGTTTATCTTTCAATAATGAAACAGACATAGTTGGCGTCTTAAATACCACCCTATTCCCTATAGTGTTCTACTTTTGACCAGGGTCCATAGCCCTGGTCAACAGTAATGCATTAGATAAGGAATAGGGTGCCATTTAGGAGACAGACATATTAGCCCATTGACTGATTCTACTCTGCCTCTACTAAAGATATATTTGTTTATGTTGCTCTCTACTACATAAACATTAATACATCTCAGTTTCCTGTTTATATCCTAATTGCCAAACTAAATAGAAATGCTTGTCACGCCCTGACCCGAGAAAGCTTTTTTATGGCTCTATTTTGGTTTGGTCAGGGTGTGATTTGGGTGGGCATTCTATGTTCTAGTTTCTATGTTTTTGAATTTATTTTTTTTGGCCTGGGTATGGTTCTCAATCAGGGACAGCTGTCATCCGTTGAATCATACTTAGGCAGCCTTTTCCCCTTTTTGTCGGTGTGGGAAGTTGACTTGTGTTAGTGGCACTTAGCCCACGTAAGCTTCACGGTTGTTTATCTTGTTTCTTGTTTTGTTGGCGTCATTCCATAATAAAGGGAAATGTACGCCTACCACGCTGCACTTTGGTCCACTTCTTTTGACGGCCGTGACAATGCTTGGGTGATTTGTACTATGACTCGTGCCTCGGTGAGACTACATCATTCTTACCTTGCACCTTGTGTGGGTGCCAGTCTGTTTCTGCTCTCTTGCCAACTCCTAATGTAATTGTCATGCCAAACAAAGTTGGCTTGACAATGGAGTAGGCAAAAGCACAAACAGATCTGGGACCAGGCTACCTTGTGCCCAGACTCGTTGCGACAACTCAGCTCATCTAGGATCCATATACTGTATATATACTGTATAACAACCCCCATGGCTTGTCTCTCCCTCTTTGTTTACAGTCATCTTGAGATTTTCATCAGAGGTGTAGCTCATGTCTACCATCAAGGTTCAACCATGCAAAGCACAGTAGATCCATCCGGAGCGACTTAACAATGGAACCTCCTGCAGAAAACATAAGCGGGCAAACACCATATATATATATATATACAGTGCCTTGCGAAAGTATTCGGCCCCCTTGAACTTTGCGACCTTTTGCCACATTTCAGGCTTCAAACATAAAGATATAAAACTGTATTTTTTTGTGAAGAATCAACAACAAGTGGGACACAATCATGAAGTGGAACGACATTTATTGGATATTTCAAACTTTTTTAACAAATCAAAAACTGAAAAATTGGGCGTGCAAAATTATTCAGCCCCTTTACTTTCAGTGCAGCAAACTCTCTCCAGAAGTTCAGTGAGGATCTCTGAATGATCCAATGTTGACCTAAATGACTAATGATGATAAATACAATCCACCTGTGTGTAATCAAGTCTCCGTATAAATGCACCTGCACTGTGATAGTCTCAGAGGTCCGTTAAAAGCGCAGAGAGCATCATGAAGAACAAGGAACACACCAGGCAGGTCCGAGATACTGTTGTGAAGAAGTTTAAAGCCGGATTTGGATACAAAAAGATTTCCCAAGCTTTAAACATCCCAAGGAGCACTGTGCAAGCGATAATATTGAAATAGAAGGAGTATCAGACCACTGCAAATCTACCAAGACCTGGCCGTCCCTCTAAACTTTCAGCTCATACAAGGAGAAGACTGAGATGCAGCCAAGAGATGCAGAGATGCAGCCAAGAGGCCCATGATCACTCTGGATGAACTGCAGATATCTACAGCTGAGGTGGGAGACTCTGTCCATAGGACAACAATCAGTCGTATATTGCACAAATCTGGCCTTTATGGAAGAGTGGCAAGAAGAAAGCCATTTCTTAAAGATATCCATAAAAAGTGTTGTTTAAAGTTTGCCACAAGCCACCTGGGATACACACCAAACATGTGGAAGAAGGTGCTCTGGTCAGATGAAACCAAAATTGAACTTTTTGGCAACAATGCAAAACGTTATGTTTGGCGTAAAAGCAACACAGCTCATCACCCTGAACACACCATCCCCACTGTCAAACATGGTGGTGGCAGCATCATGGTTTGGGCCTGCTTTTCTTCAGCAGGGACAGGGAAGATGGTTAAAATTGATGGGAAGATGGATGGAGCCAAATACAGGACCATTCTGGAAGAAAACCTGATGGAGTCTGCAAAAGACCTGAGACTGGGACGGAGATTTGTCTTCCAACAAGACAATGATCCAAAACATAAAGCAAAATCTACAATGGCATGGTTAAAAAATAAACATATCCAGGTGTTAGAATGGCCAAGTCAAAGTCCAGACCTGAATCCAATCGAGAATCTGTGGAAAGAACTGAAAACTGCTGTTCACAAATGCTCTCCATCCAACCTCACTGAGCTCGAGCTGTTTTGCAAGGAGGAATGGGAAAAAATTTCAGTCTCTCGATGTGCAAAACTGATAGAGACATACCCCAAGCGACTTACAGCTGTAATCGGAGCAAAAGGTGGTGCTACAAAGTATTAACCGTGCTTTTACACCTGCATTGTTTGCTGTTTGGGGTTTTAGGCTGGGTTTCTGTACAGCACTTTGAGATATCAGCTGATGTACGAAGGGCTATATAAATAAATTTGATTTGATTTGATTTGATTAACCCAAGGACTCTGAATAATTTTGCACGCCCAAGTTTTCAGTTTTTGATTTGTTAAAAAAGTTTGAAATATCCAATAAATGTCGTTCCACTTCATGATTGTGTCCCACTTGTTGTTGATTCTTCACAAAAAAATACAGTTTTATATCTTTATGTTTGAAGCCTGAAATGTGGCAAAAGGTCGCAAAGTTCAAGGGGGCCGAATACTTTCGCAAGGCACTGTATCTGGAAATATATTTATTTTATTTTGTATTATACCTTTATATAACTAGGCAAGTCAGTTAAGAACAAATTCTTATTTTCAATGACGGCCTAGGAACAGGGTGTTAACTGCCTGTTCAGGGGCAGAACGACAGATTTGTACCTTGTCAGCTCGGGGATTCGAACTGCAAAACCTTTCGGTTACTAGTCCAACGCTCTAAGCAGTAGGCTAACCTACCCTGAAATGATTTCCCATCTGTAGTAGGCTTACTCCAATTACCTCTCCGCAGGGACTGAGAATACAATCTGGCGAAGGAGTATAACATATGGTCAGAAAAACATAATGACGTTTCTGAATCTGAATTCAGTCTTTCAGTTCAGTAAAGCAGTGGTTCTCAACATTTTTGAGTTACCCCACAAAGGTTCTCAACATGTTTTGGTTACTGTACACTTAAACATATTTTGCTCTGCCCCAAGTACTCCCTCGTGTGCAACTGATCACTATATCCAAGTACTCATATTCCTATAAATTGGTCAGTTATCCCTAGGTTGAGAACAGAAGAGGCTGGTGGGAAGAGTTATTGGAGAACAGGTTCATCGTAAGGCTGGAATGGAATACGGTGCCGTGAGAACAGAAGAGGCTGGTGGGAAGAGTTATTGGAGAACAGGTTCATCGTAATGGCTGGAATGGAATACGGTGCCGTGAGAACAGAAGAGGCTGGTGGGAAGAGTTATTGGAGAACAGGTTCATCGTAATGGCTGGAATGGAACAAGGTGCCGTGAGAACAGAAGAGGCTGGTGGGAAGAGTTATTGGAGAACAGGTTCATCGTAATGGCTGGAATGGAAACGGTGCCGTGAAAAAGTATTTTCCCCCTTCTATTTTTGAATATTTTTGATACTGAATGTTATCAGATCTTCAACCAAAACCTAATATTAGATAAAGGGAACCATATTTGTACAAATAACAAAAAAATATGGATACTTATTTATCTATTGAAATAACAGAGTAATCTTCGATTAAGGCACGTTTTAATGTACAGTTGAAATCGGTAGTTTACATACACTTAGGTTTGAGTCATTAAAACTCGTTTTTCAACCACTTCACAAATTTCTTGTTTGTTTGTTAACAAACTATAGTTTTGCCAAGTCGGATAGGACATTTACTTTATGCATGAAACAAGTAATTTTTTAACAATTGTTTACAGACAGATTATTTCACTTATAATTCACTGTATCACAAGTCCAGTGGGTCAGAAGTTCACATACACTAAGATGACTGTGCCTTTTAAACAGCTTGGAAAATTCTAGAAAATTATGTTATGGCTTTAGAAGCTTCTGATAGGCTAAGTGACATAATTTGAGTCAATTGGAGGTGTACCTGTGGATGTTTTTCAAGGCCTACCTTCAAACTCAGTGCCTCTGCGCTTGACATCATGGGAAAATCAAAAGAAATCAGCCAAGACCTCAGATAAAAAATTGTAGACTTCCACATGTCTGGTTCATCCTTGGGAGCAATTTACAAACGCCTGAAGGTACCAAGTTCATCTGTACAAACAATAGCACGCAAGTATAAACACCATGGGATCACGCAGCCGTCATACCACTCAGGAAGGAGACGCGTTCTGTCTCCTAGAGATGAACATACTTTGAGCAAATCAATCACAGAGCAATAGCAAAGGACATTGAAGATGCTGGAGGAAACATGTACAAAGTATCAACATCCACAGTTACACCAGCTCTGTCAGGAGGAATGGGCCAAAATTCACCTAACTTATTGTGGAAGGCAACCTGAAAAGCTTGACCCAAGTTAAACAATTTAAAGGCAATGTTACCAAATACTAATTGAGTGTATGTAAACTTCTGACCCAGTGGGAATGTGATGAAAGAAATAAAAGCTGAAATAAATCATTATCTCTACTAATATTCTGACATTATACATTCTTAAAATCAAGTGGTGGTCCTAACTCACCTAAGACAGATAATTTTTACTAGGATTAAATGTCAGGAATTGTGAAAAACTGTGTTTAAATCTATTTGGCTAATGTGTATGTAAACTTCCGACTTCAACTCTAATCATCTTGGTCCTGAGGCAGCAAAGCATCCCAAACCATAACACTTTCACCTCCATGCTTTGGTATGAAGTTCTTACTGTGGAATGCAGTGTTTGGTTTTCACCAGACATAATGGGACCCATCTCCTCCAAAAAGTTGACTCAAGTTTGCCAAAAAGCACCTGGAAGGTCATCAAGACTGTTGGAAGAATGTTTTATGGACAGTCAAACGTATACCTTTATGGATGAAATAGGTCACATTATGCCTGCCAAAAACCAAACAATGTATTCCAAAGTAAGAACCTCATACCAACGGTCAAGCTAGGTGGTGGTGGTTGTAGTGTGTTGGTTTGGGGATGCTTTGCTGCCTCATGACCTGGATGACTTGCCTTAATAGAAGGAACCATGAATTCTGCTCTGTATCAGAGAATTCTACAGGTCAATGTCAGGCCATCCGTCTGTGAGCTGAAGCTGGGTGATGCAACAAGACAATGATCCACAACACACAATCAAGTCTACATGAAAATGGTTCAAAAGCAATATATTAAACATTTTGGAATGACTTAGTCAGTCCAGACCTAATCCCAATTGAGATGTTGTGGCAGGACTTGAAACAAGCAGTTCATATTTGAAAACCCACAAATGCCACTGAGTTAAAGCAGTTCTGCATGCAAAGGTGGGCCATAATTCTTCCACAGCGATGTGAGAGACTGATCAACAACTACAGGAAGCATTTGGTTGGAGTCATTGCAGCTAAAGGTGGCACAACCAGTTATTGAGTGTAAGGGGGCAATTACTTTTTCACACAGGGGAATTGGGTGTTCCATAACTTTGTTCATGAAATAAATAAAGCACACATTTTTTTGTTATTTGTAAACTCAGATTCCCTTGACCTAATATTAGGTTTTGGTTGAAGATCTGATAACATTCACTATGAAAAATATGCACAGCACTGTACATGGAACGGTGTCGTGAAACCACATGTTTGTTCTACGCCAGGACAGCGGAGTCAATCCCCACCTTCCGGAGACACCTGAAACCCCACCTCTTTCAGGAATACCTAGGATAGGATAAAGTAATCCTTCTCACCCCCCCCCCCTTAAAAGATTTAGATGCACTATTGTAAAGTAGCTGTTCCACTGGATGTCTTAAGGTGAACGCACCAATTTGTAAGTCGCTCTGGATAAGAGCGTCTGCTAAATGACTTAAATGTAAATGTAAATGTTCCATTCATTCCATTCCAGCCATTCCAAAGATCCCGTCCTCCTGAAGCTCCTCCCACCAGACTTCTCTGGTTGAGAACCATTGCAGTAAGGGACTTTTGTCATGATGTCTATATGCATGTTCAGCTACACTGTTCCTACTACCATAACAGTTTCTGAATGCAGTTGTTTTCAGAGTCTTCTATTTTGATCTCATGTGTCTACATGTGGCTAACTTTACTGTTTGTATATACAATAGTATGAGATAATAGTATAATAGTATTAAGCTGTCAATCAAAATCCCATGTTTTCAGCTGACATCTCACTCAGTGTTCACCCCATGGAGTGTTTATATGTTA